>NC_071422.1:1800000-2100000 GCF_017976375.1 Cuculus canorus
GCACTTCACAGAATCACTTCTTGCAAGCCAAGAGCAGAATGATTTATGCAAAATCTGGGAATTTTTGACAGACATGCATAACATTGCACTGTTTTGCAAAGTATTTTATGGTTGAAAGCTATGGAAGAGTTGAAATTAAAATAATTAAAGTTACTCGTAGGGAGCAAGTCATGAGAGAGTGAGGAATGTAGACCTGTCCGCTAGGCATTTACAGAAAAGCCAAGAGAAGTAACTATTAAATATGCTAATTTTGAGATGTCCTTTATGTCGGGGCTACCTGTTCTGGTAGGTGGTGGGTGAAGGTACCTGGAGGAGGGATGAATGGAGGAGTAAGGGCTATGCAAGCATCTGCCCTTGATTGTTATAGCATGGACAGTAATGAGGGAGAATGTTAGCTGAGTATTTATCTGCCCTAGCTTTTCTAATTAACTCCTGGCTAATGAGAGGAGGAGAACATTTTTGTTTGTCGCTCTTTGAGTGGATGTTAGTGCATGCAGGAGGTCCTGGCTGCTAGGAGGGAGGAATCAAGAGCCTGGTGGTTGTGATCCCACCGGGACTGCAATGCGAGCCTGGAGGATTAGGCTGGCTTTTGGGAAAACTGGAGCAAAGCCAAGGAAAACTGCACATTGCCTTAAAACAGGCAGTGGACTCAGAAAAGCCTCATGGAGTTTGTCTCTTGAAAGTACGTGGTGTCACTCGAGCTGTAGACAACTTGGGATGTGCAGCAAAAGCGTTAATTTGGAGCTGATAAAAAAGATGCTACCCAGTCCACCTTTGACACTCAATAGAACACCCTCAGCATTAAATGGCTGGAAAAAAAGTCAGTATGCAAAAACGTGTTATTTTTCTTATATTTTATTTCACTGAAATGATCAGCTGCTGTGAGATTTCTGTAAAATCTCAGTATCATCAAGGTTTTTACTTATTAATGTTGCCATATTAATCAAATGACCCCAACAAACTTTTGCTGCCTACTCAAAGTGCTGGATATATCTCGGGCTGGAGAAAAGCAGACTGGTGTCCCAAAGGGTGGTTGAAGAGACATGGAAGATTCCTGCTTCTGCTGCAAGTAAAAGGTTACATAGAATCAGAGAATGGTTTGGGTTGGAAGGGACCTCAAATCCCATCCAGTTCCACCCCTGCCATGGGCAGGGACGCCTCCCTCTGGATCAGGGGCTCCAAGCTCCATCCAGCCTGGCCTGGAACCCCTCCAGGGATGGGGCAGCCACCACTGCTCTGGGCACCCTGGCCCAGGGCCTTCCCACTCTCACTGTGAAGAATTTCTTCCTAATGTCTAATCTAAATCTTCCCCCTCATCTTGTCACTCCATACCCTTGTAAAATGTCCCTCCCCAGCTTTCCTGGAGCCGCTTTTTGTACTGGAAGCTGCTCTAAGGTCTCCCTACAGCCTTTCCTTCTCTAGGCTGAACAAACCCATCCCTCAGCCTGTCGTCTTATGGGAGGTGCTTCAGCCCTCGGATCGTCTCCGTGGCCTTCTCTGAACCTGTTGGAATAATTCCATCTCTTTCTTATGTTGGTGATTCCAGAACTGGATGCAGGGCTTCAGGTGGGGTCTCGTGAAAGGGGAGTAGAGAGGTAGAATCGCGTCCCTTGACCTGCTGGCCAGATCCTTTTTGCCATTTGGATGCTGGAGAAGGCACTCATGGAATGTCCTTCGTTGTGACATCTACCACCCTTCTGCTCAGGAGAGGTGGGTGTGGTGTTTGGGTTTGTTCTATGTGCTTTTGCTAAACAGCAGTTCATGCTCCAAGAGAGCCAATGCGTTACACAAGCAGAGAGCCTCGAGAACCACACTCATTCTTTGATTAAACATCTTTTTTATATTGTATCATAAAACTACCTGAATGGGACCACAGGAAAATGCTGGAATTGCTATGACAACAAGGGATTTGTTTTATAACTTTGCTTTAAACTTCCTTTTATAACTTTCCTTTGTTAAGGCCTTTGATTAATGTGCCCTTTTGCAGTTGTAAATTAACCATTTATTAATTCACTCTGTAGAATTTGAGCATCTGATGCAGTGAGCTGTGCCAAGGTGCTGCTGTGTTTCAGAAGAGTTGCCAGTCTAGAACATAAGGTCGGTGAGGCTGCGAGAGTGCCAGGCTTTATCAGGCAAAATTAGCAACTTGTTCTCACTGCCTGGACAGTTGGACAGTAGAAACCTTCCCCCCCCCCCCGACTTTTTCTCCTTTTTATTAAAAAAAAACCATAAAGGACTGGCTCCAATTGAAGAAATGCATTGTTGTGCGCTGGAGAATGAGCAGTCATTGTGGGAAGGGCTTTCAGACTGGCACAACCTCCTGTGAGGATGAGTGGGTTTTCTTGGGGTAGAGTGTAGTTGAGCAGCATTTGCAGAGGGGTAGGATGGATGCTACAGAGAAAGCTGTTGGGAGCCCAAAACTCTGCACCCCTATCCCCCCCAAGCTTTGCCAGGACTCAGGACAGCTTGGCTGCAGGGAGTCCAGGGCTGGAGAACAAGTCCTATCAGGAGCAGCTGAGGAATCAGGTTGTTTAGCCTGGAGAAGAGGAGGCTGAAGGGAGACCTCATCGTTCTCTACAGTTCCCTGAAAGGAGGTTGTGGTGAGGTGAGTGCTGGTCTCTTCTCCCAAGTTACAAGTCATGGGATGAGAGGAAACAGCCTCAAGTTGCACCAGACAAGGATTAGATTGGAGATATGGAAAAATTTCTTCACCAGAAGGTTTATCACAGGCACTGGACCTGAGCTGCCCAGGGCAGTGGTGAGTTAGCATCCCTGGAGTTGTTTAAAGGATGGGTAGATGAGGTGCTCAGTTCTTGTTTAGTAGTAAACAGGTACGGTTGAACTCGATGATCTTAAAGATCTTTTCCAACCAAGCAATTCTATGGTGAACGCCCATGAACGCCTCAGCAGCCGGTTGATGGGTTTACTGATCAAGAATGACTAAGTTTTATGAAAACCTGTGTTGTACGCACCTCAGAAGGTGCATATTGCATTGTTATAGCAGTGATGAGGAGAGAGGATTTGTCTAATCCTACCTGTGGTCCTTTGTGTGATGGTCACCTCTACATCTTGATCGCCCCATCAGTCAAAAATCTATGACAACACTAACACAGGGCTGCAAACCCTTTGCCCATCAGACTGGAAGCTGAATCCCACATCTTCCTGCTGTGTCTGCTGAAGGGCGTGCCCACCACACCTCTGTTTGAGAGAGGTGAAGCCATGGAGCACCAAAAAAACAGGCTTTGCCTGGTCCGTACGCTGCGTTAGCCCGGTCTCTGCCAGCAGCCATGTGTGCCAGGCGCTTTACCATCCTCTGCTGGCCCTGCGGGCAGGATGTCCTTGAGAACCATACCCAGGCACGGCCCGTGGGTAGCTCTGACCCTGCCAGGCTGTGGTGGATCTGTTGACTGTGGTTGCATAGCTATTAATGCTGCCACTCTTCCTCTGTGTTATTTTGCTGGTTTGTCTTGGGGTTTTTTTCCACATGTTTTTTCATTTCTTTCCCCTTTTTTTTTTGGTGATAGCACCTTGAATCCTGAGCTCCAAAGGCTCTGGCAGATGGAGGATGTGGGACGGCTCAGGTTTTTCCATGCTGTTCCTCAAACAGGTTAAAATAAAGAGCAAGAAAGGGTGAATTAGATCTGTAGGGGTTTGATGTTCAGAACTGACAGCCTTGACTTTTGCACTGGAGAGAGTTACTCCTAATTTTCCAGTTTATCCTGGCTGGCAACCTAAACTCATGCGCAATTTTCCCACTCTTCTGTTCATTCTCTCACCGCATGCCAAGACAGATCTGCACATATTCCCTCCCAGCAAGACACTGGACCGAGGGGGTCTGGTGTCCCAGGGCAGTTCATCCATCCTTTTCATGCAGCATTTCCAGCTTTCTGATGGCCGTCCCGGAGCCGTTCCCCGCTGGCCGGGGCTGTCCTGTGCCGCGGGATGCAGCTCGGCAGCTGGGATGATTCACCAGCTGGAACCGGCCTCGCTGTGGAGGGCGAGAGATTTAAAGGCTGTTTAAAGATTTGTTTCCTACTGAAGTTTATCCAAGAGAACAAACTATTGCCAAGCTGCAAAACAAGTTGAAGACAGCTCAGGCGCTCTATTTCAGCCCAGACCGGAGTGGAAGCCATCTCTTCCCATCCTCCAGGGAGGACAGGCCTGGCTCCCAGGAGTGACCACAAGCTGTCATCTTCTAGAGGCTGGTGGCCAGCTGGTGAGGAAGATGCCTGTGGTTGTCCCCTTCCAAAAGGTCTGACTGTGAGCATTACTCCGTTATTTCCATGCGGAGAGGTGTGGGTTGAGCGGCACCCTGGAAAAAACAAACTCCTCTTTGTGTCACAGGGTCTCGGGCTGTGTGCACTTTGTTGGGGGTTTGAGGAACGCTGTTTGTTCACCATCCTGTGCATCAGGCTGCTGGGCTGCTTTCCTGGGTGTTGCTTTCTCACTGGGTTGTTGGAGGGGTCTTTCCCGTGTAGAGCTTGTTCACAGCATTTTTCACCTGTGCCTCATTCATTGCCTGAATTTGCTAAGTGAGCTGTGTTAATTTGTAGTGTTCAGAATAGAAATGGCCCCTTTTTGAGCTAAAACCTTTTTCTTTAGCCACCACTGACAGGGTTTCTAAACCACACAGTGCCATGAGTGCTGTTGTTCTGCCCGAGCCCGGCAGCAGGCAGGTCCCACTGTCACCTCCTGCACCCCTCCCTCCTCCAGCTCCATCCGTCTCTCCCCACCTTTCAAAACAAATCCTGCATCTACTTCCTCCTTTTCCCTTGCAGCGTTTGACAATTGTCACTACTGTCCTTCTTTTATTGTTTTTGTTTATCTGTCTGTAATTTTTGTAGAAGCTGCACTGATTTTAATTAATGAGAAATCTTGCTGTATTTGCTGTTCAGCACTCTTTATTTCTTCGCGAATGCGAGCTTTATGCTGTTGGCGAGTGATTTCGCGCTGGCCTTTCCCAGCAACAAACCCTACTCAGTTTAAAGTAGTAGTTTTGGGGGTTAAGTATAAGCACTTGCACTCAGCCTGGACAATAAATGTCTTTATTTGGTGTTTTTATTTTGCTCCTGGCACTATGTATGTTCTGCTGCTGAGAGAGGGAAACTCTTTGTGGGTTTGCATTGAACCAGCAGCAAACCCTGTGTTTTGGGGCTTCTTTGTCCACAGAGCTGCTTGTGCCGGCTGGCTGCTCTGCCAGCCCTGCTGTTGGCATGGTTGGAGCTCAGGACCCTGCAGCCAGACCCTGTACCAGGTACCTTTGCTGTGCCACCACTCTGTCCCTGCCGTCCTTCACGTGTGCTCAGGGCTGTGTTGGTGCCTGGGGAAGATGCTGCCTGGAAATCATCTTAAAAGCAGATAGTCACCACTGCTGGGCTGTTCTCCTGCCCAGAGCTCCTTGTCAATCATCAAATGGTTTGGATTGGAAGGGACCTCAAAGCCCATCCAGTCCCACCCCCTGCCATGGGCAGGGACACCTACCACTGGATCAGGGGCTCCAAGCCTCATCCAACCTGGCCTGGAACCCCTCCAGGGATGGGGCAGCCACCACTGCTCTGGGCAACCTGGGCCAGGGCCTCCCCACCCTCACAGCAAAACATTTCTGCCTAAGATCTCATCTCAGTCTCCCCTCTTCCAGCTCAAACCATTCCCTCTCATCGTGTCCGTGCTCTCCCTGATCCAGAGCCTTTCCCCAACTTTCCTTGAGCTTCTTTCAGTGCTGGAAGCTGCTCTTAAGGTCTCCCAGGATCCTCCTCTTCCCCAGGCTGAACAACCTCTCTCAGCCTGTCCTTGGATGGGAGATGCTCCAGCTCTCAGTTTTAGAGTCCCTTTTGCCCTACACCCAATTTCATTCCCCAGTTGAAGGTTGAAGACTTTGAATCGAAGGTTTGGTGCTTTTCCCTGGTTGCCTCTGTGGTTCTCAGCAGTGGATGCTGCTGCTGCGCCAGAGCACGACAGGGCTGGTGTTTAATTAATACCTGCAGGTACAGAGGCACCCGCGGCTGCAGCTACACTTTGCCCGGGTGCTGTGGGCACCCACCTGCTCTGCTGAAGCCGCTGAGCTCAAGGTGCTCAGTGCCTGGCTGGATCAGTCCCAGGCTGTGAACCAGCTCCATCGCAGAAGTGGCAATTGGCCCCAGATTTTTCTGCTCTTGTCCAGGATCTGACTCATTAATTTCCATGCTTACTGGAAGCACAGATTATTATTGCAACATTTAATAAAATCATAAGCCAAAACAAAATATTGACAAGAAAATTGTTTCAATACTAAAGGAAAAATTGCAGTGTGCTGTTAGTCATTAGGTTTGCTGTGCCGTGATGCATCTTCACTTAAAAGCTTGCCGTATCTTTCTGTATCCTGATTTTTTTTAGGTCCCTTATCTCCCTTTGCCTTGGCTCTTGCATGGAGCGAAGCATTCTCCTGTCTTGCACTTTCTTTGGAACATCCTTTAATAATGCAAGCTCTAATATATTTGTAAAAAGAGTACAGCAACAGCATCTTTCAGCGTGTTCGGGGAGGTGAGGCTGGGCGCTGTGCTTCCAGAGAACTGTGAGAGTCAGTTGCTGATGAGGGCTCTGAGAAATGTACTGCTGGATGTTAATTATCCTGATCATTATTGGTCTTTATTTTTGTATTCAAGTCAGCTTTCTCTACTAGCAACTGCAGACTTGGCAGCGGGTTGTTTTTTCAAGTAGAGGTAATTGTATTTAGTGATAAGTCTCCTGCAGCCTTTCTGTTTGCCTTCCTAATTTAATCTGCTTGTCTGTATCCATCGAACGGGGACATTAACAGATTGAGGCTCCAGGACCTGGGGTGTCTTTCAAACTCCCACCGAAGCCAGCGTGGACCCAGAGTCCCAGGCCCTTGCTGGCATTGCTCACAGCAGCAAAGCTCTGAACTTCAGGTGTGGAACCTGAGCTGGGATAGGTGTGGGATGGAGCATCTCTTAAACTGGAATGTTCAACCTGGAGGAGGCCGAGGGGAGACCTTATCACTCTTCAGGTCACTGAAAGAAAGGTTAGAGTGAGGTGGGTGCTGGGCTCTTCTCTCAAGTATCGAATAATAGAATGAGAGGAAATGGCCTCTGATTTCACCAGGGCAGATTTAGATTGGATATTCGGAAAAAATTCTTTATGGAAAGCGTGGTGAAGGATTGGAAGAGGCTGTTCAGGGCAGTGCTGGAGTCTCCATCCCTGGAGGGGTTCAAAAAATGTGTAGATGTGGCACTTTGGGACATGGTTTAATAGGCACAATGGTGTTTGGCTGACAGTTGGACTGGATGAGCTTGGAGGTCTTTTCCAACCTTAATGGTTCTATTATTCTGTGATTCTATGAGACGCAGGATCGGCAGTCACTGCCTGCAACAAAATGTTCAGAAGCCCAGATGGAGATACCTGGAACGGATTTGGGTAGGTTCGTCAACCAAGGATCAAAACCATGACCATCTTTTGGCTGCAAGAAATGCATAAAAACGAAAGGAGAGAAATTACAAGCTACGGTTCTGCAAGTGGATTCATACACAAAGGCTATCAGGTTGGCCATGAAGTAGGTTCACCAGCTTTGGCACCTGGATGGTGCACAGCTTGTGCGTGAACTGACTTTACACTAATAGAGAAGGCACAGATGAGAGGAGAGTCGTTGTAGTGGTCACCCAAACAAAACTACCCAAAGTTTTAAGTGATTTTGAGCCAGGAGAGTGAGCTCAGGTTGGATGAGTCGGTCCATAGAGATGCAGTTGCAGTGTGCTACCAGCGTCCTCAGAATCAATTTGCTGCACAGATAGTAGAGTTTTTTCCAGCAGGATTGGCTTAACCTGGAGAGAAAATTCAGGCACAGATTTTGTTCTTTGTTTATGGATTGCTTGACCCTTGTGGGTGAGAGTGTGACCCCTGAGAGCTGCCAGGTATTGCCTTTCGGCGTGTTTGTGGTGGGGTGGTTTTGGGGCAGAGACAGCAGGACTTTTTTCGAACCCATGTTACCTCTCATCACCCCTGGAGTATCAAACTATATCCTGAGGGTTAGATTTGGACAAGTTTTAATCACTGCTGATCTTCCTACTAATGTCGCTGGGATCATGGGATCCTGGCCTGCCCAATGGCATTGGAATGATGCTGCGTTCAGTGCTTTGTGTCCTGAGTGATGCTGGATCAGCACAGCTAATCAAGATCCCATTTAGGACTACCTGAATGAATAAACACTACTCAATTTGAGGCAATAAACTGCCAAATCAGGGCCTTGTCTTCATTGAAAGTTCAGTGATCTGCTTGTGTTTCAAGCTTTAAGAGTTCTGTGAAAAACTGTGCTGAAAGAAGTTGCATAAATGGCCTTTCCTGTTCAACGTATGCTTGAATTTATGGTGGTAATGTACATTTTGAATAAATGTTACCCCTTCTGTGCATACAAAGTTTTTTTTTAAATTGGAATCACTAGCAAAAATGATGAAGTTTCATGACTTTTAGGCATTTTTGTTGCCCTGGTAGTGAAGAGAGTGTGAACTGACTCACAGATCTGGTTGTAAATGAGCCGTGAGGATGTGTGAGGTGGAACGAAGAACCCATCTTTGCCCTCAGATCCTGGAGGGAGGTCTGCAGCCTTTGAATTAGGTGGAAAAACCCTTTATCCTTTTACACTTGGATTAAACATGTTTGATCCAAAAGTAAAGAAATGCTAACAACTTCTGCAGTGCTGTTTTACAGTTAGTTTTTGGAGCGAAAGCGTGCTTGGACTTGGAAGTGAGTTTCCAGTCTTTGCCGTGGAGAGAGGATTAAGACTCCCCAAGACAGGAATTTGACTTTCCAAGGCGTTCATTCTGGCACTATTTTTATTAGCATGAAAATCTGATGTAAATGGTTTTCTATAAAAGCTGTGCAGTCTGTCCATGGCAGGAGGAGCGGGTGCTCCGGAGCATTTATCTTGGAGGCGGCTGCTTCCTGGCAGCATCACACACTGTGCTTTGCAGGCTTTGCCCTTTGCGCTGAACTACATTTACCCTGGTGGAGTCATGTCTTTTACGAGGCTTTGCTCTTTAACTGGGCTGCGGGAAATAACTTTGTATACTGCTTTTTAAATGGTAAAGTTCTCTCCTATGAAGAGCCTATTTGGGCTCTTCTCCCACGTAACAAGTGAGAGGATGAAAGGAGATGGCCTCAAGTTGCACCGGGAGAGACTGAGATTAGACGTCAGGAAAAATTCCTTCACTGAAAGGTTTCTCAGGCCCTGGGAGAGGCTGCCCAGGGAGGTGGTGGAGTCCCCATCCCGGGAGGGGTTTAAAAAGTGGGCAGATGAGGTGCTTGGGGGTCTGGTTTAGTAGCGGACAGGGATGGTTGGACTTGATGGTATCAAAGGCTTTTTCTTTTTTGTATGATTCTCTTTGTAGAATCACAGAAAGCCAGGTTGGAAGGGATCTCAGGCGTCATCTGGTCCAACCTCTTTAGGTGATCTATAGTTTAAAAGCCCAGATCCCTGTGAAGCTGAACCTTGAAAGTGTCAACGTAGAGGAATCCACCCCTTCCCTAGGGAGATTATTCCAATGTTTAATTCTTCCCATGGCGAAAGATTTTCTTCTGGAATCCAATTGGAATCTCCAGGAGCAACTTGTACCTGTTACCCCTTGTCTTTTCCATGTCACTCTTTGTAACAAGGCAATCTCCATCCTCTTGGTAGGCACCCTTTCCCTACAGGTACATGGAGATAAAGTCTCCTCTAAGCCTTCTCTTCTCAAGGCTGAAAAAAACCCATTCTCTCAGCCTTACTTCACAGGGTTGGTCTCCCAGTCCTCATGTTCTCTTTTTGTAGCAACTCATTGTGGTGATTTCCAGATAGTATTGCCAAAGTGAAAGACTATTTCTTTCTGTACTCAAACAGAAAAAAGAATCACGATAAAATCATCCTGGTTTTATGCAGCATGAAAAGGAGGTGAGGACAACTGAAGGGGGAGATTGAAGTCTGTGCGGGATCCAAAGTGGATGTGTCAGGAACACATTACTGCTAAATTTCTGGTGACTATAAACCTGATTTATGCAGCAAGGCTGTTGGGGGTTTCTTTTTCTTCTTTGTTTACAACAGAATTGCATTGTTTTAGTTTTCTGAGGTGTCTTGTGTTGTGTGCATTGTATTGTATTTACGCAGCAACCACTGCAGGATATGTATTTGAAATTGTTAAGTCATATACATGTTACATACCTGTGAAATCAACCCTTTCATGAATAATTTATCAATGACTGCTTAGTGCTCAGTATGAATTATTTTGAATTCATAAAAGGTTTTTCAGAGTTATAAATCCAAATGATTAAAAAAAAGGGGGATTCAATGTCAACAGATGAACCTGTAGGAGAATAATAAATGATCAGCCGTCGCGCAGTGCTCCTCTAGATGTTGCTTGCGAGGAGGTGGTGACAGCTCTTTACTTGTCACTGCAGAAAGGGTGACACTTGCTTTTCTTCTTTTCCCGCTCTTTTTCATAGAATCATGGAATGGTTTGGATTAGAAGGGACCTTAAAGCCCATCCAGTTCCACCTCCTGCCATGGGCAGGGACACCTCCCACTGGATCAGGGGCTCCAAGCCCCATCCAACCTGGCCTGGAACCCCTCCAGGGATGGGGCAGCCACCACTGCTCTGGGCAACCTGGGCCAGGGCCTCCCCACCCTCACAGCACAACATTTCTTCCTAAGATCTCACCTCAATCTCCCTTCTTTTAGCTCAAAAACATTCCCCTTTTTATTAGTTTATATTTGCCCATTCCCTGTGTGGCCGATGACGATGCTGTGCCGTCCTCCAACCCTCATCGCAGGCTCAGCTCTGTTTCAGACACTTCACTGCTGTGGTGTCCGCATGTCGTCCCCCCAGTGCTGCTGCGGTTGCTTTGCTGTTGCTGTTCCCTCTCCCAGTGAACTCCCGTCAATCACAGCCTCACCCACGGAACAGAAACAGAATCAAATACTCTGTTTTTAACAGCTTCTCCACCTATTGCCTGGCTTTTTTCTTCTGAGACCTTTAATTGCTGCATGCTAGAAGATTAAAATGTTTTGGTTCTGTTAATAATTATTAGGTAATGATTAGAAATGGGGTTATTCATAAATTAGCTGCCTGTTATTATTCTCCTCCCTGCGGGCTGCATGCTCGGCTCTGTTTCTTGTTAATTCTGCTGGCGTTGGGAGGAAGGCAGAGCAGCGTGGGTTTTGCCGTGCGGAGCTTGGGGTTGTGGGACTGGGACAGCCAACACTTGAACCAGCAGCTAGTCAAAACCCTGTTTCAATTGGAGTCAAGAAGGCTAGAAAAGCAGTTTTCATAGTTTTGGGCTGCCCCTTTCTGCTGCTGGCTGCTCTTTCAGCTCAGAGCTGTTGTTCTCTTCATGGGGATCGTACTCTTTAAGTGTAAGGGGAGCACCAAGGCGGTTACCTTCTGTCTTACAAAAAAGCTTCCAGCCCATCATTCTGGGTTATTTAGGTCAATTTTTATAGAGTGATAGAATTGTTTGGTTGGAAAAGACCTTTGAGATTATTTGAGTCCAATCGTACTTATCTACTACTAAATCAGATCTCTGAGCACCTCGTCTGCCCGTCTTTTAAATCCCTCCAGGGATGGGGACTCCACCAACTCCCTGGGCGGCCTCTGCCAGTGCTTCATCTCTTTTTCAGTAAAGAAGTCTTTTCTGATATCCACTCGAAACCTCACCTGGTGCCACTTCAGGCCATTTCCTCTCATCCTATTGCTTTGTTACATGGGAGACAAGACCAACACAGACATCACTACAACCTCCTTTCAGGCAGTTGTAGACTGCTTACAATGGCTAGTAGTGATAGGACACAGGGCAATGAGCATAGACTGGAGAGGGGCAGATTTAGACTAGACATAAAGAGGAATTTCTTCGCCATGAGAGTGGGGAGGCCCTGGCCCAGGTTGCCCAGAGCAGTGGTGGCTGCCCCATCCCTGGAGGGGTTCAAGGCCTGGTTGGATGGGCCTTGGGCAGCCTGATCTGCTGGATCCTGTCCCTGCCCATGGTAGAGGGATTTGAACTAGATTATCTTTAAGGTCCCTTCCAACCCGAACTGTTCTATGATTCTATGAATGCTGCTTGGAAGGTGGAGACATGACGATGGAGGTGGTGGTAGTGAAGGTTCCCTGAAGTTCAGCTCCTCAGTGCTGTGAAGAGTCATTGATCCCTTCAGAAAGACGTACACAGTTAGAAAATCTTCCACGCTGCATGGAGAGAAGTGATCTCGGCACAAGCTGGCTGTGCTTGCGTTGTCCCCGATGTCTGACGCTGTGTCCTAGTCCAGCATTGCACAGCAAACAGTGATGGAAGTAGGTCAGCACCAGCTGCTGGGCTGATCCCTGGTGGTTTTATCGGTGTGGTTTACTTTGGGGAAGTTCTTCTGTAAATCCAGGCACACACATAATCCTCGAGTTCCTCAGTTCCCTGTTGAGCCAAGCCGGTGACTTTACAGTTTGTCTTATCTTGGCTAAACAACTTGGAAAAGGTTGTTTTGCGTGCTTTTGTTTTGATTGGTAGGGCTTAGCTCTTCATCCTGTGCTTAAAAATGAAACAACTGACTTTGTATTATTCAAGTCTTAATTTGCACTCCCGTCTCTCCTCTCTCTCTTCCTCTCTCTGGATTTCATTGAATGTGTCAAAGCTTTTCAGCTGGTTTTTGCAAATCGTACCTTGTGTTTGAGCCGATACCGATCTGGAGTGAGGAGCAGTACGGCATTGGGAAATGCTCTTTGATTCGTTTGACCTGTACCGTAGAAAACACTCTTAGAGCTCCAGTAACATCTTAGTTATTCAGAACTCCCTAGAATGGTGTAATTGGAGTTCCCAAGCTCAGAATTGTGTTCCCTTGTGAGAGCAACGAAGTCTGTGCCTGCAGGAGTGGAGGGAGGGGACCATAAACCAGCCCTGTTCCTGTATTCTCTATGCACAGTTCAGTTTAAAGAGGCTGGGCATGCAGGCTGTTGTTGAACAAGGGCTGATAAAATCAGGGAGGGATCTTTAACCCCCTGAATACCAGTTTTCCTTAGTCATTCCTTATTCCATAAACTCCTCTCAGTACTGATCCAGCAATGAGTAAGCAAGCATTGAGCCTCAGCCCAGAGGCTACTTAACATGCTGGGTTTCATTAAATATAGAAGAAACGCAGAAACTATTATGCCATCCTAGTTTTCTTTTGTTATTTCTTTATTTATCTTTTATCTGTTTTTTCCCCAAAATGGATTTGCAGGAAGGGGAAAGAAACATGAAATATTCACTGAGAAGTGGTGATGTGTGCAATAGGGCAGGATGTGAAATTTATCTTACAAAGAATTTCACATTGCAATTTGCATTCAAAGTGTATTTACTTCATACTAAGTAATTTAATTAGCAAAGTATTTAGCAGCACAATTAATAGTCTGGAAGAAAGGATAAATGACACATTATTTAAGTACCAAATGAAACAAAGCTGGGAAGTATTACAAACATCAACAGTGGCAGAAAATTAATATAATGAAACCCAGAAGCCTGGCAATATGGGTAACAAAGAGCGAGATGTGTCCCAAACTGGGAAAATATAAGAGAATGTAAGTGGAAGAAGAAATAATCCAGCATAATAATTGAAAATGAAATAAGATCTTGAAAGGCAACAACGCCAAAGAGAGCTGAGATGCAACAGTCAAGAATAAGACCTCAGTTTGGAATGGGAGTAAAATGATTAGCGTAAATAAAACCAATAAAAGTTAAGCAATCAAAATTTCATTAGCTTTTATAAGTGTCTGGTAAGGGTTCTTGTAATTGTCCACAGTTGTTTAAAGCATATGGATGCAGGGGGTAAAAAGTGTTGCTTCAAGATTCTCCAGGCTGATGCAAGTCAGAACGAGGCGATGAAATAAAGCTGTCATCCTCTTTGCAGCTGACGTAAAGGAAGGAAATATTTTTCCCAGGGAGGAGGAGAGGGTCGCCCCACACTTGCCTGCTGTAAAAAGTCCAAGAGAAAGTTTAGGTGACATGCAGAGGGAATAGAGGAGATCGTTATCTTCAAGTGTGTGTGTACCTGTCCATGCACCTATATAGATAAATCTGTTCTTTGCAGTATAAAGCCTGAGTTGGTTTCATTTGGGATAGCAGCCGCCTCTTCCCTACCAAAACCTGTCTGCTCTGTACCCACAGTTAAAGCTCAGTGCATTATCCCCTGTGTGCCACCCCACATCCCGCTGCGGCCGTGTCCCTGGGCCAGGGGCTTGTAGAGCAATGCTGCTGGCCTTGCTGCCTTGGAAGATATTAAAGGATTTGGGACTGTTTTCCCTCACCCAGTGTTATGCCATTTGCAACCGACATTTATCCAGAATGGCTTATTACATTCTTTTTCTCCTCCTATCTTTTGCAGTCCTTGTGTTTGATTTTCCTTACAAGCACTGTAACTTATAAGCACTTCTTCTTTCTTCTTCCCTGTTTTTTCCAGGGGAGAGAGGGGTAGAAGGAGGGAACTTCAGCACCAGCAAAATCAGTCCCCATCCCTTCCCGCTTACATTTTCTCCCTTCACTTCCCCGAGATGGGATTACTCATAGTTGTAATGCTGTTTGAAAAAGCTTCAGTGGTTTTCCTATAAAACTCTTCACAGTTGAAGAAAAAAAGAATTTGAAAGACTGTTAAAGTGGGAGCCTTAATGCTTCATAGAGCAATTATTACTGTTTTTCTCCATTTCCGCATTAGGACACTTACAAATGTGTCGGGACAGTAGCTTCCACACAAGCAGGGGGTTGAGCCTGGCTGTTAGGCCAGGAACAGGGTCTTAGAAATTCCGATGTGCTGATTTCCACTTATTGATAGCAGTGCCCTTGGAAGAGCTGGGTGGGTTCAGAGAGGCGATGTGAAAAGGAATTTCATCCTTTTGTCTTGGATTAATCTCAGTCCTCTCCAACATGACAGTGGATCTGCCCGTTCGGAGAGTCCCTGGGCATCGCCCGACTGAGCAGCGTAGCTCCGCGCTGTGCCTGCTCGCGCAGTCAGACACTCCTGCAGAGACGATCCCCTGAGACATTCCGAACGGGATCGGTGAAGGCTGTCATCTCTAAGACGTCTGTAACATGGATGTTTGGGTTTCCAGGCAGATCTGCACAATTAAGGCATTGTGCAGCGGCTCCTGTTAAAAATGAGCAGCCATAAAGCTTCAACCAAAGGAACAAGACAGAGCTTTAGAAATGTCTGTAATGTTCACGACAAAGGCTGGTTTGACACTGCCTGATCATTTCATACCTCTTTGTACAAGTTTTTCTTGTGCTGCACTGAGCAGGAAATCCATTCCTGGCTGGAGAGGAGATGGGGCAAGTTTTATTGCGCAGCATTGCTGTTAGTGTGATACTCTGTGGTCTGGACACTCGCCTGCCCGAGCTCTGCCTGGACATTATGAACCATTTGATTGAGGCTGGAGCAAATGTTTATTGCCATCACAAAGATGGAGAGTTGCTGAATGCTCTCCTCCAGCAAAGCCTTCCTGAGCTCTCAAGCTCAGACAACAAGTGCACAAAAAAAATGAGCTAATGCATCAGTGTTGGGAAGAAAAGGCCAAAAAAAAAAGGGGGGGGGGGGTGTTGTTGTGGATGCCCCTTCCTGATTGTTTACATTTTCCATCAGGGCAACATTTTGCTCCTGAGCTGTGAAAAATCCTGGTGATGTGTGAGGTGTGGCAGATGGAGGAGTGTGGGATGCCGGGGTGGTGGGGAGGGTTTGGCAGCCTTGACTTTGCACATGGGAGCTCAGGGGGGAGAGGAGGACAGGGCCAGGCTGGGAGATGGGGGAAACCTCTCCTGAAGAAGAAAGGCTTTCCTGTCTCTGCCTGATTCAAAGGCACCTGTGAGATAAGCGCTGTGAAGGGTGCGCTGGAGTGCCCTTGCCTGGCGAGAGCACTGCGTGGCTCTGGGCAGCGTGCGTTATGCTGCTCTGACCCAGCAGGAACCTCCAGCCGTGTCACCCATGCAGTGATGCTGCCACCCTTTACTGCTGCTTTTCTCCCCTTTCTGTTCTGTAAAATTTCTTATAGTATCATTGAGATTGAAAAAGGCCTCTAAGCTCATCCAGTCCAGCTGTCAGCCCAACCCCACCGTGTCCACTAAACCATGTCCCAAAGCGCTACATCTACGCATTGTTTGAACTCCTCCTCCAGGGATGGGGACTCCCCCACTGCCATGCGCAGCCTCTGCCAGGGATTCACCGCTCTGTCAGTAAAGACATTTTTCCTAATATCCAATCTAAACCTCCTGTGGTGCAACTCGAGGCCATTTCCTCTCACCCTATCACTTTGTTGCTCGGGAGAGGAGCCCAGCACCCACCTCACCACAACCTGATTTCCGGGAGTTGTAGAGTGCAGTGAGGTCTCCCCTCAGCCTCCTCTTCTCCAGGCTAAACAGCCTCAGCCGCTCCCAGAACCCCTGTTCTCCAGACCCTTCCCCAGCTCTCTTCCCCTCCTCTGGACGCGCTCCACCTCCTCAATATCTGTCTTGTAGTGAGGGGCCCAAAACTGAACCTGGGATTCACTCATGAACATTCAACAGGAGCATCTTTTATGGAGATGCAGTTGGTCTGAGTCCTGCTACTGAGACTTTAAGCAGTGTGAAGGACAAAACCAGGTCTAGTAAATTTTTCTCTTTTCATTTCTAATTTCTTTGGATTTGTGATAATTACTTTGTGGCTGTTTTCCAAGTGCATATGCTTATAATTGAGTTATTTTCAGGTCTCTTTGCTGCATGGGTACCAGAGGGGTGTCATGGTACCAGGTGAGGCAGGTGGAAAGAACTCAGAGTGTTAATTCTGATACTGGAAATATCTTCATTAAAAGTTTAGCGGAGATCTTTGAATGTTTTCCGAATAGGCCATCTGTCAGCTGAAAGACGTACCTGTCTGGGGAGCCGCAGAGAGAGCAGGGTGGGAGTGAGGGCACCGATTGTGGTTGGTTATTTCTTTGCAGACCATAAACACCTCCTGGATGCTTTCCAGTCTCTGCCCTGGAGACCCCCAAGGCCAGAGCCCAGGGGGCAGGTGATGGAGTAAGCCTTTGCTTCTTCTATTTCCAGACAAAATACGCTCAGTGTGAAATTAATTTTAAAAAGGGAAAGAAGTAGATTTGTGACAGGAAACTAGAAGGAACGGAGCAGTATGAATTGTACCCTGTGCTAGGAGATGCCCCAAGTAGCAGTGACCTACATGGCCATGACCTGACAGGTCATCCCAGTGGATGTGAATACGTTCCAATGATTGTTTGGGTGCCATCTTAGTAATTAAATTAAATTTTTAGTGTTCTGGTGAAATTCCAGTTGGAAATGGAAGAGGAAACTTTGTTCTTTAGATACACCCCATTGCATCTGTGCTGTCCTCTGGGAGGAGATGCTGCTGAGCATGTTGATGCAACTTTTCCCTTAGGAGCCTGTTTTAGAGCTAGTGGAGTATGGGAAGAGAATGGTAGGAAGAAGAGAGTGTATTTAGCGTCTCTTCGCCTTTCTCCAGTGCTGGGGTGTGTCATGGCTCGTGTCTGGCCGGGGGCTGCAGCCTTTTGTGCTGTGCTGGAGTGAGTGTGAGTGCCTCTTCTGCGCTCCAGCCTGCTCCTTGGCTTTCACGCCTGAGTGTGATGAGCGAGCACGTTGTTATTATTGTCTGATAAATGTTATCCTCCAGCTGCTGGCAAATCACACGCAATGTTCTTCCCCTCCTTCTCACCTCTTTTATTGAGAGGTGTACCTTGCATATTGGAGAGAGCTGGAAAGAATCACAGGGTGTTTATTGCGGAAAGACGCTTTCAAGTAAATTATACTCTGAAGGTGAAGGTCTTTGGATTCCTGGCCATGTAATAAATCTGTTTTGAAGGATGGAGCAGGTTCTCGACAGAAGTCAGAGGGTCAACGTTCTGGCAAATATTTCTGTGCAAGATTATTTGTGACTACACGTCCAGCAAAGTGGAGTCTCGTTCATTGCAGATGCAAAGTCTGATCTCGTTTGTGTGTGACACATCTTCCTCTCCGGGATGCTGTTCCTTCTCCACCAGTCTCCTGGAGTCCACTGTGCCCTGATTTGGTACAGGGGAGTCGACCATCTCCAAGTTTTCTTCCTGTCTGTTCAAATTGTGATGTGTAGCTGCGTGTGCTGTGAGCAGAGCTCATGTATATAGTTGTGAGCACTTTCGTTGGAGTTGTTTTTTCATGAATGGTGTTTATCCCTATGGCTGCTTCCTGAAACCTTCCAAGTTATGGACTGCTGTGTGCGCCGAATGGCAAACTCACGTGTGTGACCATGGGTGGTGCCACCCTGCACTTCAGCTCTAATCCCAGGGAATTTCTCAAGGGATGAGGGGGCATTTTTCCTCCTTTCTGTCCATCCTGCCATCCCTGCTCCTAGTGCTGATAACATAGGTGGTTGCTCTTTGATGCCTTTTAATTTTGGGACCAGAAGAACGTTGCCAGCAATTTATTCCGTTCTTGTAATGGACTGTGGGGGTGTTGCTGTCTGGCAAAAGGTATTTTGATGTGATAAATTATCACGATATGATCCTTTTTTATAAGGAACAGCCCACTTGTTCTATGCATAAAGATGAAAAGTCTTGAGAGGAGTATTATGAGGAGCAGCTGAGGGACCTGGGGCTCTTTAGCTTGGAGAAGAGGAGGCTGAGCGGTGACCTCATCACTCTGCAGCTCCCAGAAAGGAGGTGGATCATGGTCTCTTCTCCAATAACAAGTGATAGGATGACAGAAAATGGCCTTAAGCTGTGCCGGGGAAGGTTTAGATTGGATATTAAGAACAATTTCTTTACTGAGAGTGGTGAAGCCCTGGCAGAGGCTGCCCAGGATAGCGATGGAGTTGCCATCCTTGGAGAGGTTCAAAAGACATGTAGCCGTGGCACCTGGGGACATGGCTTTGTAGGCACAGTAGGGTTGTGTTGGTGGTTGGACTGGATGAGCTTAGAGGTCTTTTCCAACCATAAAAATTCCATGTTTCTAAAGACCATTTCTTCCATATACAGCTTCAGTGACCACCAGCACCACCAAAGTGGTGGTCTTTTACTCTCTGGTAGAGTCACAGGGGGTGTGAGCTTTGCTTCCTCCTCACTGCTCTCTCATTTGCAGTTGTTTTTTCTTTCCAGCACTTCAGTTGTTTTTATTTTCCAGCACTTCAGAAGCTGTCAACCTACATAGCAATACCCTGGCTCTTCAGATATGAATTTATTTCTTCCTCCCAGCATCGCTCCTTTGATATTGGGCTGGTCAGTGTTGAACAAAAATTCCTTCCAAGCCCAGTGGCTTCTTGAGATATTGTGAAGACACTGAGCTGCTATTGAGACCTTTTTATTTTTGCTTGATCTCATTGTATATCACAATGTGATTTTCTTTTTATAATATAATTGGTATAAATCCTATCCTGCACAGAGTCTGTTGGATGCTTCAGTTCAGAAATGCAGCTTTTTATGTGCTTGTTGCTTTGTTTTAGGCTACAGTGGTTTAGCAAAGAAGGTTTGGTGTCTGTTTGCTGGGGTTTTAATGACTGGGCTTTTAGTAGGACGATTATTATACAGATCGCAGGGGCTGTCCGGAAATGTGCTGTTTGGGGAGAGGAGGAGCTTTAAATATGTTTGTTTATCGTGTTAGAAATATATATAATGAGAACAGCATGGAATGAAATTGTTTTCTGCTCCTGTGAATTGTCTTCCAGTTGAACTCTTGGCTCTCCTACCCACCCGTAACGGGGAGTGGAGGCTTCTGCTTAAATGTTCGTAAGTAAATAAGCAAATCATGGAACAGAAAGGATGTAATGATAGGCTGCTTATTTATAATTCTTATGGATTTTAAATTTAAAGCCTGTCCACTGAGTTTTGCACTCCCAGGTTGGCACCTGAACTGTAGTTGTTCTGCAGCCCCAGGGTCCTCGCCGACATAAATTAATTAACGCTGTCTTCCCAGAAGTGCTCTGCCATCAGCAGCAGCTTTTGCAGTGATGCTTGATGCCCTGAAGGCAAAAGCAAAGTAACGGTTCCTTGTCCCTCTTGGTCTGTTCCAGGGTGCTGCCAGATGGACAGGGCAAAGTGGGGCTGGTCCTCAGCGTCCTCATATGGGGAATTTGGCATCAAAACAGGGTGAAAGTAGGGGTGAGCCATGTGGGTAACTGGGCTGTTTAACCTAGAGAAAAGGAGACTGAGGGGAGACCTCATCGCTTTCTACAGCTTCCTGAAAGGAGGTTGTGATGAGGTGGGCGCTGTTGTTTTCTCCCACGTAACAAGTGATAGGATGAGAGTTGCACCAGGACAGGTTCAGATTGGATATGAGGAAAAACTTCTTCTCTCTAAGGGTTCTCGGGCACTGGCAGAGGCCCAGAGAGGTGGTGGAGTCGTTTTCTCTGGAGGCATAAAGAGGAGTGGATGAGGAGCACAGGGACGAGGTTCAGTAGTGGACAGGTACGGCTTGTCTCAGTGATCTCCAAGGTCTTTTCCAACCAAACGGTTCTGTGATTCTACAAAAGGCTAACACGTGCTGGAGTGGAATGAGCAAAGCCACTAAGAACTGCAGACAACTAATAGGAAGGTGATAAATAACAGAAGTAGCCTAAAATCCTGTGGTTAGGGGGTAGGGTTGTCTCTGGAAGTGTGATGGATGTCACTGAGAGGATGCCCTTTCTAGGGGTGAGGCAACTCTGCCAGAAGTACCCCTTTTATGTGGTGGCAGTGGTCATGTACTGAACTTGTGCTTTGTATCATCTTTTTTGGGGGGATGCAGTCTAAAATCTTGCTGGCTTCTGCAAGGTTCAGACTATGTTCAAAGCAAGTTTTGGCTACAGCCACACACTATTTCTGTCACCTGTCTTGTGATGCTTCCTCCAGTAACGCAAGTCTTGCTGCTTTGACTCCAGCTTAAGTCTTTTATTTTCTTTTTCCGTGTATTCCACTGGTTTATTTTCCGCTTCTACTATATCTTTAGACTCCATAGCCTAGGGAAAAATAGCTGTAATGCCATCCCGCCCGTATTTCTCTGAGTGGTGCTGAGACATCGTGACGGCAGGTTGTCAGTGTGCTGGGTTTCCAGTTTACTGCTCGCACCGAGGTGCCGGCACATCCCCGCGCTGCGCTGGGAACCCTGGAAAGGCAGCAGAGCTCCCACCACCAAAACAGCTCGAAGCAATAAAAAGTCCCTAGTGCAGGCTGTAACTATATCCCCGTGGTATGAGGGAGGAGGCGGTCTTTATTTGCATCACAGAAGTGATGCAAAAGTGGTAAAAGAAAAGATTTATGCCAAGGTCAAGTGAACTCTCGACTGTAAATTACTTAGAGGCACTCCAGCGGCTTTATTCAATAAATGAGGGTTTCAAGTGGTTAAAACTAACATGCGAGGTCCACTGGAGTTTTGTCTGCCTCGAGGTGTGCCTTTAGCTGTCAAGTCATCCCATGCTCTTCCAAAAACCACTAGAATTTGGGGTCATTTGTTACATTTTTGGTAGAAGCCATCGCGGGAAAGGTGAATCCTAGGGACAGCACTTTTCATGGAATGTTTTGCATTAATTCCTTCCTTCCCATTTTGGGGTGACTGTGTTGGGACAGGACTTTCACTTGATGACATACAGCTGACGAGCTATCAGAATGTGCTCCTTTGCAGGTCAGCTTGCAAAGCTCCTTCACCTGCAGGAACCAGCAGGAACCTCTGCCCTGCTCACCGCAGTGGCTAGAAAAGTGTTAATGGCAGAGGAGGAAGACTTTTTTTTCTCCCCCCCACTGTAGCTTTTAAGTTTGGAAAGCATGTGCCTTGATTTTAATATAAAGTAGCCATTGATGTGAGATGCCGTGAATAAAAGGCGCTTTTCTTTTTGCGTTGGCATTGAGTCATTGTACAGTTAGTTTTGCGGCAGTGCATTTGTGAATGCATTTGTGTGTGTGTGTATGTGTGTAGGGGGTTGTAGAAAAAGGCACTTGAGGCACACCAGGAGGATAGATTTATTTAGAAATTAATAGTTTTTGGTCTATCTGTCTTCTTAATGCCCTCTCTGAGTGTCAGTCAGACAACCGCTCCTTTGGGTTTTCACTCTCAGGTATCTTCAGTTGAACCATGCGCATGTGAATAGGTCACACTTAGGCACACAGATATGTGAGAGATAAAATTCCTCTGTGCTACTCTATGCTAATAGCACCGAACCCTCTCACAGCATCACTGAAAGCTGCATTGTTTTAGGGTTTTTTGCTTGGGAATGTTGTATAATTACAGCATTTTGTCCTGTCGCCCTCCTTTAATAAAAGTAATAACAGGCATTGTGCTTTTCACCTATTTATAGAATCATAGAATGGTTTGGGTTGGAAGGGACCTTAAAGATCATCCAGTTTCAGCCGCCCTGCGATGGGCAGGGACATCCCACTGGATCAGGTGCCCAAGGCCCATCCAGCCTGGCCTTGATCTGAAAGTGGATCACAAATTATGGGTGAATAATGTCTTCCCTGCTGAAGGAGCAGAGACACGGGGTGAGGGAACCTTGTGTAGCTCCATGGAAGGGTGATGCTAGCTGAGATGCCCTCAAAGAGCTATTTTTTATGTAAAGAAAATATCAAAGTGCTGACATTCAGCCACAGTAATGGACTCTGGGAGCTTGCCTGGCTGTGGGCTCAGCTGTACTGAGTCCACGCTGCTGCTCAGTCTCTCCACACACATCGCTTTCCGTGACAGTCACCCGGGGGTCTGTCCAGCAGGGAGCTGCTAGGAAGGCAATGCTCAATATAACGGGTGGAAGCATTTTTGGTGGTAAAAGAAATCCTTTTTGGGAAGGAGGCTGAGGACGCTTTGACCATCGCTTCCCGTTCCATGGTGTTGACCCTGCCTGTTCCTTTAACACTGTCCTGCAGCCTGACCGCCGTGCTGCAACGGACCTCACATCTCCACTTCTCCAGGCACCTTGCTTGGCATTGAGATGTTTGTGTGTCTGCCCACCTAGCTAATATCTGTTGATCTTTCTGGCTGCCTGCCTGCCAGGGTGGGGAAAATATTGAGGCTTAATGGAAGCTTTGCAGCTGACGGCTAAATGGGCTTAGTTTTGACACTTACTTTTTTTTAGCAGAAATAATGCATTTGGCTGGTTAATGCTATAACGTTCCTTGTTTTAATAATATCAGCTTAAAAGTGTCAGTATAGAATCATAGAATCATCAGGTTGGAAAAGTCAACATGTTACGTTTCAACTCAGTGTGGAAAAAAATGTGTTAAATGCTGAGTCCCTGTGGCATTCACTCATTCCTATTAACTGCCCAGTGTGAAACCTGGTGCCTGCCGACCACTTCTTGTGTCTTTAAAAGCATTCCTGTACGGGGGCAGAAGGGCAAAAGTGCTTGGAAGGACTTTCCTAGTCTCCCTAGGACTCTGTTTTTCTGGTCTGCTGTGTCAGTGTAAGCCTAAAATGCTTCTGCAAACCCATTTCTATCCAATTGATGGATGGCACTACACCACCATATGTCTGGAAACGATGTGCTCGGGTGTTTGCACACTTGACTTTGCAAAAATACAACATTTAAATCCATCTCGGGATATTCAAATAACTTTGAGGAAAAGCTCCTTCTGAGCCAGCATTCCTTGTGGCTGTCGGCCAAGGCTGAGAAATGCCTTGTGCCTTGGTACCCATCACACCCTCCTTGTGACCGAACAGGGAAAAATACCCATTTTGGAGACAAAAATATTTCTATATTCCTCAATACCAGCTGGTCTGGGCTCTGTGGTTTACGTTAGTGGTCGTAGAAGGGGCAGCGTCAGGCTATCTCTAGCTTTGAGAAATAACTAGGGATCATAGAATCATGGAATGGGATGGGTTGGAAGTGACTTTGAAGTCCATTCAATTCCAAGTCCCCCTGCCATGGGCAGGGACACCTCTCACTGGATTAGGGTCCTCAAAGCCCCATCCAACCTGGCCTGGAACCCCTCCAGGGATGGGGCAGCCACCGCTGCTCTGGGCAACCTGGGCCAGGGCCTCCCCACCCTCACAGCAAAACATTTCGTCTTAAGATCTAATCTCTATCTCCCCTCTTTCAGCGGAAAACCATTTCCCCTCATCCTATCCCTGCACTTTCTGATCCAGAGCCCCTCCCCAGCTTTCCTGGAGCCCCATTCAGCACTGGAAGCTGCTCTAAGGTCTCCCTTCTCCAGTCTGAACAAGCCCAACCCTCCCAGCCTGTCCGTGGATGGGAGTTGCTCCAGCCCTCAGATCATCTCCATGTTCTCCTCTGGACCCACTCCAACACCTCCATGTCCTTCCTGTGCTGAGGACTCCAGAACTGGACACAGAACTGCAGGTGGGGTCTCACCAGAGCAGAGCAGAGGGGCAGAATCCCCTCCCTCCCTGCTGGTCCCACGGCTTTGGATGCAGCCCAGGACACATTTGGTTTCTGGGCTGTGAGTGCACATTATTGGCTCCTGTTGAGCTTCTCCTCCCCCAGCATGCCACGTCCTTCTCCTCAGCGCTGCTCTCAATCCATTCTCCACCCAGCCTGCGTTGTGCTGGGATTGCTGTGCCCCAGGTGCAGGACCTGGCACTTGGCAAGGGATCTGGAAAATGAGCCACACTCTCTACTATCAGGTGTTGCCGTCATTAGGAAAGTCTGTGCACACAGAACAAATACAAAGCCTCTCCTCCAAAGGTTGTGCAACCTAAAAAGCAGATTCACCAGCCTGCTCCAGCCAAGCCGCGCTGTCCCAGTGACACAATGGAGCTATAAAACCAGCCAGGCTTGTAATTGCTTTGCATACCAAATATCCAGAGCAGCCAGACCACACTGGTGAATCTGGCTGTAATGCGGTGGGGGCAAGAGCAATAAAAGTGGAGAGTACACCTGGGTTACAGTATTCGCAGGTGATGGTTGTGCCGTGATGCCCTGTGCACCACGGGGCCTCGATGAATTCATTATCCCAGATCCCTTCAATTAGGTTTTCCTACACACTGCCAGAAGGCATGGTGTAAGGGGGGCTCTGAGTGAACACTTTGAGATTCAGGAGAGGCCCTAAATTCTATTAAAAAAAAAGCATAGTAAAAAGTCTGGATTCAACAGGAGATAAGAAGAATAATGGAGAGCATATTAAAATCAGTCTGACAGACAGCAGGAGGAAACACAGATAGATCCTGTAATTTACAGAGTGGGAATAAACTGCACTGTCTTTCCAAACGCCATCAAACCAGGCACCAGGAGCATCAAGGAACCCTCGCTGCCATCAAATTGTAAAATCCAGTATCCCAAACAGGCTGATGGCTATGTTTTCTCTTTAAATTCCTGCTTGGAATCTCAGTAGGAAAATATTAACTTTTATTGGACTTATATAGCACAATAGCATCCATATTTCAGAAACACCTAAAACGCTGTGTAAATGCTGCTTGCCTTAAGGAGAAACAGCAAACCAGGGCAACGACAGCAGATGCTAAGGTGCACCAAGCGATGCTAAGAGGGAGAAGAGACTCAGGATGGACCGTGGTCCTCCATGTTCCCAGCTGCCCCGATCTTCTTTAGAGGGAGGTGATTATTCCCCTCTTTCCTCTCTTGTGAGACCTCATCTGGACTATTGTGTCCAGTTCTGGAATCTTCAACATAAGAAGGAGATGGAGCTGTTGGAACGGGTCCAGAAGAGGCTACAAAGATGATTGGAGGGCTGGAGCACCTCCCATATGAGGACAGCCTGGAGAAGAGAAGGCTCACAGGAGATCTTAGAGCGACCTTCTAGTACTGAAAGGGGCTACAGGAAAGCTGGGGAGGGACTTTTTACAAAGGCTTGTGGTGATAGGATGAGGAGGAATGGGTATAAACTGTAGAGGGGCAGATTTAAACTGGACATTAGGAAGAATTTCTTCACCATGAGAGTGGTGAGACAATGGAACAGGTTGCCCAGAGCAGTGGTGGCTGCCCCATCCCTGGAGGGGTTCCAGGCCAGGTTGGATGGGCCTTGGGCAGCCTGATCCAGTGGGAGGTGTCCCTGCCTGTGGCAGGGGTCTGGAACTGGATGATCTTTGAGGTCCCTTCCAACCCATACTATTCCCTGATTCTGACTTTTGGCAAGTCTTTTGGCTTGCATGTTGTTTCGTTTGGGGGTTTAATTAGGGTGGGTGAGCAGAGAGGGGCCGAGGATGCTCTCTGGCCCTGCACGTCCCCGCTGAGACATCACGCAGCTGGGGGCCGGGCAGTTTGTTTACTTAATCAGAAGCAGAGAGCTTCTTCGGTGGTGGTGGAAAGGTTTCTATTCCAGGCAAGCAGACAGCAATTAAACAGCCTGACCCACGCACCCTCAATTACAGTCGTGCTCACAAGGGGCTGTTTACCAGCCCAGTTAACCCACAATTATGGATCCTTTCACTGAGGCCTCAAACCAGCAAACTTCTTAAAAAATATTCTATTTTCTTGTGAAAATAAACCCAGCACGCTCTGTTGCTATCTCGGTTAGTTTATTAAAGGCCTGTCACCACCTTGAGAGCACCTTTATCAATATTTTGTCCAAGTGCTATTACGTTGCCTGTTCTTACTTAATTTTAACTCTTCCCAAGTGTTTTAGTCCTCCATTGGAGTGTTACAGCACCCTGGCCTGTCAGACTGGTCAAACACAGACCATGTCTAGAAAACTCCCAGGACAAATCGGAGAACACAGTAAAGTGATGTGGGGGTTAAGAAACGCTGCAGCATCACCAGGCTGGTTGGACCCGTGAAGTTCAACAATGCCAAGTGTGAAGTCCTGCACCTGGGTCGGGGCAATTCCAGGCACAAACACAAGCCAGGTGAATGGAGAATGGATTGATAGCAACCATGAGAGAAGGACTTTGAGGCAGTGGGGGATGTGAAGCTCAAGGTGAGGCAGCAATGTGCACTCATAGCTCAGAAAGCCATCTGTGTCCTGGGTTGCATCCAAAGCAGTGAGGCCAGCAGGGAGGGAGGGGATTCTGCCCCTGTGCTTGGAGGGTTTGCCCAGAGCAGTGGTGGCTGCCCCATCCCTGAAGGTGCTCAAGGCCAGGTTGGATAGAGCTTGGAGGCCCTGATCCAGTGGGAGGTGTCCCTGCCCATGGCAGGAGGTGGAACTGCATGGGCTTTGAGATCTCTCCCAACGCAAACTATTCTGTGGTTCTAACCCATGAGCTTTCCTGTTTAGAGATGCTCTTGAGCACCTGGGATGAAAACCTCACAGCATTTGCAGAATAAAATAATGCAAACACTGATGAGAATGTCGGAGGTTTAGCACTGCTCAACCACCTCCAACTTTGATTTTGCTGTCCTGTGCAATGTGTTGCTTTTCAAGAAAGTGTTGTTTATCACATCCTCAGTTCATTTGAATAAAGCAGAGCCGCAGAGAGCGAGCTGTTTCCCTCTTTAACACAGACACCGAAACTGCAAAATTACTCCATAGCTCAAACTTATAGACTCCATAGATTTCAAACTTGAAAAACTACCTAGCAAAGAAAGAAAATTTTCCAGCTGAGGACTAGTGTCTGTTTGTTTTTCTCTCCTCCCTTGATGGGTTTGTGCCTGGGCATGATTTCAGTCCTTCCTTCCTATTTAGTGGACCAAATGTTCAAGTGGGTGTGAAAACTGCGAAAAGGAAAAGCAAACGGCGAGCAAAAAAAGTGTGGTGTTGCTTGTGTGACACTGTGTGGTGATGGCTCAGCATAGCTACCTCCAGGAAAGGCTCCTGGTGGCAGCAGTAGGACGTGGAGGAGGAGAAGCATTTTCAAAGGCTACTAAGTGGGCTGGTAGGCCTCTCTGAAGATGTTTTTTCAGTCTCTGTGAGAAAAAGATGCGAGGAGAGGAAATCCACTTCGGGCTTTAAGGAGGTGTGGAAACGTCTGGGTGTTCCCTGCTCCAAATTGCTCTCTTTTGGCTGTTTTTGGCCAGAACGTTGCCAGGGCTTCTACAGATCATGTCTCATGGAAGGGCTAGGGACAGCTAATAGGGCATCTCCAAGGCGTATCATGGTTTGGGTTGAAGGGACATTAAAGTCCATCTAGTTCTGACCCTCCTGCCATGGACAGGGACACCTCCCACTGGATCAGGTTGCTCCAAGCTTCATCCAATCTGGCCTTGAACACCTCCAGGGATGGGGCAGCCGCAAGATTGTCTTAACATGTGGAACAAAGTAAATTTATTTTTGTTTTTCCCTTGGGCAAGTGTTAGATGAGTGGCTCATAGAAGGTCTTTTAAATGCCGGTACCCACTAGGGTGAGAGAGGCAAGCCCAGGAGTCTCAAGGTTTCCTCCTCTTCTGTTGGTACTCCTACAAATCCACATGAAAGAGCAAGCGGGAGAAGAACAATTCTGTATGCAGCATTTTCAGGGGCTGTGGTATCCCAACAGCAGCCTGAGTTTTGAGAAGGAGGAACATGAAGGCCCATCCTTGGCCTCTCTGACTATAGGTAAGTCTTTCCAAAGGAGAAGGTGCTACAAACCCAGGAGGGATTTTCTGCAATCCTAGGGCTTTGTACCCTCCTTGTAGTTTCACAGTTTTTATACTACAGTTTGTTTTGGAGCTTTTTAACTTGAAAAAGGAATTCATTTTACCTAATTTAATGGTCTAAGAGTTGGGCACCCGTTCAAAACTCCCAGAAGCAGGAGGTGCCAGAGGGTGAATCAGCCCATCTGTCTCCGGCACCTATCTCAGATGGGAAAGATCCTTCCCTGTTTCTCCACCGACTGCGCAGGGAACAGACAGCTGGTTGTGACCTTTGCTTTTGACAGAGCTGAAGTCGGGGAATCCTATCCCAAACAGAAATCCCTGCCTGCCATCCTCTGTATCAGAGTCGTGGAATGGTTTCGGTTGGAGGAGACCTTAAAGATCATCCACTTCCACCCCTCCTGCCATTGGCAGGGACACCTCCCACTGGATCAGATCACACTGGGAGTTGTCATCCAACCTGGCCTTGAACACCTCCAGGGATGGGGCAGCCACGGCTCCTCTGGTCAGCAAACAGATATCTTGATGACGTAGACCAAGGAAAAAAGTTACCACATATTAATGAGCACCAGATTTGCCACATGATTGAACAGGATTTTTATTCCTTGGTCAGAAAGGAGAATGATCTTACTCAGACAGAACCCAAACTTCAACGGGGCGGGGGGGGAGAAATGCCACGTGAAGTGCTTAGTTCTTGGGAAACGACTGGGAAAATCTGAGCCACTGGGTTTTTCTGGTTTTGGTTGGGTTTTTAATATTTTTCCCCTGCTTATTCTGGGTTTGATCCTGGTCTTGTAGTTTCCTGTTTATCACAGAAAGGGTGAGTGGCTGTGTTGTACCTGTGCCAGGCTCCCCACCCGCTCCCTGCCCACCCCTGGGCTCTGGGGGGACAGCAGCGCGTTGGTCCTGCAGAGCATGTTCTGCACCCCGGAGCCCTGGCTCTGTGCTGGCAGGAAGGACCCACAGTTATTGTGTTAAAGGTCGTCTGGGACCAGGACAGGCTAATGAATAGTATTTGCTATTGCTGCCTTTTGGTGCGTTCGTGTTTCTTTATGTTCCATCTTTTTTAAATGAAATTTCATATTTTTAAGCTGGCATAAACACATTATAATCATTTCTGTATTTGTCTTTCTGGTCAGAGGTGATAAAGTTTCTTGGTTGAAATGTTGTGCCTGTAACCAGGACGGGGTCTTCTATAGCAAAGTCTCTGATGTCTTTTTGATTTGCTCTGGACTGAAGAGAAGGACTTGGTGGTGGTGGTGGATGAGAAGCACAACATAAGCCAGGAATGTGTGCTTCCAGCCCAGAAAAGTAACCGTGTCCTGTGCTGCATCCAAAGCAGTGGGACGAGCAGGGCAAGGGAGGGGATTCTGCCCCTCTGCTCCGCTCTGGTGAGACCCCACCTGGAGCCCTGTGTCCAGCTCTGGAATCCTCTGCACAGGAAGGACATGGATGTGTTGGAGCGAGTCCAGAAAAGGTGACAGAGATAAGAGATAAGGCTGCAGCGCCTCCTGTACGAGTACAGGCTGAGAGAGTTGGGGTTGCTCAGCCTGGAGAAGAGAAGACACCAAGGAGACCTTAGAGCAGCTTCCAGTGCTAAAAGGGGCTCCAGGAAAGCTGGAGAGGGGCTTTCTACAAGGGCCTGGAGTGATAGGACAAGGGGGGTTGGTTTTCAGCTGCAAGAGGGGAGATTGAGATGAGATCTTAGGCAGAAGTGTTTTGCTGTGAGGGTGGGGAGGCCCTGGCCCAGGTTGCCCAGAGCAGTGGTGGCTGCCCCATCCCTGGAAGGGTTCCAGGCCAGGTTGGATGGAGCTTTGAGAAGTCTGCTCCAGTGGGAGGTGTCCCTGCCTATGGCAGGGGGTGGAACTGGATGGACTTTGAGGTTCCTTCCAACTCAAACTATTCTGTGACTCTTATGAATAACTCCAGTGTAACTTGAACTCATGAGCCTAAACCAAGGCATGAGCCAAGGAGCCCGTCCTAATATTTGACAAGTCTGGGCTAAACATGAATTGTGGACTTGGGCCACTGGAAGGAGATAAACCTGTGGGTTACCATTGGAAGAAATGAGGGCTTTCCTCCCCATGGCAGATGTGTGGCACAGAGGGGTGCATGCAGGTGTCAGGATGGTGCTTGGACCATGTCCTGCCACTCCCCTCGCCTGCTTAATTCATTGCTTTCTCACTGCGCTGCCTCCCTGCTGGCCGGGACTGCTGAAATTCAAGCTCTTCTCTTTGATTACAGAAACACTTTGAAATTTTGCCTCCTTTGAGAGAGATGCTGAAGTGTCTGTAGGGGAAAGAGTGGGGATTATGGATTTGTCTGGAAAATGCTTTTGCTTTCGGCTTATTTTTCTTCCTGAGTAAATAAACATCTTACTGGTGTTACTAGCAGGGGATTGCAGAGCAGAAGACGAAATAAAAGCCCAAGAAAAAGACATGTAATCTCCTAATCATTTATTATGCCACAACAATTTGCAGAATACCCACATTGTGCATGCGGGATGTATTCTCAAAGAGCCATTAAAATTGATTTGGCATTGTAATTAAACAGTCCCTTTATTTTCTTCTTCACTAAAGGTATTTTGTGCCATACTTTGCAAGCATCCTGGGGGGCCAGAATGTAAAGCATCGACTCTTTCTAGGTGCAACATGGATGTGGACCCTGCTATTATTGATGTTCCAGCACCAGGCTCAGCACTGCCATCTTCTTGCTTGGGTTGTACAACATGTGGCTGCCTTTAGTTGCTTTCCTGGTAGGCTTTGGTGTCTTTGCCGCTCACGTTTTGCACCTAACAGCAGTTATCATGAGCATGTTTAAAGTTAGGGTGGTGAAGTCTGGCGGAGGTTACCCAGGGAGGGAATGGAGGCCCCATCCATGGAGACATTCAAGGTCAGGTTGGATGGGGTGCTGAGCAACCTGATCAGGTTAAAGATGTCCCTGCTCCTGCAAGGAGTTGGACTGGATGACTTGTAAAGTTCCCTTCCAATCTGAACGGTTCGGTGGTTCTATGTAACCCCCATTTCCATTCCCACTGAAACGAGCGTAGCAGAAGCTCTCACCTCTCCTTTGAAGTGTTTGACATTGCAGAGGTTTGTGTTGAGAAGCAGCCACACCTCACAGGACATTTTGAGAGCAATTTTGGGGGTATTGTTCAGTTCTAGACTCTCCTTTTTCCCTGGTCAAAGTTAATGACAGCCTTTCTTGCAGTAGTCAAGAGTTGGGTCAGGCCCTTAAAGAACTGGTGATAACATGGGAGACAACTCTAGGTGGTGTTTCTTCTGCTTAAAATACAGTGTCTTTAGTCTGAATTTCTTATCACTTTCTCCTCGTTCTTTTATTGCTGGGAAGCAATTAAATTAGAATAAGACTTTTGTTCCTTAGAAATTTGCCCCCTCTGCCTGAGTCCTACATAAAGCTTTCAATCTTTTTTCAAGATAGAATAACTAATGCGAATACGGAAAATCCTGAAGGATTACTGGGCTAAATTTAAGCCTAATATAAGTCCGTATTTTGCACTCAGCAAAGTTACATCAGAACTGAATTGGGATTAGTATCTTAAGTTTGTGGGTTTTGCTGTTTTTTCTTTGTTTTAGAGAATTCTGATTGCTCAGGGTGAGAAACACCTTTACAGTAGCTTTGTTAAATTTCTGCTTATTCATTTCTCATTAAATCTCTGCGTCCATAGTGTGGATGTATTTCTGATGCATCACAACATACACAGTGAGTTTCACAACTCCATCAGATACCCTCTATCCTACAGTTAATTACAGTTAATACAGTTCTGTGGGAAGACAGAAGTCAGATCCAGTGAACTGTTCGATACCTAAATTAGGTGTAACCATATATTTTTCCTGTCTGTTGAGACATCCAGGTTCCCTGATAGACAGTTCTCATTTTTTTTTTTTTAATTTTAATAGCGCCTAAATAGTTTTTTTTTTTTTTTTAGGTACAGTTAATTGACTGCATCTTTAATCAAAGGAGTAAACTAAATAGACCAAGGTCTACCAAAATATTAATTTTATACTCTATCAAGAAATCTACTGCTCTTTGCCCACCTTTCAAACAAACACATGTTGCTGATTCAGAGATGACAATATTTGTTGTTAAATTAATGATTATGTTCAGGAGTTTTTGACTTTCATCTGTGTAGGTGTTCCAGAAATTCCTTCTAGTCATCAGACAGGCAGGAACTTTGCAGACCTTTACCATGTGCGCCACAGAATCGAAAGAGCTTTGTGTTAGGTTCAGCACTCTTTGGACCAATCTGGTGCATACATGCTGTTAAAAGTGAGGTCGGAGTCTTCTGGCAGCTCCTGTGGCAAGAGGAGCCCTTTGCTCTTCAAGCCTGCATGAGAAGAGCTGCTAAGTGAGAGGTGGCTCTGGGCAGGTCCTTCAAGCACCGATGAACAGGAGCAGATTTGTTTAGGATCCGGCTTCAGTGAATTCCGCAGAAAACATCTCAAGGGATGTATAAAATGAATGTAATGAATGCTGTAATTAGTGGTATTGCTTCAGGCTCTCTGCAACCTCAGGCAGGTCTTCTAATACATTGGGTTGTGCAGGAGGTTTGTGCACAGTATCAACAGGCTGGGTTGGCCCAAGGTGAGTTGTATCATCTGGACTCTGGAGATCGCAGTCTTAGGGTATCTCTCACTTGTGTCTGTCCTCTGTCTCTTCCCACTGGGTTCTTTCTTCTTATCTGGCAGACTTCTGTCTTCTTGGGAACGTGTCATCATGGGAGCTATTATGCCTGGAATCTCTGGTGCTTTGATAACATGAGTGTTAATTAATCCTACAAATGCTGTCATTAACTTTTTGTTTGGCTGTTCCAGTGTGTCCTTTGCAATAACCAGAGAGACTGCTCTGTGCTCCCCTTACTTTTTTCTCCTGCCTCTTCATTTCCATTGTTGAGGGCTGGTGATGGTTGACCTGAGTGGCATTTCTTCAGACAAGAATTTCCCACGGACCCTGTGCCTTGAGCCTTCCTCTCCTTTTTTCCTATGATCCTCACAAAATGTCACTGTGGCTCTAAAGGGCTTGGATGTGTGTTTTGGGATGGTAGAGCACAGATGGCCCCCTTCTCGGTGCAGATCTCCCAAGGCCTGTTGGGTGTTGTTGCTGTCCATCTGCTCCCCTTTGGCAAGGACGGTGTAGCCCTTTGTCCTTCTCTAAACAGTGCTTCCTGATGGATGCCAGCAAAAATCCATCCCTGGCCCTGCAGCCTCTCTAGGACCCACATCTCCAAGCCCCGTAGAGGACTTGCCCATCTTGGTCTGTCTTGAGGTGTTCCCAAGAGCCTCGTTCCTGCAGTGGCAGCACCACCACTGACACGGATGCTCCGTGCAGAGCTCACCTGCATGCATGGAACAGTAGCAAATACCCTCTCCAAAATGTTGTGCAGTGTTTATTTTACTCCTTCCTCATCTTTACGGTGTGTTGTACAAGTTTTCTTGCTCTCTGACTGCGTTGCCGTGAGCGCTGTGCTTAGAAACATTGCTTTTGCCTTCTGCGAACCTAAGATCCCTCGGGTGGCTGAACAAGGTCCTCTGATGCATCCTTTGATATTCCCTGTTTATCTTATGGAAATGAGTCCTTCAGCAATGGACTGGTTCTTTCTCTTGCCATATTTCCCAGCTGTCTTTCCGGATGGTTTTTATTTCCCAGTGCCCCTGGGGCTGTTCAAAGGCTTCTTTGGAGTCTTAAATCCCTGCCTGCGTCTCCGAGCAGGGAAAGCCAGAAGACCATACCTGAAGAGTCATTATAATTTACTCTGAATTTTGACGCCTGGTGTGTGTTCTCCCTTGCTGGCGTTGCCCGTAACACAAGCCAGAGTGCTCTGGGCCAGCACTGGCTTTTATTGTTTTTTTTTTTTTTCTTTTCCTTTTCCCTTTGTTTGTGTTGTGCTTGATTTGAGATTCAGCCCTCACTCGGTTCTCTTTGGCTGCTCCCTCTGAATACGAAAAAAATCGTTTCAAGAAGCTTGTGACTCTGGGTTTTTCAGGTAAACACGTTGCTTCATTTGGAAAGTGTGAGTTGAACTTGAAATGTAAACAAAGAAGATTTCTGTTTGCTGAGTGGTGAAAGGCCAAGTGATCACCTGGATAGTTCAGCTGGTCTTAAAATGATTTACCCAATAAAGATAAGTTTAGTGGCTTTTGGAATGTAGAAGTATTGTATGGCAATAGTTGATTATGGAAAAGCTATTTTAAAGAGTTAAACCCATAACTGTATAGATGGAGCTAGTGGGTCATGGCTTCCAGATGTCAGAGGTAGCTCAACAGAAAATAGCATTTTTCAAGTTATTGATTCATAAGTTGTTCCTAGTGGCAGGGAGTGGATTGGCCCTGATGCAACTCCAATTAATCCTGTTTTGGGATGAGATTCCCACTTGTGTCTGATGGCATCACCTTGTCCTGGTCCCTGTGATTGACGTTTGGTCACAGTCTCTGTTTGGGTTTTAAAGATGGATTTGCCAGAGAAATGTTTCTCTCCACCTTCCAAGATACCAAGTTTAAGATGATGAGCAAGACACTTCTGTCTTCTGTCAGTTGTCTTAGTTTTAAGTAAACCCCTGAGGTCCTGCGCATCAATGCAGGGTTGGAAAATGCAGGTGCTGCCATCAGGATGGGGGATCCATGTTTTCTCAGAAGGTGGGCAGCATGAGATCCTGGATCAAAAATTTCAGCCATCAGTTAGTCTAGAAAAAATGTATTAGTTGAATTCATTATTTAATCTTGGTTGGGTCTTGGTGCACTGACATGATGTTAGTTGGCTTTGTTGTGCCATAGAAGTGAGGCAAGCTAAGAGGACACTTAGAATCATAGAATCGCAGAGTAGTTTGGGTTGGAATGGACCTTAAAGATAATCCAGTTCCAACCCCACCATGGGCAGGGACATCCCAGTGGCTCAGGCTGCCCAAGGCCCATCCAACCCGGTCTTTAACACCTCCAGGGATGGGGCAGCCGCATCTTCCCTGGGCAACCTGTTCCAGTGCCTCACCACTCTCATGGTGAAGAATTTCTTCCTCATGTCCAGTCTAAATGTGCCCCTCTCTGGTTTATACCCATTGTCCCTCATTCTATCACTCCAAGCCTTTGTGAACATCCCCTCTCCAGCTTTCCTGTAGCCCCTTCAGGTACTGGAAAGTCACTATAAGATCTCCTCAGAGCCTTCTCTTCTCCAGGCTGAACAAGCCCAACTCTCTCAGCCTGTCCTCGCAGGGGAAGTGCTCCAGCCCTCCGATCATCTTTGTAGCCTCCTCTGGACCCATTCCAAGAAATCCAGACTTATTTGTCTGTGTGTGCGTCCACATGCTAGGATGGAGACATTTGGGAAGAAGGTGGTGGAGAAGTGGTTGGACGAGGAAGTAGAAGGGTTAGCATTATCGCAGAGGTCTGGTTGTTGCTTGTGGTCTGTTGGCTTGTGAAGGCTCTGACAACAACATGATATGTTTGGAAGTGAAGAAGCAGAAGGGCAGCTGACAGACCTTGTCCCTCCTCTTCTGGTTTTATGTAAAGAATGTTTTGAACAACCTGGAGCTTTGGAGCAAAGCTTGCTCGTCCATTCGTTTCCCTGCTTATTTTAATGTTCTCAGCAGGAGAAAGAACTTGGTGAGCTGGACATGAGGTCAATGTGGTAAGGTCAATTGCTGAGGGAGAACACTTCATCTGTCAGCTGCTGTGCTTGGACTTCTAGAGGCAGCTTGTGGGGTACAATTCCTCTTTGTTATAGGATAAAATTTGTTACAGGATAAAGGGTGTTTCCATGAGGAACAAATGTCAGGTCTTGCTGTGCCATGCTAACCCCAGCATGGGCTGATATAGTGTTCCCTGCTCCCTCCCTTCCTCTGTCCACAGCATTTCAATCAATGTTCAACCCAAATCAATCATTTGCTTTCACTTTGTATCATGTTGTTGCACGTGGTGTGAATATTCTCTAGCTACAGTGGGGTAAAAACCCCAAGGTTTAAAAATGATTGCCAATTCAGGAATCCAAAAGGGGTATTTCCTACCCCTTAAAGAAAAAACCCAACCAAATGCAAAATAAAAGAGGGCAGCCTCCTCCCAAAGCAGACTCACTCTGCCTGTTCCAGGCGGTTGGATGGAATTTCACATGGATGGCCTTTTCCCCCAGGTTTTGTAGCAAAAATGCATGTCCCAGGTTGAAGCTCATTTTTCATCGCAGGCAGAGCTGGATTTGCCATCGAGGATCATTTTTAGAGTAGCAAAGAGGAGGCTGACGGGAGACCTCATCTCCGGCTAGAACTGCCTGAAAGGAGGTTGCGGAGAGAGAGGTGAATGCTGATCCCTTCTCCCCAGTGACAGGTGAAAGGACAAGAGGGAACAGCCTCAAGTTGCACCAGGGCAGGTTCAGATTGGATCAGGAAAAAATTTCTTCATGGAAAGAGCTCTCAGGCACTGGCAGAGGCTGCGCAGGGAGGTGGTGGAGTCCCCATCCCTGGAGGGGTTTAAAAGATGGGCAAATGAAGTGCTTAGGGATATGCTTTAGTAGTGGACAGGTACGGTTGGGCTTGATGATCTCAAAGGTCATTTCCACCCAAGCAGTTCTGTGATTCTAACAAACCGAAGGTACTGACCTCAGCATCTGCTCAGTGAGAAGGGCCCAGCAGGTCTTCCCAGACACTTAGTCCTGAGGTATATGAGCAGAAGGGGGTTCTTGTTTGGTGTTTTTTCTACTTCTCTTAACCCAGCAGGCCAGCATGCATCTGCATTTCATCCAGAATATTGTCTGTTTGTTTGGAGAATTTGGTATAGCTTAAAGTCCAAGTTTTCTTTGGAACAGGCCTTTCAGATTTGGTTTGATTTCTTTCCAGTGACACTACTGAAATGTAGCTTCCTTCTTCTTTTTCCCTCTCTGCTGACCTGGTAAGTGAAAATAAACGTTAACGTTTTGATGTATTTCTTTATTTATTTTACTTACCGCAGAAGCAAGAATGTGGAGTGAGAAACTTTGATTGAATTTCGAGTGCAGTCACATTCACCAGGACAGGTGCCAGGAGGCTTTGATGCCCTTGTTGTTTGGAATGTTTGACTTGTGTTTTTAAGCTAGTTTTTCACGTTCGCCTTGGAGTCCTCAGCAAAGTGAATTTTATTATGGTCATGTCTCCATCCGCACCGTGCAGACAGGTTCAACAGGACCGTGGTGGTGGTGAAATGAACCTTTGGCACCACAGTGAAGCACCTGCACTCTTAGAAAAAGACACTGATGGTCTTGCTGAGCATGGATGTGTTTTCTATATCCAGCACTTTGCTAAAATGGGAAGAATTACAGGTGTTTGCTGTTTCAAAAATTTCATAGAATCACACAGTGGTTTGCATTGGAAGGGACCTCAAAGCCCATCCAGTGACACCCCCTGCCACGGGCAGGGACACCTCCCACTGGATCAGGGGCTCCAAGCCCCATCCAACCTGGCCTGGAATGCCTCCAGGGATGGGGCAGCCACCACTGCTCTGGGCAACCTGGGCCAGGGTCTCCCCACCCTCACAGCAAAACATTTCTGCCTAAGATCTCATCTCCATCTCCCCTCTTTCAGTTGAAAACTGTTCCCCCTTGCCCTGTCCCTGCCCTCCCTGATCCAGAGCCCCTCCCCAGCTTTCCTGGAGCCCCTTTTAGCACTGGAAGCTGCTCTAAGGTCTCTCCAGAGCCTTCTCCAGGCTGACCAAACGCAACGTTCTCACCGTGGCCTCGTATGGGAGGTGCTCCAGCTCTCAGATCACCGTTGTGTTCCTACTCCATCCGTGCTCCCTGGGTGACAGTGGCCAGAGTGTGCTTTGCTTTCAGTTTGGGATGTGCAAAGGTGGAGGGTCTACATTTGATGGTCATGGCTGTACCGGAGAGTTTGCAGGGAGAGTGGAGTTATTGCAGAGTAAATGACAATGAGTGTTGCTTTTAACCTAAACACCAAGGTTTGCTGGTTTTGGCAGCTGGAGATGAAACTAGTTTGGAGCTGCAAGCAGCAGCTGGTGTTGTTCCAGAGCTCCGGCATCTCTTCTGCTCGTGACTTGAAGCATTCAGGTTTTGCTCCAGGCAAGAGCTTCTCCTTTTCCTTCACTGCTGGTTGCTTCTGCCCTCATGCTACTATGCTGAGTGTGCAGCAAGCTCAGAGGAGCAGTGGGGAGGGATAACATAAACAGGGTTTGGTTTAAGTGCTGAAATCTTTTTGATGTTCGGGAGCCAGCCTGTGGTCCCGGCTGAGCAGGGGGGTCTGGTATTGTTTTAGTTGAACTACATTTTGAATAACACTGTGCCAGGAAAGTTGTGTGTGTGTGTGTGTTTGTGCGCACGCTTCTTGCGAGGATATACTGTGAATAATAATAATAATAATAATAATAATAATAATAATAATATTTTGCCCTCATTCAGTGTCTTTAATCTGTGGGTAAAAAAACACATTTTGCATGTCAAAGAATCCACACAGCAACCAGGGAAGGACAAGCAACGGGGCTTGGTGAACAAATACACACAGAAAATGACTGGATGATGTAGATTGAAAGGGAGAATGATGTCATTTATCCACTTTGGGAATTACAGCAATTTTCGTAGAATCATGGAATGCTTTGAGTTGGAAGGCCCATCCATTTTCACACCCTGCCACAGGCAGGGACACCTCCCACTGGATCAGGGGCTCCAAGCCCCATCCAACCGGGCCTGGAACCCCTCCAGGGATGGGGCAGCCACCACTGCTCTGGGCAACCTGGGCCAGTGTGATTGATTGTGTTTATCACCTTTCTGATAAGAATTATCTTGATTCTCACAAAAGTTGTAACACTGGACAGGCCAGAGCTGAGGCTGTAATTTGCCCTGGCTGGACTTTATTAAGGTATGTGGACAGGGAGGCTGTTCCTCCAGCTTAAGCAAGAAATGCTCTATGTATTGTCTTTGCAGCCAGCTGATTGATTTCTTCAGGGAAATACTTGGTGGACCGGACCTTGTTATGGGTGATAAACACCAAATCTTTCTCAGGAACGTGAATGTTTTGCAGGCACGTGGATTGTTTGTTCAAGTCCTCTCTTGAAAAATTGTGTATTTCCGCCCAAGATCTGTTGTCAACAGTTGTTGGTTACAAACCAGTCTGGCTTTGCAGTAAGGAAAGACTTGAGCAAAAGTTTTGCTCCAACTCTATGTACGACTACATAGAATTATAGAATAATTAAGACTGGAAAAGGCCTCTAAGCTCACCCAGTCCAGCCTTCAGCCCAACCCCACCGTGCCTACTAAACCATGTTCCAAAGTGCCACGTCTACACAGTTTCCGAACTCCTTCAGGGATGGAGACTCCACCACATCCCTGAGTGGTTTGTTCCAAGCTTGGCTTCCATGGGAAACTCTTGATTACGGGTGAAAATGAAGTAATTGTGGTCACTGGTGCATTCATAGTCCTACTGCTTTGGGGACCCAGGCACAAAAGATTTTTTGGGAAATAATGGGATGCTCTGATAAAAGAATTTGTTTTCCAGGGATTTTTTCTAGAGAATTATACATGTCCAAGCTTGAAACTGGACTCTGAGTTACAGCTGTCAAGCAACATCTTGAAATGCTTGCAGGCATTCAGCTAATTTTTGTGATTAAAATCCCTTAAAATGCCAAAATGTTGATTTTTTTTTTTTTGCATTTTCCTGCTCTGCTCTCACGATTCCTCACTTGACGTCTAACGCACGTGCTGCTCATGTCCTTTATCCTCAGTGCGGCGCTGCCCCGCAGCCTCAGGCAGGGCTCCAGGTCTGTTGAGCCCCCCGTGGTGTTGCAGGCTTTTCTTTGCCCGTCTCACGCTCCCGGCGTGGCTCTGGCATCGGCCGCGGCTCCGGGAGCCCATATGCCATGCTCAGCTGCTCAGCAGACCTGAGATCCTTCATGTCCTCTGCACGGGCTGCAGAGAACAGCGATGGCTCAGCCCTGGGTGGGGACGTGCTGCGTGTGTTGCATCGTATGCATCCCGGGGGCTTTGAAACAGGTTTGAAATGTTTATTTTGATTTGTGAGTAGTGTCCCTCATGGCAGTGGGGTGGAACTGGATAGGCTTTAAGATCCCTTCCAACTCCAACCATTCTATGATTCTATGGTTTTAAGCACTCCCTCTGATAACGTACCCAGGTCGATGGGTGCTCACGTGATGGGGCGCTGCAAGAGTGGAGTTGTGCTCCTGTTGGCACTGTTGGTGCTAACGTGTCCTGGGACACAACAACCCTGGGTGTCCCTACAGCCTGGGGAGCAAGAGGGTGGAAAGCAGCCCTGCAGGAAGTGATCCGGGAGTTCTGGTCGATGTCAAGTTGATCATGAGCCAGCAGTGCCCCAGCAGCAACCGTGTGGGGCAAGAACCATATCTGCGTAATAAAATAGCAAAGAAAACCTGAAGACAGTAGGTTGGTGTCATTTCTGGGGTGCGTTCAGTACGGCATCGCCATCCGGGCAAGAGAGGGCATTGTCCCACTCTGCCCCACACTGATGTGGCCCCACCTTGAGCACTGAGTGCAGTTTTGGACTCCTCAGTGTAAGAATGGTGTTGAACTGCTGGAGCACATCCAGAGGAGGGGAACTAAGCTGGTGAAGGGTCTGGAGCCCAAGTCTTAGGAGGAGTGGCTGAGGGAACTGGAATTGTTTACTGGGAGAAGAGGAGGCTGAGACCTCATCGCTCTCTGCAGCTCCTGAAAGGTGGTTGTGGTGAGGTGGGTGCTGGGCTCTTCTCCCAAGCAACAGATGATAGGACAAGAGGAAATGGCCTCAAGTTGCACCAGGGGAGATTTGGATCTGCTATTAGGAAAACTCTCGCTTCGCTACTAAAAGAGTGGTGGAGTCTCCATCCCTGGAGGGCTTCAAAAGTCATGTAGGTGTGACACTTAGTGACATGGTTTAGTAGGCATGGTGGGGTAGGGTTGTTGGTTGGATTGGATGATCTTGAAGGTATTCTCCAAGATTTATGATTCTATGTGGCTTTAAAGGCCCTTGGACAATTTTCTAGAATTCTCAGAGCTCTAAAACATAAAAGCAAGGTGAATTTTGTCTTGTTTTCCTGAATGTTGCCCTAAACCCCTCCTACACTGCACTTTAGATAATTATGTACTATTTTGGATCTCCCCTTAGTTCTTTTATTGGATCTAACTCTGAGCTGCTTTGCACTGATCCGTCTTAGTCAACACATACATGGGTGGGAGCAAATGGTTGCTCAGGTATGATGAGCCCAGCAGCCCTGTCTGGAAGAGTGCAGCACTCTGGGCTTCAAACTAATATTGACAGGGAAGACAGGTTTTCCTGGGGTGACAACAAACCTAGCAGCCACCTGAACCCCGCAGACGCTGTCCCAGCTGCAGACCAGAATCTGTCACCTTTACTGGGCGTCACTGGGAGCATTCGGCATCGACGGCATCAAGTTGCCAACTTGACAAAGCAGCAGCTTTTCTGTTGTCCTGAATTTCAAAGCCAAATTTATGTCTTGGGGGAAGGAAGATGTGATAGTGCAGCACCAAGAAAAAAGGGGGGATGGTGCTTTGTACCATGATGAAAATAAAACAAGACCTATCTGTGTTTTACTTCGAGCACTGAGCTGTAGCAGTGACGCAGATGGGAACACAGAATCGCAGAACTGTTGAGGCTGGTGGAGATCTCTGGATATCATTTGATCCAACCCCATGCTCAAGCTGGTCCTCCTAGAGCCAGTTGCCCAGGACCATGTCAGATGGCATTTGATTATCTTTAAGAATGGAGACTCCACAACCTCCCTGGGCAACCTGTGCCAGTGCTTGGTCACCCTCACAGTCCAAAAGCATTTTCTGATGTTCAGAGGGACCCTCCTGGATTTCTGTGTGCCCACAGCCACTGGTCTTGTCACTGGGCACCACTGGAAAGAGCCTCTCTCTGTCCTCTCTGCGTGTTCTTCAGGTTTTGTGTACATTGATGACATCCCCCTGAGCCTTGTCTTCTCCAGGCTGAACAATTCCCAGCTCTCTCAGCCTTTCCTCATATGTCTCGTGCTCCTGATGCTTAATCATCTTCATGGCCCTTTGTTGGACTCTCTCCAGTATGTCCACAACTTTTCTGTACCGTGGAGCCCAGAACTCATCACAGTACTCCAGATATGGCCTCACCACTGCCAAGCAAAAGGGAAGGACCACCTCCTTCAACTTGCTGGCAATTCTTTGTCTAATGCGGCCCAAGACACCATTCACCTTCTTTGCAGCAAGGACACATTGCCTCCCTACGTTCAACTTGGTGTCCACCAGGTCCTTTTCTGCCAAGCTGCTTTCCATCTGAGTGGACTCGGCCATATACTGGTGCCTGGAGTTGCTCTTCCCCAGAACTTTTTGTTCCAGGATCTGACACAAGAGCGTGCTCTGGGCATAGCACAGACTTTTTATTTTTATTTTAGCTATTTAAAATCTGGGAAACCGGTGGCCTGAGAACGGAAGAGAACAGCATCTTTGGAAGGTTAATTCCCCTAAATTCAGGCACAAGGTGAAGCTCTTGGCTCAGCTGGTCAATGTGACCCCATCATTGCCATCAGCGGGAGGGTTCCACACCTGGAGGACAACTTTGTTACAGAGAAACAGCGCTCCTTGGGGTGCTGTGTCTTTCCATTGACCATCAAGGGAGCACAGATTCTGGGTTAGATCACTGACTCTTAAGGGACTGCGGCACCTGAAATGAGTGTGTTCAGTGGATGTGGTGTTTTAAGAACAGTTATAGACATTTAGGAACTTGTTTGAGCTTCTTATTACTTTTGTGCTGTTTTGTGAAACATGTAGTGTTTTCTACTTTCTTATCTGGTGAGGACAGTTCTGTTTCAGCCTCATTCAAAGTTCTATTAACTGAATTTTCAAATAGAATTATAAAAACACGGCCATATTTCAAAATCAAAGTCTATGCTGAGTTTTCTTCTTTTCTTTAATAACATTGATGGATGTACAAAGTCCTGGCATGTTCCTCACTCTTCTAGGACTGTTGATTTCTTGTGCTCCTCAAACTCATTCAGAATTTTCTAAATACTGGATCATCTCAGTTGATTCAGGGCAATGTAAGAACATGGTTACTTCGGAAGTCCATGTTGTGTAGAGTTTTCCAAACCTTTAGAATTGGACGTGCTGTCTTGCTAAGTTTATAAATCAATTAGAGAAAAACGAGGGACATACAGGATAGCTCTTTGCATGTTGCGAGGATCATGGTGCCCCTGCCCATGGCAGCAGATTGGAACTGAATTATCTTTTAAGGTCCTTTCCAACACAAACCATTTGATGATCAGGCATGGGTTATAGAGAAATGAGACTCGGAATTCCAAGAGGTGCACAGAGATGGCTTTTAAAAAGCGGTTTTGGAAGTGATCAAAGATGATGAATTATAGAATCACAGAATCGCTTGGTTGGAAAAGACCTTACAGATCATCAAGCCCAACCTGCCTACTGCTAAATCATATATATCCCTGAGCACCTCATCTCCCCATCTTTTAAGCGCCTCCAGGAACAGTAACCCAACCACCTCCCTGGGCAGCCTCTGCCGGTGCCTGAAAACCCTTTGGTGAACATGTTTTTCCCATTGTCCAGTCTTAACCTGCCCTTGTGCAATTTGAAGGCCATTTCCTCAAATCCTATCATCTGTCACTTCGGCAAAGAGACCAACAATCACCACTCTCCAACCTCCTTTCAGGCAGTTGTAGGCAGTGATGATATCTCCCCTCAGCCTCCTCTTCTCCAGACTAAGCAACCCAGGTTCCCTCAGCTGCTCCTCATGACACTTGTTCTCTAACCCTTTCCCAGCTCCGTTCCCTTCTCTGGATGTGCTCCAGCCCCTCAAGGTCTTTCTTGTAGTGGGGGACCCAAAACTGAACCCAGGATTTGAGATGTGGCCTCAGCAGCACTGAGCACAGGAGAAGAATCACTTCTCTGTGACTTGCAACGTAAATCAGCCCGTAGTTGTTAGACCCTCAAAAGAGTAAATGACAGGGGAACCACAAGCCTGGGGGGCTGTGTTATCCATGCAAGTCCAGACTCTCACTCCAAAATATTTTTTATAGCCACCAGAGAATCCCCTGGAGGGTGTCAACTGGCTGTTTCATTCAGAGCAAATATTATAAATAGAAGGGGAATGAGTAAATGTGCTGTATTGACACAAGGCCATCTTTGTTGAGTAGTTTTCATGCCGACTGGCAAACTGCCTCCGTCGTGCCCATTTACACTCGTACGGACAGCGAGCAGTCGAGCCTCCCTGCAAGTAGCAGCAGACACGGTGAAGTCTGGAGGTAAAAAGACCAGTGTAGTAGATGTACCGGGCTTTGTTGCCACTTTTCAGCAGCGTAGCATGGCGACCAGCAGGCTCCTGGCACGGGGTTGGGGCACTTAGAGCCTGTGCAAGGGGAGCCCATCCCTTGTGCTTGTCTTTCCATCTGCTGAGGCTTGCAGAGAGCACAGGACCTGTGCAGAAAGGGGGAAGAAAAATATTTGTGCAGAAATCTCAAGTTGATAGAGGCTCATGTGTTTCAGCTCTTGCCTTTCTCCATGAAGGGCTTTATGTCTTCAGAAAGATAACTCACGCTCAGAGAGTTGTTCATCTGGAGAAGGCTCTGGGGAGACCTTAGAGCAGCTTCCAGGGCTGAAAGGGGCTCCAGGAAAGCTGGGGAGGGGCTCTGGATCAGGGAGTACAGGGACAGGATAAGAGGGAATAGTTTTGAGCTGAAAGAGGGGAGATGGAGATGAGATTTTGGGAAGAAATGTTTTGTTGTGAGGGTGGGGAGGCCCTGGCCCAGGTTGCCCAGAGCAGTGGTGGCTGCCCCATCCCTGGAGGGGTTCCAGGCCAGGTTGGATGGGGCTTGGAGCCTCTGATCCAGTGCGAGGTGTCCCTGCCGGTCCCAGGGGGCTGGAACTGGATGGGCTTTAGGGTCCCTTCCAACCCAAATCATTCCATGATTCTATGATTCTATGAATTAAATGATTTGATGATGAAATATTTTGATACTCGATGGCAATGTGGATAGTAGAGACTGGACCTGGACTTGATTTAAGATCTCTCCCAATTCTGCTGATTCAATATTTTTCATGAGAATTTTATTTCAGCGTTGTACTTGGCCTATGGGTTTGTGTTGCGTCCTGCATAATACAGAGTTTAGTAAATTTATAACACATTTTCATGGAGTTTTTCTTGCTAGATGAATACCCAGAGTATTTCCTCTGAATTTTCTTTAAAACAGTGGCTTTTTATCGTTTTTAAGACACCAGCTCCCCATGACTTTTGCAGTAGAGCTGTGAACCCTCTGGAGTGAATGTGCCCCTTGACATGAACTTGTATTCTGTTACAATCCCTGAGCCCTGACCCACAAGTCAAAAGTTTTTAAAGCCACGACGAAATTCTGCCAAAAAGCTAAAACGATCTAAAAAACCTAAATGGATGCTTGGAGGTTTTTTGGTGGCTGTTGCTTTGCAGAACACCTGAGCTCCTTTAAGCAGTATTTTTAGTTGCTATTTATGCATGATTTTCTGCCACCAAATAATGTTTCAGTTTTTTTTTTTACATGATGTATTTTGTGTAGATTTTACCAGGGATGTGTGAATTGTGTTCCACCTGTTTTGACTTTTAAATCCGGCTTTGTCTGTGTTGGTCCTGTTACATTTTATTACATTTTATTTATAGCACAAAGTACTTTATAGAAGCACAGACATTGTCTGATGTCTAAAAGACAACGATTGTGTTCAGAAACAACTCTCCCACATTTCCACCCATCCTTACTTTTTCTCTCCACATTATCCTGGTCTGCATGATGGATACTCTTGGGAAGAAGCTGAGTCTTGTTTGCTTAACAGTTAAATAGACTTTAAAAGGTGACTTTATAGGCACAACACATTGATTTTCATCAGTTATTTGGACTCTCCAATAGATTTTGATTTGCCAACTTCAACTAAAGTAATTTTTATTGGTATTTACCCCCACCAGCTCCATGGACTCCGCAAGGCTCCAGGAGATGACACACTGTGTTGTGGTTGGTCAGAACCGTTTTGCCCCTAACGTGCAGAGCTGTTGAGCACCTTCAAATCCTACTGCACGTGTTCTTTGGCTTCTGAAAATCAGGATTTGTGTCTTCCCAGTTGGACAGGTTTTGTGGCTTGCTTACAGTCTTTTTTTTTTTTTTTAAAGAATTTTGGGTGCTCTAAGGGCAGAATTTGGCTCACAGAATCTTTATTCCGGGTATGGTTTAGGGATTGTTAGGAATGGTTGGACTCGATGATCCAGTGGGTCCTTTCCAATCTAGTGATTCTGTGATTAGAAAAGTATGGTCCAGGAAGAATCAACTCCTCTCTCGCTGACGTGTTGGTTTGGGCTTGCGGAGATCTTGCATATTTGAAGCTGCTGTAACATCTCACACAGAGATGCCCTTCTCCTTCCCCCTGCCTGGAGTGTGGTGGCACATTCATTTCTGGAGTTATCAACCCTGGTGCCACACAGTGAGGACTCAGGTGTCAGATGAAGACACACTGGAGCTTTCTTATCTCATACAAATGGTCTCATTAACAATAAAAACGTGCAAAAGAAATGAAAGCTGAGTCTTACATGTTCCCTTGGAATGATGTAGACCCGACTTTGCAAAGTGTTGAGGACTTGGGAAGATGAGACAGCACAGTCAGTTAAGTCACAGAATCATAGAATAGTTTGGGTTGGAAAGAACCTCAAAGCCCATCCAGTCCCACCCGCTGCCATGGACAGGGACACCTCACACTGGATCAGGGGCTCCAAGCCCCATCCAACCTGGCCTTGAACCCATCCAGGGATTGGACATCTTGCACTGGACAGGAAGGTTTGCCATCTTCAGTGATGTGCTAGTTCATCCAGTGATGTGTAGCCGTGTAGCAAAGCAGTGTGCACGTTAAATTGTCCCACCACTCCCTTCCTGCTTGGCTTCTCCCTCTTGGTGATGGGGAGCAGATCCATTATGACCTGCTATATTCCTTGACTGCAGCGTGCTTGCCATTTCTGGTTGAAGACAAGAGTGATTTAAGTAAGACTGAGGGACTTGGTTGGGAACTGTAACAGGTCATCCCTCACCTGGCTGCTCCCTCGCCTCTCCCCTGCCTCCCACCCAACCTTCTTGTAAAGCAGCCTCAGCACGTGAAGGTTATTAATTTTCTCCACGGGATTTATCTGTGCAGTGTGGACTGTGGAGGATTTCCAGTCTTGTTTTATAAGACTAAGCTTGCGTTTAAAAGAAAGCAGTGAGGGTAACGTCACAGTTGTATTAAAAGCTCCAGGAGTTGTTGCAATGAGTTGTCTTTGCTTGTGTTGAATTGTTATCCCATGGGGAGGAATCACAGTTCTGAAGGAAGACTTTTTTGATGTTAAATGGATATGTTAGAACTGAAAGGCTAAAAACTTTAGATTGTGAAAAGTTGATATAAATTCCGCAAAGTTCATCAAGGGTCTTTTTTGCCCTTCAATCTCTTAAATAAAGAGAACAAGGTTTCTCTGAACTCTTTGTGTCCAAAGTCACTTTCTCCACACAGCCTGCGAAGTGGCCCATCTTTCTCGGTCCTGGGCAGGATCATTCCCTGGTACAAAGTGGTCTTCAACAAGTACAAACAACTGATTGCTGTGTGACTGTGGATGGAGGGAGGCAAGGAGTAGGTGTGTAATAACCTAGTGCTGCAGCACTTCTTATGCAATTTAACTTTTCCTAGACAATCCTGAAATAGATCTCCATCCTTGCATCGCATCAACAAAGATGTGCTAGACCGTCAAGAGTTAGCACAGAAAAAGGTGGCTTTCTTACTTAATTCAAACCTTAACCAAAGCGTGAAGCTAACAGCTAACTGGGAAATCAGCTGGTATCTGTGATATCAGGGCTGGAGCACCTCCTGTACAAGGAGAGGCTGAGAAAGTTGGGGCTGTTCAGAGAAGGTTTCAGGGAGACCTTAGAGCAGCTTCCAGTGCTGAAAGGGGCTCCAGGAAAGCTGGGGAGGCGCTCTGGATCAGGGAGGGCAGGGAGAGGATGAGGGGAACGGTTTTGAGCTGCACGAGGGGAGACTGAGATGAGATCTTAGGGAGAAATATTTTCTGTGAGGGTGGGGAGGCCCTGGCCCAGGTTGCCCAGAGCAGTGGTGGCTGCCCCATCCCTGCAGGGGTTCCAGGCCAGGTTGGATGGGGCTTGGAGCCCCTGATCCAGTGGGAGGTGTCCCTCCATGGTAGGGGGTGGAACTGGATTGGCTTTGAGATCCTTTCCAACCCGAATCTGAAACAGCACCTTTCCGTTTCCCGTGCACTGTGTAGCTGTAACCTGCTCTAAGTTAAGGTTTTCAGAACATATTTGCAGCTACAGATGTAAAAAACTCAGGTGACTGTTACAGCATCTCAGTTACCTGATTGAGAAGTCCTTTCTCCCTGTTAAAGTTTCTGATATTTTGGCTTCTGAATTGTAAAACTCGGTGTTTTATGAAGCCGGCGCTGGGGGGACGTACCTCTGGGGGGACTTTATTGCATTATCCGAGTGATATTAGATAACGGTAAATTCCCTCTCTCACTGACAAGCAACACACTTTCATTACATTACATTTAGCATAAAATAAGAAGAAATAAAATAAAATAAAGTGCTTCTTTATTTATTTAGAAGGCAGAGCATTTCAAGCCTTCACAGTACATTCCTTCTTGGAACGGTGACTGTACAGTTTCATACTACAGGAGAATGGGAAGGAGGCTGGATTAGGCAAGACTTGATGCTTATCTATGAAATAAATACCCTAACGAGAGTCTGGAAATATTTCTTTCCACCTGCATGCTGTTTTTTTTTTTTTTGGTGTGACAAAAGCAATAAAGCCCCAAAGCTTTTTGTTTGCTGAGTAAAAAACACCGTGTCTATGGAGTTTTGATGCATGCCAAAAATTAAACCAATGTATCAAGGCAGCAATGCTGCCAGCCCAGCTCTGTGAAGGCACTTTGAGTTATCTGTATTTCTGCCCCTCCCGGCATTCATTGCTGCTCATCAGCAAATATTTATGCATCGCTATTACTTGTTCTTCCAGGTAGCTTGAGGTGAAGCTTGATAAGGTGATGATAATTAAAATGCAAAGGTCTTGGCTTCTTCCAGAGAAATGGTGAAACCTCCAAATGAATCCGTGCAAACCTATCACAGGCTGGCATCTGATCTGGCCGTAAAATTCTGCTATTGAATTATTTAGCCTTGTGCAACATTTCCTTCAGGCTAGATTTGATGATGGTGAGCTCGGGCTGGGAGGAGGGAAGCTTCCATGTCCCTGTCTTTGCAAAGAGTGGGCAAATACAGCATTGGATTCTTCCTAAGATCTGAACGTATCTCAGTGGAAGAAAAGGAAACCCCAGCCAAGCCGTGGAGTGAGGGGAAGCGGCTGAAAAAGAATAATGCCTTTTTTTTGGTACTACTCAGGTCACAGAGACCTTATAGCAACCTTCCAGTACCTGAGGGGGTGATAAGAAAGCTGGGGAGGAACTGTTTACAAAGGCTTGTGGTGATAAGAGAAGGAGCAATGGGTATAAACTGGAGAGGGGCAGATTTAGACTGGACGTAAGGAAGAATTTCTTCACCGTAGGGGTGGTGAGACACTGACGCAGGCTGCCCAGGCTAATCCACTGGGATGTCCCTGCCCATGGCAGGGCAGTGGAACTGGATGATCTTTAAGGTGCCTTCTAAACCAAACTATTCTATAGTTCTCTGAAATGCTGTAGATTTCCCAGGTTGGGGGTTGGATGGCCCTGCTGAGCAGAGCAGAACATGCTTATCCATCCAGCTGCGTGGATCTGGCAAGGGAGAGAAAGGACAACACGCTTTCCTCAGTAAAAAACAGCAATTCTTTTGCTTTTGTTTTGGGTGCGTTTGTTTGTTTGTTTGTTTGTTGGTGCTTCCATGATTCACATTGGAACATTCCCAGGGCAAAGTTCTGGTGGGATCACAAAACACTCCTGGTATCCCTTACAGCAGGGTTGGGATGGAGGGAGAGAGCCGCCCTTCCAGAAAGAGAACCCACACTTGTCCAAAAGGGGTTGACAAGGTGAAACAGCCCTGGGTACCAGTAGCTGGTAGAGAAAAATCCGTGAAAATGAGGACCTCTGGTGCCAAAAAACCTCTCAGTACAATCTCTTCATTTTCAGCAGACAGGCTCAACACTAACACAAACTGAAGATGTGTCCTACATGTAACCTTCTAATCCAGCAAACATTTTGAGCAGCTGTGGAAATATTTATGTGGCTCTGGCTTTCATCGGGACATCACAGGTAAAAACCTATAGCTTTGGCAGAGAGCAGAGAGTGTTTTTTTTTAGCTATGAGGGAAATTTAAAGACAGATCTCTTGAACCAGGCTGTGGCTGAGCCTTTGGTTTCCTCTCAAAGATGGCAATTTGGAGTGTTATAGAGGCTTGTGTTTCTTTGTAGTTAAACACAGAACTTTCCACTCTAAGTTTGTTATTCTCCATAGCCTCCACCTCTAAATCTCTCCAGAAAGTGGTAGGTATTTAGTATTTCCTATGTAGGATCTTGATCAAGAGATACTGTTGTAGGCTGCCTGTAAATAACTAACATTGTAGCATGCCCATGCTCTCTATTTTCCTTCTGTTTTGAAGTCATGTCTCACAGATGGCCCAGCCCGAAATCTGTCATGGCATTTAGGCTGGAGATTAGCAAGAATTTCTTCACCATGAGAGTGGTGAGGCCCTGGCCCAGGTTGCCCAGGGAAGCTGCGGCTGCCCCATCCCTGGAGGTGTTCCAGGCCAGGTTGGATGGGCCTTGGGCAGCCTGATCCAGTGGGAGGTGTCCCTGCCCACGGCAGGGGAGTTGGAACTGGATGATCTTTAAGGTCCCTTCCAACCCAAACTTTTCTATGATTCTGTGATTCCCTTTGAAGAGGTAGGTTACAAGACGTAGAAGGAGATATATATATCCTAGTATATCTTTTTGATAACACCAGTCAGTGTCAGTGGAGGTTTGCTCTGTTCCATCCACAAAACAGAATTTGACCCTGCAGTTGGAAATGCAGGAGCGACAGGTTGAGTTGGCGGGTGCTGGGAGGGGCCTGGAAAACAGACACAAGCAGTTCTTGTTTAATGCTATAGAGAGGAAAGAGGTGGAAGGTGAGGTGCTCAAACTGGCAGCCCAATAGCAGAATACTGGATGACAAGGTAACATCTGTCAAGAAGAAAAGCATGCCATGGTGGTGAGAATCAAGTGGATGAGCTGTTTCACTGTGCGGATGTGTAGAAAGGATGTGCCTTTGGTGCGTTCTGTAGAGAAAGTGGGCAAGATTTAATTATTATTAATTAGTTTGGGTTGGCAGGGACCTCAAAGCCCATCCAGTGCCACCCCCTGCCATGGGCAGGGACACCTCCCACTGGATCAGGGGCTCCAAGCCCCATCCAACCTGGCCTGGAACCCCTCCAGGGATGGGGCAACCACCACTGCTCTGGGCACCCTGGGCCAGGGCCTCCCCACCCTCACAGCAAAACATTTCTGCCTAAGATCTCATCTCAATCTCCCCTCTTTCAGCTGAAAACTGTTCCCCCTCACCCTCTCCCTGCACCCCCTGATCAAGAGCCTCTCCCCACCTTTCCTGGAGCCCCTAGAGGTTCATGGAGAAATCTGTGTTGCAGTGTTGAGATGACAGTTATCGGACACGGGGAGGATTGTGGTGGTGTTTACAGGGATGAAACCAAGCACGAAACAGCATGAGGCAGAGAGGACTAATGGTGCTACAAGAAGTTTTTCTATCCTAGATTGTCATTCTGACGTTGTAGGCACCAGGTTGGAGAGTCGGATGTCTGTAATCTGCCTTCATTTATGGTACCCCAAGAGGTCTGCATGCAGAAGTGATCTCACTCATTTTAATCAAATAATGAAGCTAAGGCACTGTAACTCCCAGTGCTTTTTCATTTTGTTTGTCTGTGCACCAGAGACTACACATTATTTTCTCTTAGTGGTTGAGGACTGGCCATAGCTCTCCCAAGGTAAATGGTTCTTCCTGGGTGCATACAGGGACAGAGGACTGGGGTAAGTTTATGCAATTGTAAATATGTAATAGTTAAAAATTTTAAGTCATAGAATCACAGAATGGTTTGGGTTGAAGAGACCTCAAAGCCCATCCAGTTCCAGCCTCCACCCCCTACTGGATCTGGTTCTGATCTCCAAGCCCCATCCAACCTGGCCTGGAACCCCTCCAGGGATGGGGCAGCCACCACTGCTCTGGGCAGCCTGGGCCAGGGCCTCCCCACCCTCATAGCAGAACATTTCTGCCTAGGACCTCATCTCAATTTCCCCTCTTTCAGCTGAAAACCATTGCCCTTCATCCTGCACCCTTGTTTAAGAGCCCCTCCCCAGTTATCATTTTAGGTTCTCTCAATAGTCAGTTGGGAGAAATTGGGAGCTCTTAGAGGTGTTTTAGATCCTCCTAAAATAGTCATCAGGTACGGATGGGGGACTGGCTCAGACTGAGTGTCTAACCTGTTGATACCCAGCTCAAATGAAAGGGTTTTGCCCATGGATGCATGGAGTAACTCAGCATTGCACGGCCCAAGATAGACACCTCCAAGCTTGCTCTGAACAAGACAGACTTTCCCTGGGATCAATTGGCCTCGGTGCTAACGCTGCGGCAAGTCCCACAGCCCTTTTATGTGACACAATGGGTGTTTGTGTCTTCACTAGAAGCTACAGATGGTTGCAGAGCCTGTGTTGGTGATCGTGAAGCTCTGGGTTGTGCGAGCTGTCTTAGTGATGGCCATGCTCATGGAATCACTTCAGCTGGTTTTTAGGGAGCTTTAGGGAACTTCATAGAATCATAGAATCGCTTGGTTGGAGATGACCTTGGAGATGATGATCTCCAGCTGTACCTGTCCACGATCTTTGAGCACTTGTGGTTACTGCCTGACTCATCAGCTGCTTGGGGGCTGCAGGCCAGTAGCTTCAATGCCCTGTTGGCTCCGTTCTTGTCCAGAAAATGGAGAAGATGGTACTGGAAAGTGTTAATAATTATTCCAGAAATCCTCACTGTAAACAAGTACTTTTTTTTTTTTTTTTCTTTTCTTTAATTGGTGCTTTCTCTGCTGAGCTTTTGGATCCACCTCAGTTGTTAATCCCTGCTCCAGCCACTCAGGGATAAATTGTGATGCTCTTCCCTTTAGAGTCAGTGCTCTATTTGAAGAGTACTGAAATATGGGAATTTTCTGGTGATCCCCCAGCTCCTAGGGACTCGTCTTTTGCTCTTCTGTCATTGCTAGATATTTTGTACCTCACTAAAATGGTGGTGGGGTCCCACATGAGACTTTTTCCTCCACCAGAAGACCTCAGAAAGTTGTTTCTCAAGTTCACCTCCTGTTCAGCACCTCTCTAAGTTCATGTTGTGCAACAGAATGTGCAGAGGAATGGCTCTTGGTGGCTGCATGTGCCTACATGGCTTCAAAGGCACATGGTGCAGATACTGATCCTGGGAACCACCAACTCCATGAACTATGGAAATCAGCTGTAGGCCAGGGGGTCAATGAAAGAAGGAGAAGAAAGAGAAAAAGGTGGGAAAGATGAGGCAAGAGATGTTCCCTGCCCCTCCAGACCACCGATCCTGTTGTCCCCAGAGCTCTCAGGTGAGTTAGTGCAGGCAGCTCTTCCAGTATTGCTCTGTGCAGCACTGTCAGCAAAGACTTTAATGGTGTTTCCCAGCCCGGCTGTGGGTGAAGGAGGAGGAAAGCTGATGAGCCCACAAACAAATGACTCAGGGGTCACAAGATTTCTGCAGAGGAGAGTAACGGCTGGGACTTGACTGGCTCAAGTGAGACTGGCCAGTTGGGCAGCACCGTGCTGTGGTGGGCACAGGGTCGCAGCTCCGCCGTTGGAGGTTCCCTTAGCATGAGGATGGGGCTTCAGTAAAGAAGGGTTCAGTTGCTCAGTGCACATCAGAACTGCCCCTGTTCATAAAGGCTTGTGGCGATAGGACGAGGGGCAATGGGTATGAACAGGAGAGGGGCACATTTAGACTGGACATTAAGAAGAATTTCTTCACCATGAGAGTGGTGAGACACTGGCACAGGTTGCCCCGGGAAGTTGTGGCTGCCCCATCCCTGGAGGTGTTCCAGGCCAGGTTGGATGGGGCTTGGGCACCCTTGTCTACTGGGATGTCCCTGCCCATGGCAGGGGGTTGGAATTAGATGTTCTTTAAGGTCCCTTCCAACCTAAACTTTTCTATGATTCTATGATTGTATGATTCTGTGACTCTAAACTCGCATTGTACTATTAATGCAGCTTTGTTTTTTTCTTAAGAATACCTCTATTTTCTTTCGTTTTATCTCTGTCTCTTTTTGGGTTTTGTTTTTTTTTTTTTTTTTGAGTAACTTGCCCATAAAAAAACCCAAAAGGCATCTGAGTTTCAGATGTGCCTCAAAATGATGTCAGTTAGAGATCACATCTTGTGAACTTCCCTTCTCACTTACCACATCCTGGTGGGGTTTTCTGTGTCTCATCTCAAGTTAAACATTTCTTACAGGAGGTAAATATAGCTGAGCACCTACTCGTGATGAGATGCGTGGGCCCAAGCAGCCGCCTTTGGGGGCGTAAGCACTTTCTAATTATAGCAGGTCCAGCTTCCTTTTTTCTCCCCTTTACACGTCATTATGTAAAACTCATTGTTCTTGCTTGTCTTTCCTGAAATAAGAACCTCGGTTGAAGGTGTGTATTCTAGAGTAGAAATGAGTGTCGAAATTGTCTTCTGGCCTGGTCTCCCTTTTGCCCAGTGGGCATCAGACCAGGGTAAATCAGATGACAACGGCAGCCTTTGTTTCCTTTCATCTCGAGCAGCTCTGGGGTGGGAAGATGAACACGGGGGCTATTGGCTGCAGGAATTTCTAGTCGGCTCTTTAGAAGTAGTTTAAATACAGGCAGTGTGGGTCCTGTAGACTGGAGGTCAGGAGAAGTTGAAGATTCATCACTAAACTTTCATCTCCCATTTAATTCACCATTACAAGTAGGTGACAGTTGTTGCTCAGGCGCTCTCGGCTGGTTTTGTTGTGGTTTTGTCAAGGGAGGTGGGAAGGTGCTGGCTAAGGGTCTTGCATTGTTTCTGTGCCCTTAGAGGGTCACCAAAGCTTGTTTGGCTCCTGAAATGGATGGGAAGAGGGTCAAGGTAAGGTTGGCAGCAGAGCTTGATCCTCTCTATGTGATAGATCAACCTGGATTTTTCTGCTGAATACCTGAACAAAATCAGATGTGTAAGGCGAGGCTTGCTGCCTATGTAGGACTGAAGTTTCCACTACAGAGGGTGCTAAAAAAGACAGTTTTAGTGGAAGCACTGCTTTGCCCATTCCTCCCAATACGTGCACAGCGGTCAGAGTCTGACTGTGGCTCTTCATCCATTTAGAGAGCCCAGAGGAGGCCACAAAGATGATCCGAGGGCTGGAGCACCTTCCATATGAGGACAGGCTGAGAGAGTTGGGGTTGAGAAGAGAAGACTCCGCGGAGACCCTAGAGCAGCTTCCAGTACTGAAAGAGGCTCCAGGAAATCTGGGGAGGGGCTCTTGATCAGAGGGTGCAGGGATGGGACAACGGGAATGGTTTTCAGCTGAAAGAGGGAAAATGGAGATGAGATCTCGGGGAGAAACATTTTGCTGTGAGGGTGGGGAGGCCCTGGCCCAGGTTGCCCAGAGCAGTGGTGGCTGCCCCATCCCTGGAGGGGTTCCAGGCCAGGTTGGATGGGGCTTAGAGCCCCTGATCCAGTGGGAGGTGTCCCTGCCTGTGGCAGGGGGTGGAACTGGATGGGCTTTGAGGTCCCTGCCAACCCAATCCATTCTATGATGGTTCTGTGGCTGTGTGCTGGGGCTGGAGTCAGGGACGTCATTATCATTACAGACAGAAATGCAGTCTTTTTCCCACGACGTTGCCAGCAGCGAAGGTGGACACTGCAGTGAGAGCTGTGGTGGGGAAAGCTGTAGGCTCGTGGGGTGCAAAAAGAAGAGAGACTGGGTGTTTCAGAACAATTGCCCATAACCAGGGCAGACGACTGCTGGGATGCCAAGTTATTTGATAACCGCTGTCACAGTGTGTACGAGTTTATCGGGTGATATACGGGGAGGCACTTGCAAGATAACTCATCCTGTAACATTGTCTTGTGAGCAGAGTGAATGGTTCTGGCTGAGCAAATAAAGAGAGCGCTTCGTAGCCCTGCAGTGCTCTCTGAGATAATATGCCTGGGTGTACAGGTCCCTTGATTTATTCCTTTGTTTTTATGGACTAATGTTTGTGGCAGGCAGACGCTGACATACTGATATTGCAGATGGGTGCTGATCTATTGCTCGCAGAACCTTTAGATGCCTTTTTTTTTAGTGTTTAAAATGCTTTTTTATTGCAGCCCAGCCTTTTATTCTAATTATCTGCCCAGTGTTGTCAGTGGAGAGCAGAGGCTGGAGGTTACAGGTGTCATACGCCACCAGAGTGGGAGGGAGGAAGGGTGACAGCAATGACAGAGGTGTCCTCTGCAGCCAAAGTGGCCATTGGGAATGAGTCTGAAATAACAGCAGCCCTTCAGCTTTCTTTTACTGGCAAAGAGGTGGCATAATGGAGCCCTTCCAGGTGAAGGGACACTGGTCAGGGCTTGGCATAATTTCTTGAGTTCTGTTTTATGGGTCCATCCTCCTCAGAACAGGAGTCTCCCGTGGGCTGTGTTGTCCTCCCACTCATCGAATGGCTTAGAGGCCTTAAAGCCCATCCAGTTCCAACCCCAGCAGCTCATGTGAAGTCATAACCCTGTGATTTGGGGTTTTTCTTTTTTAATAACTTTACTACACTGGGCTGATGGTGATCCACAAGAAGTGTTGCTGGCCGGGAGGTTGGGGTTAGATGATCTTTAAGGTCTCTTCCAACCCAGACTTTTCTATTCTTATAGCGACCTTCCAGTACCTGAAGGGGCTACAGGAAAGCTGGGGAGGGGCTGTTTATAAAGGCTTGTGGGGAGAGGACGAGGGGGAATGGATGTAAACTGGAGAGGGGCAGATTTAGACTGGACATTAGGAAGAATTTCTTCACCATGAGAGCGGTGAGACACTGGAACAGGTTGTCAAGGGAGGTTGTGGCTGCTCCATCCCTGGAGGTGTTCCAGGCCAGGTTGGATGGGCCTTGGGCAGCCTGAGCCAGTGGGAAGTGTCCCTGCCCATGGCAGGGGGGTTGGAACTGGATGATCTATAAGGTCCCTTCCAACCCAAACTATTCTATGATTCTATGAAAAATCCAAAACTCCAACCTGCTGAGGTTGCTTGGAGCCCAGCAGAGGAGACACAGCAGAGATCTGCTCCATTCTTTTAGAGCGAGGTGGGAGAGGATAAGAAAGGCAGGTAGATACCTTTTACCCAGTAATGTTCCTTTCTTTGGCGAAGTTTTATACTCAGCCCTTCACTGTCAACCAACTTAGCAGGTGGATTTACACGTTAGTGGAGAGGTTATCATGGAAATGCGGAGCAAGTCGCTCCTTCAGTTGATCATGAGGAAACCCAAACAGGTGGGGTGTTCACCAGAGCCAGAACTAACATTACATGTTGTTTCTTTCCATGGAGGATATGTATAGGAGTTGAGGCACCTTTCTCTGCTGCTACAATAAGGGAGCAGTATTTAAGAAAGTGCATGGAATCATTATAATGTATAAAAAGCCTGAAAACAGTTGGTATTTGTTATCTGGTCGGGACCAAAGAGTCCTGCCTATAACATTATTTCGGTTGTTGCTTTCCTGCTGTTTTGGGAGAGTGATCCAACATGAACAGGCAGATCTTTAAAAGCTGGAGATGTGTGGAAGAAGCTCCTGAAATGCAATTGCTCAAACAGCCAGAGCTGCTGTCCTATGAGATCTCTTTTGGAAGAATATTGGCAGTTGTAGAAGTTTGCAGCAAGGGCTGGAGGAGAAGCAATGAAGCAGCTAAATTCCTTGAGTGTTTTTGTTTCTTGAAAGAGCGTTTTCACCACAGAAGAAAGTCAGGTCTTGCAGAAGACAGACACAGGAGGCTTTGGCTTGTTCTTGGTTGATGGAGTCTACATGGACCTGCAGGGCACAGTCACTGGTTTTCTCTGAGGTGGTGGGTTGGAGAGTTCCTCTGGGTGCTGTTGCCAAAAGGCTCTTGACTCCTCTAGGTTGTTTTTCAACATTTTTGAAGCAATGAGGCATTTGGCAAAGATACTGGTACCTTCCCCTTCCTTACTGTAACGTGTATGAGGCACATGTTCAGGGGACACTCCATCACGGTCTACAGCTCCTCACAAGTGGAGGAGGAGGAGCAGGTGCTGAACTCTTCTCTCTGCAGCCAGTGATAAGACCCAAAGGAATGACAGGAAGATGCCAGGGGAGGGTTAGATTGGACATTAGGAGAAAGTTCTTCCCGCAGAGGGTGGTGGAGCCCTGGAACAGCTCCCAGGGAAGCAGTCACAGCACCAAGCCTGACAAGATTCCAGCAGTGTTTGACCAACGCCCTCAGCCCCACGGTGTGAACGTTGGGGGTGTCCTGTGCAGGGACAGGAGCTGGACTTGATGATCCTCGTGGGTCCCTTCCAACTAAGGACATTTTATGAAGATTTGGGTGGGCTCTGTAGATCCAAAGAAATGGGTATTATTACACTTCATGGTTTAGCTTTAAGGGCTTGGCAGCTGAGAGCCTCTCCTTTCAACAAGAGGTGGGTAAGCGAGATTACTCAGTGTAATTGCTATTCATGCTTTCTGTCAGAAACCAAGGGATACTCCTTTGCAGAGTAGATTGTGAAAGATTTCTCTCGCCCCCTCCAAATCTGATGTAATAAAGTCACAGCTAGAGTGATCTCTTCTCTTTCTTTTTCCCTAGTGTAGCATGATATGTTTTCTGGGAACAAATGTCTCATGTGCCTCTCTGCGATGGAAATGACCTCATTTTCAGCAAATGTCTGTGGATTGTGTGACTGTGATACCATAGAGTGCTACCGCTGTCCTACTGTGGTGCAAAACCTTTGCTTCCTTGGAAGGCAGCCCTGTGGCGAAGTTCTCCTGACTCTAATAGTGATGCACATCTCATTTGTCCTCAACGTTTATGAGTCTGGTTTCAACGTCACCGGGCTGTGCTGGTGCAGGGCTGCAGCGCACAACTTGGAGCAGAGGTGTCTTTTGTGATGCACACTGCAACCAGTCCAAGGTGAAGTCATCCAGGCCTTTCTCTGCTGTTCTCTGAATCAACAACTTCTCATAAATTGCTTGCACGTTCCCCTGTGAAATGCCCAGAGTGGGCAGCAGTGCCAGAAGCAGGGATCGCTCCCACATGTATGTCATAATGATCGCAGTGCTCTGTAAAGAAAACACTTTATAGCTGAGAGCTGAGCTTCCTGGAGACACAGCAGTCATTTTTCATAGAATCATAGAATGGTTTGGAAGGGACCTCAAAGCCCATCCAGTTCCACCCCTGCCATGGACAGGGACACCTCCCACTGGATCAGGGGCTCCAAGCCCCATCCAACCTGGCCTGGAACCCCTCCAGGGATGGGGCAGCCACGACGTCCCTGGGCAACCTGGGCCAGGGCCTCCCCACCCTCATTGTGAAGAATTTCTTCCTAATCTAAATCTTCCACCTTCCGATTTAAAGCCATTCCCTGTGGTGCTATCACTACCTGCCCTTATAATGATGGTGATGGTAAGATGAATTGTTCCTTATTCTCTATATATTCTCTTATCTATTATGGTGTATCAACAATATCACTCTGTTGAAGCATTAGGAAGGAAACAATTCACCATAAAGTTCTTGACTTGCGGGCTGTAGAATAAATTCATATTGTTTGTTCTTTTGTTGTTTAATGAATCCCTGAACAAGAAACTGGTAGGAAATGTCGTAGGTCATAACAAAGGTACACCGAATCACAAGATTGGTGGGGAAAACCCCTCTGAATTTCACCAGTGCCACGTTTTATTCAGCCCTACGGAGGTATGCTCACTCCTCCAGGTTTCTCTCTGTCGATAACACAGAGGAGGCACTGTTAGTCAGCCGGCTATCGGAAAAGGAAGTGTTTAAGCAAAATGCTAACTGCAATCGAAATTAGTCAGCGGGACAGAGCAATAACCGTTTGAGACTCTTGAAGGCACTTAAAGTGGGTGTGAGGCTGCTAAGAAAAATACACAAACCTGTTGAAATCTCCTTCTCCCAGGAGAAGTGGAACACAGCCCATACCATAATTGTTGGCAGGAGCTGTGAGATGATGATAGAGAATTATAGATCAGTACAAGGGCATCATCCAGGATACAGGATCTCTGCTCTCTGGGTTTTCTTTCAGTGCTTTTCGTGTGTGGTTCCTGTAACGATAAAGGAAGTGATTTGTTAGCTGCTTCTCCATCCCCTGCGCTTTATTACCTGTGCAGCAGGTGTAATTAAGAGAGGGTCTGTGCCCAAAGTGACACATTGCAGTCCTGTTTATAGCAGCATGAAGTGTGCTCAAGAGGAAGCACTTAAATCCTTGGGGTTGTTCAGCCTGGAGAAGAGAAAGCTCTGAGGAGACCTCATAGCGACCTTCCAGTATCTGAAGGGGCTCCAAGAAAGCTGGAGAGGGGCTGTTCACAAAGGCGTGTGGGGATAGGACGAGGGGCAGTGGATATAAACTGGAGAGGAGCAGATTTAGACTGGATATAAGGAGGAATTTCTTCATGATGAGGATGGGGAGGCCTTGGCCCAGGTTGCCCAGAGCAGTGGTGGCTGCCCCATCCCTGGAGGGGTTCCAGGCCAGGTTGGATGGGGCTTGGAGCCCCTGAGCCAGTGGGAGGTGTCCCTGCCCATGGCAGGGGTGGAACTGGACGGGCTTTGAGCTCCATTCCAACCCAGACTATTCTATGATTCTATGAACTGCACATCAGTGAAGAAAGCAAACAAGGTAGTGGCTGTATAAAAATCAGTTTATTGTTGTGAGCACCATTCTGAAACATCTCTGGAGATGGCAGGTTTTTAGGCTCTGGCTAAAAAAAGACTCAGATTTACTTCTGAAGAAAGTTTCAAGGTTTTTTAGCAAAAGAAGAAATAAGAAAGGTGGTTTTGTAGGATATATTAAGCAACAAGTGGTAAAGAAAAAGCCAACTCAAGTTTCCTATTGAGGTCTTTCTGCAATACAGTAACGAAGAGAAAGCCTGAAAGACTGAAAAAGCTGTTTTTAAAACACGTCTGGCACCACACTATTTTGTTGAACATCTGCTTGGAGACAAAGGTATGAGATGTTAGTGGACTGTGTTCTTTAGCTGAAATTAGCTGTTTGGTAGCTGACATTAAAGCCTTGTAAGAGGGTCGACATTTGTGCTTATGAAGATAGCCTCAATGCCAAATACTTGGAAGTAGCTTCCTCCAGGCATGGTGTTAGTGAATGGGTCACTGCCTCCTCTGAAGGAAGCTATTTGCCCTCCTGTCAGAGACATACGCTTATATAGCCCTTTCCAAGTATCCGTGTTTCTGTGACCCTCTCACTTTGTGAATCTCCCAGTTTAGGATCTATTTCTCAGTAGCGATTTCTCTTACCCTGTGAGTTTCTACCCAGGGCAGTGGTAGAGTCTCCAGGGCTTCAGAAGATGTGTAGATGTGGCGCTTCAGGACATGGTTTGACAGGCACAGTGGAGTTCGTCTGACAGTTGGACTGGATGAGCCTGGAAATCTTTTCCAACATTAAAGATTCTATGATTCTATTTGATTAAATTTGTTTCTCCAAAACGTTAGGCAGAAACCCTGAGCTGCAAAGGAGAATGAGAGTGTTTCTAGGATTGTCAGTTCCTCCAACAAAAGAAAATCTTTTCTTCATTAAGAAGTGCTATTCTTACAAAATATAAACATAATGTTTGTTTATAAACCAAATCTGCAGATGGTGTTTATGAACAATATAAAAACTGTGGTTTGGGGCAGGCTAGATTTCATAAAATCACTTGATTGTATTCCATGCTTGCATTGCAATTACCTAATCTCTTTTTTTCTTGTGGCTCTCAGAGAGAAACAAATGGACAGCATCTAGTAATGCTCGTGCTGGGGCAATGCTTTTAAACAGTAATCGAAATGGAATATGAATTAATAATATGCCTGATCCCTGCTGTAGTTCCATTTGTGTTACGCATTCACACCAGGGGAATAGATTTGACCCACTGAATTAAGTGTCCTAGGCTGGAATTTCCCTTCTCTTTGGGTTTTATATCAGTTTTCTACTCCGTAGTGCTCACTTGGCCCACCCAGTGCAGCACTGGTGTTGACTCATCAAAACGGGAGGTTTCCCATGCCTGTCACTTTTCCCAGCTTTCCTCTCATGGTGCAAATGCTTATTTAGCCTTGAGAAGAGAAGGCCGAAGGGAGATTTTAGGCAGAAAAGTTTTGCTGTGGAGTGGGGAGGCCCTGGCCCAGGTTGCCCAGAGCAGTGGTGGCTGCCCCATCCCTGGAGGGGTTCCAGGCCAGGTTGGATGGGGCTTGGAGCCCCTGATCCAGTGGGAGGTGTCCCTGCCCATGGCAGGGGTGGAACTGGATGGGCTTTGAGGTCCCTTCCAGCCCAAACCATCCTATGATTGTATGATTTGGAGGAACTGGAGAAGGAAGGAGAGACTATAGGATGCAAAACTAAAGGAAACGAGCCTGCATGGAGGCAGACACAGGTTTTAAGGAAAGTTGGGTTTATCGGGAGTGTTTTCACTGTGGTGCTGAGATGGGCTAGAAAGAGCTTTGTGTGACTTCCCAATCTAGTTCTGAAGCCTTTCCTTGGGGAAGGTCTGGGCTATCCCGTGGTGCCTGTCATCGTCATGGGAGTGAGCTGTGTGAATCTTCTCTTTATCCACTTTCTGTTATGGTCTGAATTTCTCAATCAGTGAATGAAACCTAGTTAAATCAATTCTCAGTCTTAGAGACCCCAAACTAATGAGGTTTTTACAGGGAATATGAGTAGTGTAATTTCAAAGGAGCCTACCATGGACCTGTCAGGTCCATCCTTGTGGATCCCCAAGCTAATAAGGCTTCTACTGGACATATGAATTGTGTAACTACAAAGGAGCCTTACATGGACTTCTGTCAGGTCCATCCTTATGGACCACACTGGAGAAGGAACCTCAGTTTTCCCACCCTTCTGGTGCAAACTGTCTGGTGTCTGCACTGCTCTGGGTGGGCTGCCTGCATCCACCCTGTAAAGCTTTTTGTCTTCTCCAGGCCTTAACAGCACTCTTTTTGTCCTGAAACTTTGTTGTTGTTTATTGATGAGGTTTGGGAACTCAGAAGAAGAGAAGGGTGTTGCAACCCCATGCATTGCTTCTGAGATGAAACTGTTGTGAGGAGCTACCAGCTAGGAGCTGAAGAGTATTGCATGCCTTGAGCATGCCCCAAAATGAGTTTTAAAGAGATCCTTTCCCCTTCAGTTTGCTGAAGAGACCAACTGACCTGCTTGCTAGGTGATAGTGGCACAGGCTCTGAGCCCTGCACCTCCCTGCCATTGCTCTCCACCTTTGCTCGATTCTTCTTCATGCTTCTGGTTTGTTCCTCCACTTTCAACCCTCTCAGCCTGCACCCCACCCCACAGGCAGATTTGGGCACCAGCCCTGCGTCTCGGTGGTGCTTCCGAGCACATTCCCTGCTGCACCCTCTCATCTATTAGAGCTGCTGCAGCAGCGAGAGCTTTCCACCAGCTGGAAAAGCCAGGGAGCTATTTCCTTTACAGTCCCACTGGCATTCGTATACTGAGTAGGTCTTGTCCCCAGTTTGACAGCCCGCTTTTTTCATAGCCCGGTGGTTCCTGTGGTCCCCTCCCCACCGCTCTGCTCAAACAGTGCAGTTACAGAGACTGGCCAGCCTGGCCACCTCCAGCCCTGCTCCTCTTACTTCAGACCCTCCTCCCAGCAGAAAAACTTTTCCAGACTTGTTTCTAGTAATTTTTAGGATGCTCTGAATGTTTCTCTTCAAAGATTCCCCTTCCCCTCTTCTTCCATTCCACATATTCGAGATGCTTCTTTCATTCCACATATTCCACACAGGAGATGAGCAGCAACTTCTTGCAGAAGAAGTTTGACCCAGCAGTTCCCATCTTTTTCAGTATCCTGCAAATTTAGAACCTCTTTTGGTACCATCACAGCTAGTTTTCTGCCTGGGGAATAGTACGCTCCAGGGAGACCTCAGAACGTCCTTCCAGTACCTGAAAGGACAACAGGAAATGTGGGGAGGGACTTATTACAAGGGCATGGAGTGATAGCACAAGGGAGAGTAGCTTTAAATTGGAAGGGGCGAGATTTAGGTTAGACATTAGGAAGAAATTCTTCACGATGAGGATGGAGGGGCACCAGCACAGGTTGTCCAGAGCAGTGGTGGCTGCCCCATCCCTGGAGGGGTTCCAGGCCAGGTTGGATGGGGCTTGGAGCCCCTGATCCAGTGGAAGGTGTCCTCGCCCACGGCAGGGGGTGAGACTGGATGGGCTTTAAGGTCCCTTCCAACCCAAACCATTACAGATTTAGACTAGACATTGAGAAGAATTTCTTCACCATGAGAGCGGCGAGACACTGGCCCAGGTTGCCCAGGGAGGCTGTGGTTGCCCCATCCCTGGAGGTGTTCAAGGCCAGGTTGGATGGGCCTTGGGCATCCTGATCCAGTGGGAGGTGTCCCTGCCCGTGGCGAGGGGGTTGGAACTGGATGATCTTTAAGGTCCCTTCCAACCCAAACTATTCTATGATTCTATGTGGTAGATGCTGGTAATGCTGGATCCCCCAGTCCAGCAGTGTGAATCCTGTTCGCTTTTACTCTGAGACAAACATATGTAAGTGTAGTCAAGCTTTTAATCTTTTCATTCCTGAAATGGCTGACAGCCTTTTTGCTGTTGCTGAGTTCAAACAGGTCCTTCTGGGAAGGGAATCCAGAGGTACCCGTACGTGGCTGATAAAGCAGAAGGGTTGATACATCCCCACCACCTCTGTTTTATTGATGTGAAGAGCAGAGCATTGGGACAGCGTTAATTATAGACACAGGATACAGCAAATAAGAGCAGCTGTATGACAGAAGGAAATACAGAGGCATCACTTAGCACTGGTATCCTTTAATTAATAATTAGCCTTTCTGACTGTAGATGAGAATGTCTCAAAAGTGCCAACAGAGACTTGGTTGCAGGAAAAAGGCAAACCAAGCCTTGAGGAGATAATTAAGGGCATTCTGCATCAGACCTAGCCTCATCCGCCTGTTCCTCTGGCTTGAAACCTGTGTGAGTGGCCTGTTTCTAAAGTCCTAGATTGAATTTCCATCTACAGAAGAACATGGTTGCACAGGGGGTTGATGACCCAAGGGTCTGAGACTTGCATAAAAGCACTTGGCTGGAAAGGGAGAGAGATGTAACCTAAGGCAAACGAGGCAGATTGCAGTCAATCAGGGCTTGGAGGGGTGCAAAAGCTGTGATCGAAGTTGTCCACAGAGCTAATGGGAGTATTTTGTCAGTACCTACTCAATGGGTCATGTAGGGAGCGAATCCCTTTTATTGCCTCTTGTGGGTCAGCTTCAGCGCTGGGAAGGGGTTAATCTTTTCCTCTTGTGAATCCCTTTTCCAGGCATGTGCCTCTGGCCCATTGTAGTCTTGCTCAAGGGTCCTCAAGCAATGTCTTGGTCTTACTGTGTCCATGACTGGAAAGCTAGGATAGGGGAACACCAAAGGGACCTTCTTAGAAGTTGCCTCAAAAGTCCTGATTAATCCAGAGCAGAGGGTTTTCTCTCTTAATATCCAAAACTCAATTACTTGTGGTCTTTTGCAGGTTGTATGGCAATGATACCAGTCTTAAAACTACTTTATGAGTAAAAGTATTAAATGTAATGTAGCCATGTCCATAATGCCAGAAATTGTCCACATTTATATGTATATCAGCATTAGGAAAACACATCCAGCACATTTAGGATCTCGTTGCTCACTCTGGTGAACACCAGTGATGGAACTCATGAACAAGCATACATAGTGCAAGGTAAAATCTAGAAGGACTCCTTGGGCATGTATTTTTGAGTGTGTAATAATAGTCCAGTTTACAGAGACATCAACTGGATGACCGTTATATGAGTTATCACCCAGAATATAAATAATAATGTCTGTCTGGTGAGTGCTTAAAAGAGAGTTCTGCAAAAACGTGTCTCAAAGGCGTTTTCACTGCTGAGAGTGTCCTCCCCCCCCCCCCCCCCCCGATGCCTACGGGCTAAGTTTAAGGTCACAAAAAATTAGCCGAAAGAATATCTTTTTGTGGGAGAATTCAGTGCCACCAGCGCGTGAGCTGCCTGTGAAACACAGCACGTGTTCAACCATACGGAGGCACTGGGTGCGTTGCACAAGTGTGCAGGGCTGGGGCTATGCCTGCAGGCATTCCAGAACTTGATTTCCTTGATGGGAAGGAGTGACATTTCTGTTAGAGTTAAGTTACACAAGATATTTTATTCTGATAGGATCTTGGGTTTTTTTTCTTTTGTTGTTTAAAAAGTGCTAGCAAAAAGCAAAACATGGAAAGGGCTTTTCTTACTGGTTTGATATCAGTTTGGGCTGATCCACGGTGAGGAATGCAAATTATAATGGCTACTTTTGAGGAAAAGGGACAAGACAGGTCTTGAGTGCTAAGCTGTTTTTAATAGAAAATAAAAAAGAAAATAAGATGCAATTAAGATCTGGATTTTCATAGCATCTTAGAATGAGTTGGGTTGGACGGGACCTCAAAGCCCATCCAGTCCCACCCCTGCCATGGGCAGGGACACCTCCCACTGGATCAGGGGCTCCAAGCTCCGTCCAACCTGGCCTGGAACCCCTCCAGGGATGAGGCAGCCACCACTGCTCTGGGCAACCTGGGCCAGGGCCTCCCCACCCTCCCAAAACATTTCTTCCTAAGATCTCATCTCAATCTCCCCTCTTTCAGCTGAAAACCATTCCCCCTCATCCTCTCCCTGCACTCCCTGATCCAGAGCCCCTCCCCAGCTTTCCTGGAGCCCCTTTCATACTGGAAGCTGCTCTAAGGTCTCCCTGGAGCCTTCTCTCCTCCAGGCTGAACAACCCCAAGTCTCTCAGCCTGTCCTGGTAGAGGACATGCTCCAGCCCTCGGATCATCTCTGTGGCCTCCTCTGGACTCGCTCCAACAGCTCTATGTCCTCCCTGTGCTGAAGGTAAAAATTGCCTGTATGTGTTCGCTGCTAAGGAGAACAGCATGATATAGAATTTGATATTGGTTTCTACTTTAACTTTTTCTTCATCTGTACAAGCTGCAGAAGTTTTAGTAAGTTCTTCCATTCACTTCTCATTCCCGAGATGCTGCAGCTCTGGAAGTGTGACCGCGTGCAGTCGTAGCTGTCATGGCTCTGGCTGAGGATGATATTAATTGCCATACTTGATCCTTGTGAAACTCGGGTCGTTATCTATTCCCAGAGTGTTTCCTCTGGCTCGCATTCTCAGGAAAATACTTTCTGGCACTGATTTCTATTAGATCGTGGAATAACCTTCTAAAGGAAGTGGCGGAAGGCCAATTGTTGATCCAATTAAAACAATGGTTAGAGATTAACCCATTAACAGCTGCAAAGCGCACATGTAGTTTTTTAAGCACAGAGAAAACAAAGTATTTGAAGACGCAAAGGTTAAAGCAACCTTCGACTGTGGGTATCCTTTCTTTATAAGTTGTAGGGAATCACTGTTGTTTTCCCTTGATGCTCGGCTGATTTGTTATTAGTGGCAGAAAATCTCGGATATGAAGAAAATACCCAAGTCGCTCGCCTGTTACACAAGCCGCCATCCAACTTTGCAGGGGAAGGGTGCTTAATAGAGATTTATCGCTATATATACATTGTTTTTTTTTTTAAAGGAGCTGTCTTTGGGACAATGGGGCTAAGTCTAAGGCCTGATTAGATGGGTTTTGTCTCTTTTTTTTTTCCTTCCCCCTGTATAGGCAGGCTCTGATTACTGGGAGCGATATCTCACCGTGAATGAATGGCATAGAGGGAGCTGCAAAGACAAAGAGCTGGCTTTGTCTGCTGATGAATTAAGATAGCATGTGGGTGGCTGGGTGGCTGGTGAATAGCACAGACTTCCTTCAGCCTCCTGTCACTGAGCTTTTCTTGTGTTTTCATTAAAAAAAATGGCCTTAATCCCTTGAACAATGAATTGAGAGCAAATTAGGGGGCTTAGAGAGAAAATAATGCTACATCAATATCTTAATGGTGACTAAAGCGTTGTCCAACCTCTTGAAGGAAGCAGGATCGTGGCCTTATGTTACTTTAATAAATGCATCGAGAAAGCTGCTGCTGTTATGATCATCGTATACTTTTCTCAGGTTTCGCTCTCTGTTATATCCATGAACATGGAAAAAATCTTGTACTTGTGGGTATGCGCCAGGAAATGATAAAATTGGTGTTGGATTAGTGATTAACACCAGCCCTGTCATGTCTTGCTGTGTCTGAGCTTTCTCTCCCTGGGCTTTTCCAGGTGGTCCCTGCCAGATGCCAAGTTTGTGCTGCAGACAGGGTGGCATTTCTCCACCTCTCTGCTCTTACACCGCTGGCAGTGTTACAGCTGCCTCCCAGGGCAGCTGGGGATGGATTCAGCACATGCAAGCAGCACTGGGTCCTGCCAGGAGCCTGGGACAGGGACTGGGGAAAGTGGCTTTCAAGTCAAACAAGATCCACTTCTTCCTCAAAGGTGCAAAGCCCTTACAACAGTGGACAAGTAACACGAAGAGGTTGACCTATCTGTGCTACGCTCTAGGCTTGCAAACATCTCACCTCCACCAAGTCTCCTTGCCTTTCTTGCCTGCTGGGCTCTATCTTCTTGGTTTGTCATGGGCATCCTGTCCACATCTGTGCTGCTTTCCATATTTCTTTTGGGGAGAAGCTACCCCTTACGATCTTAACTCCTTTGAGGCCAACTGCTGTCTGCTTTCTCTGCGTTGATTTTAGTCTTTGCTGTTCTCTGACAGCCTCACCACTGTGTCCTTTGACACCCAGGTTTGCATCCAGCCAGTCACACACCCCACGTGAGGGGATGATGTGGGCATTACAAGTATGTTCCCACATTACTGCTTCTCTGTTCAGGGCTGTAATTCCTGACTGTTAGTTCAGGAAGGGAACGTCTTATTCCATGAGGAGACCTGTGAGACGTGATGTCACAACTTGGCCTGAAATTGGGCTCACCATTGCATACTCATATTTTCTGTTTTTCTCAACATTTCCCAACAGCTGCTTTTATTTGGCCTTAGGTTCTGCACATCGGTTCCTAAGTCTGGATATTTACCCTGTCGGTCTTTAAGTTACTTCCAGAATCAAAGTCTTGATTGGTCATGTGAGTCTTCGGACCATGATCATAGAATAGTTTGGATCAGGAGGAACCTTAAAGCTCATCCAGTTCCAACCCTCTGCCTGGAAGCTGCTCTAAGGTCTCCCCAGAGCCTTCTCTTCTCCAGGCTGAACAACCACAACTCTTTCAGCCTGTCCTCGTATGGGAGGTGCTCCAACCCTCAGATCATCTCCGTGGTCTCCTCTGGACTCGCTCCAACACATCCATGTCCTTCTTGTGCTGAGGGCTCCAGGACTGTTCCTGTCTGACCTTGGGTCAGGTGTTGGCTGTGCTGCTGCTGCAGCACAGCGGGAAGTAAATGGTGGGGTTGGAACTAGATGATGAGAGTTGGAACTAGATGATGGGAATTGGAACTAGATGATGGGAGCTGGAACTAGATGGTCTTTAAGGTCCCTCCCAACCCAAACTATTCTATGATTCTAAATCGCAGTGCTCGAGTGCAGAGAGTGACAGCAGAACACGTTTAGCCAAGAGCTGGGTAAGAGGTAGATGTTTTCTCTACAAGTCTCAGCAATGAGAATGGTTTACCTGATTCTATTTTTTTTCCTTGGGGCACTTCTAGCCCTGAATATCGTAGCGTGGGGCGTAAAAGCTGGAGTGTCTAGGAAGTTTCTGAGATTCTAAGAAATGTGCGTATGTGAAGTTAATATAGTTAATAAATTGAATAAATATGTATTATTTACTAACATGTTTACTTTACTACCGGCAATTTAATAACTGGTTGCATTTGCTTTGAGAAGTTGCCACACCTTCTCTCTTGAGAAGGGAATGGAATAGCCCAAGCAGGTAAATCCCTCCTTACACCTTGTACGTGGGTCATCCAGCCACGCATATGAGCATTCCCCTCTCTCCCCTATGCCAACAGATCTAATATATGGGTGGACCGTGCACAGGTGCTGGTGGGACAGAGGTGGGCAGCCTTGTTTCTGACCCAGGGTTTCTACATTTCCAAAGCATGTGCAATTGCAGAAGACAGCAGAGCGCATCGGATGCGTTGCTCACAGTTTATGTGAAGTGTAAATCTGGCTTAAAACCCATTAAGTCTTGACCTTTCTTCTATGTCTCATCTGGGTTATTTGAACTAGAGCGCGCTGCGTCCCAGCCTCAGTGCTGTAGAAGAGCTCTGAGCCCAGTCTCTCATGGCCATTCTTGGCTTTGCTCTTGTCCTTCCTACAGCAGCTCCTGGTGTTTCTTGCTCCAGACCTGCCACCAGTGCTGTTTTCTGTGGAATAAAAGGCAGCGCTGTATTAAATCCGCTCTCTTCTGTTGCATGGAAATAGCTCATGGCCCTATTGCTACAGAACAAGGGAGGATCAAAAGAATGAGAAAAGAAAAGGAAAACACTTTGCTCCATTGGGATGTCATCTTCTGACCCAGTCTTTGCTCTAAAAGAAAGGTGGGGAATTTAGCCAAAAATAACAAGCTTGAAACTGGGAAACCAACCTGAATGCTTATTTTATGCTTCCTTTTTGTGACCTTATGCTTTCTATCAATATATTTTCTGGTTAACGCATAAATAAACAAGTTGTGAGTCCTCTTCTGTGTACCTTAACTGGTCAGACCAAAAAAGAACCAGCTCCCCCCTCAAACTGGCATTGATACTGTGTGTCCAGTAGTAGTGTGCTGTAGTAAATAGCTGTGATCTCAGACTTTTATTTGATACGAGAGATAATGTGTTCAGAAAATGATGCTGAAGCTCAGGAGAGTTAAGTACATCAAGAGAAATTCATCAGCCAAAATTTCACTTGAGCTCTGATGGTAGAAATTAAACCCACAAAACCTCTAGATTTCCACTGGAATCCATGGGGCATCAGGAAAACCTCCCCGGGGTTGTTGAGGCAACTTTCTGCCCTGTGAGATGGGATAAGGTGTTTCAGTATCCTTTGTAAAATCCCTTTGGATCTCAGCTCCTTAAGCTCATTCCAAATAGCTGAAGTCATACCAAAAGCACATCCCTGGCAATGAGCTACCCTGCACCCAGGACTGAAGGGAATCAAGTGAGAACTTGATTTGGGGCTCTGGTCATCGTAGGAACTTCTTTTATGTCTTGAAATAGTTATTATTTGAATTGTGCCAAAGCCAATGGGAACGCAGCGGCGTTCAGAGGGCACTTGCTGTTCAACGGTGGCAGGCGCAGCATCAGAGTGCATCGTGTGCTTCTGGTCCTCCTATTGTGTGTTTGTGCAGGGGAATTAAAGGAATTCTTCATTCTCTTCTCCCTCTCAGAGGAGAGGACAGGAAAGGAAAAAATGCATAAAATAAGAAGACAAAATTTTTGCTCACCTTGCCTAAATCTGAATACATTTTGGTTGTGTTTTGTTGATACCAGTTTAGCTGGAAAGAGGATAAAATGAATTAAGAGAAAAGTTTTCTGTGGTATTGGTCATGGACCTGCCTTTTGGACTGAAAATGCTCAGTCCAGGTCTCAGCAAAAGTGACTTCTGATTATTTCTGATTATTATATTCAAGGCCAGGCTGGACAAGGCTTTGATCCACCTGATCCAGTGGGAGGTGTCCCTGCCCATGGCAGGGGGTGGGACTGGATGGGCTTTGAGGTCCCTTCCAACCCAAACTGTTCTATGACTCTGTGATTCTATTTGATATCCTTTATAGTTCTGAAGTGAAATGGAAGTAAAGTGAAGTACATTTTGGACAACGATTTCTGTTCTTTCTTAACTGAACCTGGACTTCGTTTCATTTTCGATTGTGCTCTGAATTGAAAATTCATTTTCTCCCCTAGCCTACTTGAAGCCACAAGCTAAACTAAAAATTTAGAAATGGTCTTTAAGAGGAATTTTATTAAGATGCAAGAAGGAAAAAAATCCACTTTAATTTTCATATCTCAGGAGGAACATGCAGTTAGAACAGGAAAAAAATCTTTTTTTCCTTGCAGACTTTGCAAATTTGCTCTGCACTCATCAGCAAAGCGATTTGATTCCCAGATCATGGAGCACTCATTATTTTATCTGTCAGAGGAAGCATCTTGTCTGCGTGTCACCTCGACTGAGCAGCGGTGTTGGTCCCTGCCGTCGGAGCTGGCAGATGCATTGCCAAATTGAAATCCTCATCTGGGCTGACACAAGCTTCAAAAGCAGAGCTCAGGTGTTTCATCATTCCCACCGCTGAGGAACATGGCACAGCGTTTTTCTTTCCCGTAGAACCGCGTCCTGGAACACAACAGGAACGAGCTCCGTGCGTGTGTTTGAAGGAGGGGTGGGAATGAGAAGCGTTTCATGGAAATGTGCTGAATTAACACTGCCGTGAAGCCTTGGGGTTGTTGCCAAGGAATTTTTGGGTGGTTTGACTTTATTCCCACTGTGCCACAGAGAACGCTTGGCCTTGCTTACGAAGCTTCGTTCTTGGCCGCAACAAAGCTCCCCAAATGGGTAAAACAGGGTGAGCTGCTGCTGCTTTCATGTATTTCCAGGTGCATCAGCTCTGAAAGCTGTGCAAGGTTGCTGGTTTCTTGGACTTCCTTGTCTGGTAAAGTCATGTCCTGTTTGTCTCGGGGCTGAAACGGAGCTCGAACCTGCAAATGTAAGGAAAACCGTTTATGCGGGCAGCGAGCATGAATTCGGTGGCGCGCTGCACTTGCATGATGAAAAGAATATCAAGCGATTAACTCGCACATGGAGCTGATGCGCTGTTGGCCAGACAACTGCTGCTGATTCATTAGACTCTAATTACAAGTTATTTTTACCCAGCCTCCCATCTTTACAAAGGGCTCCTTGGAAGGCAGTGTTGAAAGTCTTCCTTCATCCAGGCTTTGATAAAAGTCAGATGGAAGCCTGTCTGTCCTCCTTTGTGTTTATTTTTTGGGAAGAAATGCAACCCTGCGTTGCGGATGGAAGGGGCACCGCTGCCTTTCTGAGAGCAGCTTGTTTGACTTTGTGCTCCGGTTGGGATGAATTGGAGGGCAGGAAGCGGGCGCTGGTGGTGTTTACTCAATGAGTGTTTCCAAGGGCAAGTCCAAGTTTAGCTGCAGGTTTCGGGGCAGGGGGGAGGGTTGATCGGTGTAAATCGTACACTCGACACAGGATCTCTGCTCTCTGGGTTTTCTTTCAGTGTTTTTCCTGTGTGGTTCATGTAATGATAAAGGAAGTGATTTGTTAGCTGCTTCTCCATCCCCTGCGCTTTATTACCTGTGCAGCAGGTGTAATTAAGAGAGGGTCTGTGCCCAAAGTGACACATTGCAGTCCTGTTTATAGCAGCATGAAGAGTGCTCAAGAGGATGCACTTAAATCCTTGGGGTTGTTCAGCCTGGAGAAGAGAAAGCTCCGAGGAGACCTCATAGCGACCTTCCAGTATCTGAAGGGGCTCCAAGAAAGCTGGAGAGGGGCTGTTCACAAAGGCTTGTGGGGACAGGACGAGAGGGAACGGGTATAAACTGGAGAGGGCCAGATGCAGGCTAGACATAACGAAGAATTTCTTTACTATGAGGGTGGTGAGGCCCTGGAACAGTTTGCCCAGGAAAGCTGTGGCTGCCCCATCCCTGGAGAGGAGTTCTTGATCAGGGAGTGCAGAGATAGGACAAGGGGGAAAAGTTTTTAGCTGAAAGAGGGGAGATTGAGATGAGATTTTAGGCAGAAATGTTTTGCTGTGAGGGTGGGGAGGCCCTGGCCCAGGTTGCCCAGAGCAGCGGTGGCTGCCCCATCCCTGGAGGGGTTCCAGGCCAGGTTGGATGGGGCTTGGAGCCCCTGATCCAGTGGGAGGTGTCTCTGCCCATGGCAGGGGGTGGGACTGGATGGGCTTTGAGGTCGCTTCCAACCCAAACTAATCTATGATTCTATGATTCTGCATAAGTGCCCTTACTTTCAAGGGCCAGGCTGCTTTCTGAAGAAGACTGTTGCATTTTCCTCTGTATTTAGCTTAATGCTCTTTCACCACTGTCTTCAGTGATAAATTGCCCTCTTAAAAAGTCCTGACAATGCTTCAGTAAAACCTCATGTCTGAGGATGAAACAGTATCTTGGTAATGCTGAGATTTCCACTGTGTGGGTAGGAATCCTCTGCTTCCCTTCCTTGCCTTGGTGCTGTGCTTCCTCACACCCTTTTACCTCCAACACATCCAAAGATCATGACAACAGACGAATATTGTGAACCTGTGTGTCTGCAGAACAGATTTTGGGGAGGAAGATGGCTGAACATCAGATTTCCAGAAACCCAGCAAACATTAGCTTTCCTTTTAGCTCACCCTTTCTCTTCAGACAGAGATGTGAGGACTCTGTGGTGAGTTGATTCAGGTACTGAGAACTGTTGGTGCAGGGAGCACGTCCACCACAGTCCGTGGAGCTGCAGCAGAGTGATGCTGGTGGGATAACTTTTCTGACAGATAATGCTTAGGATTGCTGGCTCTTGTCAGGAGCTTTGCATTTCAGGCTGGAGTAGAAAGTGCAGATCATGGAAAGAGCTTGTTTTCCAGCATGAGGTCTGTTGAGAAACCTTGTCTGGGTGAGTTGGCTTCAAGAAAGATCTGCATAGCAGTTGTGACTGCTTCAAGTCCAGAGCAGCGAGGGTTGTCCTACTACACAGTGTCTCCTTCTCTCCTGACTTACATGTCTTGAGTCAGAAAACCATCATGGAGCAGGGAAGAGCTGGCTGACCTGAAGTGTGACCCACTGAACCCTCCCTGAAGGGCCCCAGGTCAGGCAGATGAGTGTGAGCACAACACCTTCATGTGACTTGAGGAAGCCTCCCAGTCCAGGATGGCTCTGAGTCCACAGACCATAATTTATAGGTAATGATACCTGGACTCTGCCAAGTTTCCTCAAGGTTTTGTCAAAGATGGAATGGATGTGGACAATTTATGACATCTGTGAATCCCATCTGGAAAGGACCTCTTTTTCCTTTCCCAGTCTTTCTGAAGGACTGGAGGAGGAGTGGTGGAGAGCATGTATGGAAGGGGCAGTATGATGATGAGCCACCCTGGTTGCGCTGGGGCGATGGAGAGGTCTGGCTGGGACACTTTGGCTGAGTGGGCTGGGTGGGAGCTTCAGGAGATCCTCAGGAGAGAAGAGGAAGCTGGGGAGGAGGAAAACGCAAAGCACAGCCAACCACGGCAGTGCAGGAGGCTCTAGGGGAGCGCCGAGTCTGCTGGTGAAGGGCAGGGCAGGGCTTGGTGGCTTAGACAAAGGGGAAACCACAGCAAATACGGAGAATATGTAGCCTTCTTAATTGGAGTTAATAGGAAATTGAGAATGAACCTCCTAACCCCATTAAGTAGTTCTGCAGAGAAAGCGTGGTGCAGGCTTTTTATTACCTTCTGGAAGAGCACGCAGCCAGACATTTGGCAAGAGGTCCCAGAAAATCACTAGGTAAATGCAAACTGCAGGTCCTGTGTTAAAACCCTCAGTTCTCTGGTTCTTCATAACTCCGGGAAAGGTCTTCCAGTGTAGAAAAAAAATCACTAATGAGTCTTCTATGCTCTGTAGAAGTTATGGGGCTCTCTAAGGTGCCTTCTGCAAGCACTTGGTGCAGGAAATGTTTCCTTTCATGGTCATTTATGCAGTTGGTAACTTTTGGTGTGCTGAGGGTTAGGAAGGGAAAGGAGACCAAGAGCCCTCTCCTGGCACAGACCGAAAGGACAGCTGGAAAAGTAGCACAAGGTAATGGCCTCGGATGAGCAGGTGGAAGGAAGGCACCAACACTGAAGCAGGACTGAATGGCAAGCCGCATACTTTATTTATAACGAGAATATAAATATACTCTAAGCCTAAATCTGGTGAGTGTATCCTGGGTAGAGCCCACGTTGCAGGTGTGCAACGTGGAAAGTGGGTTGGTCTTGTGGGTTCCCTCTGGGCTGCCCCTGTGGGAGCACGAGAGGTGCAGGGGGGATGAGGGAGCCGGTTTGCGTGGTTGATGGCAGCCTGGCGTGCTGTCAAGCCGACTTGCAAGAATTTGTGTAAACAGCTCAGCAAATACATCTTGAAAGAGGTTTTTGGAAGGCAGATCAAGAGGGACCTTTATGGTTTTACTGGAGTTCATTCTGAATGTGTGTGGCAGCTCCGGGGAAGCACGGTGAGGTTTGCTCTTATCTCCAGACCTCAGCCCCAGAGACCTGCAAACCGAGCCTGGTTGCTGAGCTGATTCCCATCTCATAGGCATCAATTCTGAACAAATAAGAGGCTGCGGTGATATGGGACTTTGCTTTACTCTTCTGACCTCCTTTTCTAGCATTTTCCCATAAACTCAGAATATCTCATAAGCTGCAGTTACAAAGCATGGGGACAAGCTGAGTGGCTGTGCTGGCAGGTGGGTTTGTGCTCTAGGAGCGTTTCTTAGAGTGCTTTTTATAGAGCTCAGTAACGTCTCAACTTTGTGTCTATATCTAATGACTTTCGTGTTATGGCCAAGCTCTTTTCAGTCCATGCATAGAAGCATAGGATCATTAAGGTTGGAAAAGACCTAAGATCATCCAGCTCAGCACCACCGTGCCTACTAAACCGTGTCCCAAACTGCCATGAGCACACGCTTTTTTGACCGCCTCCAGGGATGGAGACTCCCCCACTGCCCTGCACAGCCTCTGCCAGGGCTTCACCACTCTGTCAGTAAAGAAGTTTTTCCTGATATCCAATCTAAACTCCCCTAGAGTAACTCGAGGCCATTTCCTCTCATCCTGTCCCTTGTTATTTGGGAGAAGAGACCAGCACCCACCTTATCACAACCTCCTTCCAGGGATTTGTAGAGGGTGATAAGATCTCCCTGCGTGTATTGCTTATCGCCTGGAAGGCCCTGGTTACTCTGGCACGTCTGTGATCTGCTCTCACACCAGGCTGTTGCAAGGACATGACGTTGCTGTGGTGCTTTGACCGAGCCGGATGGACAGTGTGGGTCCTGATCGGGCCTGCTGTTGTATGTTCTACAAACACTACCTGAAGTTGAGACCATTGTATGATTGCTGTAATTCAAGTCTTGCCTGGGCTTATAGAATCATAGAATAGTTTGGGTTGGAAGGGACCTTAAAGATCATCCAGTTCCACCCCTGCCATGTGCAGGGACACCTCCCACTGGATCAAGGGCTCCAAGCCCCATCCAACTTGGCCTTGAACCCCTCCAGGGATGGGGCAGCCACCACTGCTCTGGGCAACCCGTTCCAGTGACTCACTGCTCTCATGGTGAAGAATGTATCACGCAGAGACCCAATACACCTTACAGATGTGTAAACCCCAGGTTTAGGTGTGACCTATGTAGTATGAGTTCTTCCACGCAGCCTGTGTTGGAACTGTCCTTTAAAAGCCAAAATATGCATGGAGGTGTTTATGACTTACATCTTCCCATTTTGAAAACAACCCAGGCTTCATCTGTCTCCGTGCTGGGAAAGCCCTCAGCCTGCCCAACACTTGCTGCACGCTGTGCCGAGCTGCAGGATGCCCTGTCTACCTCAAAGATGGAAGCCCACCAGCAGGAATGTTGGTGTTGTGTTGGTGGTTGGATGGCTATAAATTGGAGAGGGGTCGATATAGACTAGACATAAGGAGGAATTTCTTCACAGTGAGGGAGGGAGGCACTGGAACAGGTTGCCCAGGGAGGTTGTGTCTGCTCCATCTCTGGAGGTGTTCAAGGCCAGGTTGGATGGGCCTTGGAGAAACCTGATCCAGTGGGAGGTGTCCCTGCCCATGGAGGGGGATTGGAGTTTGATGATCTTTAAGGCCCCTTCCAACTCACACCATTCTGTGATTCTATGATCTTGGAGGTCTTTTCCAACCTTAGTGATTCTATGATACTACAACTGAGCACTCGTTTCTCTTGGGGTTTGCAGGAGTGAGGGCAGAGGGGGTCAATCCCCCTCCAAACTTCACATCCCCTCATGCAAAAGAAGGCTGGTAATGAGAGGTGCTCGTATCATCTGTGCAGAGCTGATGGTTACCTTCTAAAGGAATAAAACCTGTCCCTCGTGTCCTCTTCGCTTCCAGCATCCGCAGTGCCGCTGGCGCAGCTGCCGGCTCCCCCCGCTCCTCTCTCCCCGGCACATGTGTGCGCTCCCAGGCCGGGAGTTTGCAAGCACAGCCAGCCTGGAAAATGTGAGGTAGTGTGAAGGAAAATGAATGTGTTGCGAAAGTAAATAAACAAACAAGGAGGGACACTCTCCTGATGGCCAGAAGGGCTGGGAGAGGGCCAGAGCCACATCGTTTGGGTCTGATGTGTTGTGTGGGCTCTGGCTTCGCGCTGGCACCCAACCCGGGCTCTGGGAGGATTAGGTTACAAATTGTCATCCAATTTTGGTGAAATCCAGGCATATTACAGGCGTTTGTGTTACATTATTATCCCTTCAGATCCTGTAGACATTCTTGGGTGCTCCTTTGGGGCATCATCTGTGCTGCCAGTTCCCATAACAACTTGTGAATTCATCGTTCCAAAGCTGGTCCCTCCCTTCCCCCCCCCAAAAAAAAAAAAAAGAGAAAATCAGCCCAAATTCTCTTGTCTTTTGTCAGCTACTGAAGCATTCGGATCCCTGGCAGCCTGCCGCTGCTTTTCTCCTCCTCTTTTTCTTGTTTTTCATGACAAGAAATCCAGGCGTATACTTAGAAGGGTCATTACAATTATTTTTCAAGAAAAAGCTTTTTACCTATGCAGAATCATAGATGCTGGGCCTTGGTAAACATTTAAAATTGAAAGACTGGTAGATTAAAAGATTTTTATGTGTTGGGCTCTGATTTAGCTGATGTATAAGTCTCTTTAACATCTCTCTGACAGGTCTATTTAGAGCTTCCTTTTCCTCTGGCCTTCCTCAGGCAATGACACTCATTACTCTGTGCCTGTCAGTCAAAAGGAGTTATAATAGAGCTTAAATGGCTCTCCTGACACAATGCCCTTGTAACAGTAAAGGAGTGATAAATGCCACCACAGCAGCCCTACCTGGTGCCTGGGAGGGCAGGGAGCATCTCCGGCTGCCCTGGGAGCAGGGACCACTTCTCCTCCTTGCCCGGAGTGAGGAAAATGGGTTCATTTGGGAGTTAAGGGGTGATGGAAACGACCTGGGGTGGTTTGAGGGAAGTGGAAAGACTGATCTAAAGCCAAGGGGAAAGAAAATCATGATTGTGGCCAACTAAAATGAGTATGGTGAGAAGAGGGAGCTGGAACCCAGTAACTGAGTGCGGGAAGATGAGACTCAATGTGGGGCAGGACAGATGGGAGGGGGTTTTAGTGTAAGTGTGTAAAACACTCAACATCCTCAGGGAGAAAAACCCTTCTTAAATGGAATGTTTTATAAGTGAACACTATGGGCCACACTGAACAGAAGCATGGGATAAAATTATTTAACTGGTTAGAGATGAACACGTTGGCTATTTTCAGCTCCTGTAGTTATATCATAGAATCAGAGAATCACAGAATAGTTTGGGTTGGAAGGGACCTTAAAGATCATCCAGTTCCAATCCCCCTGCCATGGGCAGGGACACCTCCCACTGGCTCAGGCTGCCCAAGGCCCATCCAACCTGGCCTGGAACCCCTCCAGGGATGGGGCAGCCACCACTCCTCTGGGCAACCTGGGCCAGTGCCTCACCACTCTCATAGCGAAGAAATTCTCCCTTACATCAAGCCTAAATCTGCCCCTCTCCAGTTTATACTCATCAACTGCCCTCACTAAGGTTTCCTTGCCCAGATATTTGTGAATATTTATCACGTTACTTTTAATTCACTATCTTCTCCTGCCTTCACATGTAAGAATGGTCCTGTTTGGGTGCGCAACCCTATTTTCTCCTTTTTTTTTCAACAAAAAAATCCACAAAAATGCAGTAAACACTGCTGTAAGCTTAGAGATGCTCAGTAACAGCAGATGTGATTTTGAAGCTATAGATAGATGAATTTTGCAAATGTTGACACCCAAGTAATTGAACTTATGTCACGCACTGAGTCACATCACAGCATCTGTGCTGCTTTGAGGTACAGAGGCGATGGGCAAAATCTGAGCTCTGGGCACTTAATGGCTGTGCTAAATTAGTAGCCACACTAGATTTTAATGTAATGGTCGGTCTGGGCACTTAAAGAGTTAACAGCCTGGGGAGAAAAATCCTGGGTTTGTCTCAGGACCATTTCTCCACCAGGCTGTCAGTCCTTGGCATTCCTCTATGCTGAGCAGATCCCGGGGTTGGTGCTTTTAAGGACAATGAACTATTGCTTAGGAGGAGAAATATTCCCATTTGAATTAGATTATCTGACAATTTAAGTGCAATTGCACAAAAACAACATTAAAAAAACACATTAAGATATTCCAGATAATAGGTCAGTCTTGTCTGATATCACACAGCACAAGCCTTGGGTTCTTGGCGGGCTCCACCTTGCTCCTTCGCCATCCAGGAACAGAAGAAGCCAGAAGTCCTGTAAAACTTATAGAGAAAGAGAAAAGAACACCTTTCCTTGTCTGTAAAACCCAGTTCTTGCACACAGCAGAAAAAATTAAGCTTGAGGAGACAGCCGTAAATTTGGCATTTCTCGACTTCGATAGTAAACCTTCTTTAAGGCTGTCTTTCTGCTTCCAATGAGTTTTAGAATCACAGAATCGTACAATGGTTTGAGTTGGAAGGGACCTCAAAGCCCATCCAGTCCCACCCCTTGCCATGGGCAGGAACACCTCCCACTGGATCAGGGGCTCCAAGCCCCATCCAACCTGGCCTGGAACCCCTCCAGGGATGGGGCAGCCACCACTGCTCTGGGCAACCTGGGCCAGGGCCTCCCCACCCTCACTGCGAAGAATTTCTTCCTAATGTCTCATCTAAATTATCCCCCTTCCATTTTAAAGCCATTCCCCCTCATCCTATCACTCCATACCCTTCTGAAAAGCCCCTCCCCAGCTTTCCTGAAGCCCCTTCCAGCACTGCTGCTCTGAGGTCCTTGAAGCCTTCTCTTCTCCGTGCTGAACAACCCCAACTCTCAGCCTGTCCTCGTACGGGAGGTGCTCCAGCCCTTGGATCATCTGTGTAGCCTCTTTGTAGAACAACCAACCAGAGGCAGCTCTGCGTTGGCTGTGGGACTTGGTAGCCTTCCCATTTCTGCCTGGCTGCTGCTGCGCGAGGAAATGGCTGCACCAGCAAACTGGCCCCTCTACATGAGCTGGTCTTTCTGTTTGTGGGGGCACACAGCTCAGGTTTGCCGATGAGCTGAAACAGCTCTTTACCGGCTCGCCCAGATGTGGTGAAAAACGGGGGTCCCTCTGGGGAGGTGGTGTAGCAGCACGAGAGAGCACAAGCAAACCTGGCTCCTGCAGGATGGATCTGACTGAGTGAGGTTTGCCAGATCCAGTTGGAGTCCTGGAGTCTTCTCCCAGCCGTGCCGGAACCAATCTTACCCAACTTCTCTGCTATCTCATTTATAGGAGTTTTGCGTTGTATTAGCCTGACTCTTACGATCAGTAGGAGACATGGCTCGATATTACAGCCAATGGAAATCATGGCATTATCATGAGTTTCTAGAGGAGCTGAGACCAGAGCCTGTGGGGTTGTGCCCCTGTAGTCCAGGGCTCCTTTCTGGAGGAGCTGGTGCAGTGTCTGCAAGCAGAGCGTGATCGCTGTGCCTCGCTGGGGGACCGTGCGCTGCAGCGGGGCTGTCGGTGCCCTGAGTTCAAATGCAGGAGGCGAGGAGGGGCTGGAGGCTTCAGCCCCAAGTGTGTGCAGATGACGGTTCTCAGGTGTGTGTAGCTTGGCAACATGGAGTGAATTTTCATGGGAGCTGTAAAGATCTCCTTCCTGAACCCGGGAGCTCTGCCATGACAAATTTCCAGTTGGAGCGTGGAGCAGAAAGGGCTCTTTAGAGGAGTGGTTGGACAGCACGATGATTTCTACTTAGAGTAAAGCATTTGATTTTTGCCCAGGGAAGTGGTGGCTGCCCCATCCCTGGAGGGGTTCAAGGCCAGGTTGGATGGGGCTTGGAGCCCCTGATCCGGTGGGAGATGTCCCTGCCCATGGCAGGGGTGGGACTGGATGGGCTTTGAGGTCCCTTCCAATCCAAATCATTCCATGATTCTGTGATTTTTCCATTGCCTTTTGACTCTACTGCTAAAACTATTACTCCAGTAGGACTGAGTTGATCCTTACTAATTTCAGTGTCTAAACCAAAGTTATAAATGAGCTGTATTTGAGTAAGCTTCTCATTCAAAGTTGCAAGGTATATTTCATGGCAGTGAAATCATCACCAGTAAGCAAGTAGCGTGCTTTGAAAACACTGTAACCATTTAGGGGTGAGCACCTAATGCAAGGAGTTACTCTAGAAGCGTGTAGAGATTAGTTGAGCACATTAAAAGTTTTGCAGTTATTTACACATTGAATAGATAAGCCCTTAAAAAGTCTCTTCCTTCTCATTCATCCCATTTATGCAACCAGCCTCCAGTGACCTGACCAACTCGATGGGTTCCACCTTCGTTAACCTTCCATAGTCAGCTGTTATGTTTTCCTGAATCTTTATCTTTTCTATTTAAATCAACAGGGTCAGCCCCATTTTTACCCCCCTGACTCAAGTTTTGCCCCTGGAAATTTTCAGTCTTAGATTTTCAAGGAATACCCAAAGTATCAAGTTATTGGATTATATTCCACAAGGGATTATGGAGGGAGAGAGGAAAAAAGGGTGATCAATCTGTGTGTCCTCTGGAGTTCTATGAAGATATCTTCCCAGGGAATAATTTAGTCTCTAATTTTATGAAGTGTTTGGCAGGGCTCAGTGTTAGCCGGACGTGCTCAGCACCTCATGGATCACAGAGCTGGGTGTGAACTTGGCTCTTGCGCTGTTTCATACAGCTTTTTGAGTGCCACATCCTAAAAGTTAACATAACTGGGCTTTGTGACTTGGGATAGGGCTATTCCCAGGGAAAGCCAGACATCCCAGACACACACCATGTGCTTTTTTTTTCCTGAAGAATCACGTATCATAGACTCGTAGAATGGTTTGGACTGGAAGGGACCTCAAAGCCCATCCAGTTCCACCCCTCTGCCACGGGCAGGGACACCTCCCACTGGATCAGGGGCTCCAAGCCCCATCCAACCTGGCCTGGAACCCCTCCAGGGATGGGGCAGCCACCACTGCTCTGGGCAACCTGGGCCAGGGCCTCCCCACCCTCACAGGAAAAGATTTCTTCCTAAAATCTCATCTCAATCTCCCCTCTTGCAGCTGAAAACCGATCTCCCTCATCCTGGCGTATCTCTTCATTCTGACTAGCTTAGTGCAAAGAGACTCTTCATGGCTCCCAAAGGTTGACTTTGGGGTTGTAGTTAGTTTGAGATGTTATTGGCAGCGGGTTATAGGAGTTTCCGCCAAGGAACATGTTTAGGCATTTAGATTAGTCTTGTAAATTTTAATTAATCACTTTGCTGCTGTATAAGGCAACGCTGTAACACATACTTCATGCTCGAGTATTCAATTTCTTACAGCAACATTGCACCGCGGGTTGAAAAATAAAGCTGTGGGGTAACGAATGTCTACATCCATGACAGCTTTATTTGTAAAGAGCCTTTCCAAGTGCTGCCTGTGCCTGGAGGGGTCGGAGTTCGAGGATACACCCCAGTGCGCCTCCGTGGGGTCCCCTCGGCCCTGGCTGATAAGCAGGGTGGTGGTGGCAGCTCTGCCGCTGCTCCTGCAAGCCTCCCTCCAGAAATGCTGTCATCTTGGCACGCTCCAGAGCGCTGGAATTACCCGGTCAGCTGTGCGCTAGAGTAGTCTGGCTCCTAACGAGAAGCATGCGGTTGGGAGTTTCTGGTTTAGAGGAGATGGGGGTCCAGACTTCTTGGGGCTGCCCAATGCGTTCAGTCTTTGTTGGCTTTGATGGCAGGGAAGCCTTCAAGTCAACAAGTGTCAGACAAAAATAGGAGCTGATATTGTTTGGCTTCTCTGGTCACCTGAAAGGTGGTGCTGAGAGGTGTGCGGAGCAGCTGTCATCCCTCCAGCCTCCAGGCAGCAAAGAGCAGCTTCTGCATGGCTTGTCCCAAGCTGCTGCCCCCACCGTGGGTTTGTGCAAGGGTCTTCCCAGGCAGCTTCTCCAGCGCCTGCAGGGATGCTGCAGATGAAGGGATCAAGGATTCAGGGAGCATGGTGGGATGCCCAGGCATTCCTTAGAGACACAGGGAGGGCTGTGCAAAGCCTGTGTGCCTTTTGGGTAATGCTGAAATATTACCCCGGCCTGAGAATTTGATAAGAGAATTTGGGTGGTGCAGAGGATTTCAGGAGCATTTGCTTTAGATAAAGATGAATTTTGTGATAAAAAGGTTTTGTTTTTTTGAGTTTGTTAATGCAGCACTTTGCATCAACAGTAAATGCATGGAGTAAGCCACAAAGGAGAATTACTGTGTGTTATCTTTAGTGGAACTCCAGCCATACCTGTCTCTGACCTTGTAGCACAGCAGCGTTCACAGATGCAAATAGGTGTGAGCTGTCATAGAACTGTGGAATGTCCTGACTTAGAAGGAACTCACAAGGATCATTGAGTCTAGCTCCTACCCCTGCACAGGATACCCCAACATTCCCACCGTGGGTCTGAGGGCGTTGGCCAAATGCTGCTGGAATCTTGTCAGGATTGGTGCTGTTACTGCTTCCCTGGGAGCTGTTCCAAGGCTCCACCACCCTCTGGGGGAAGAACCTTTTCTTAGTGTCCAACCTAACCCTCTCCTGCCATCTTCCTGCCATTCCCTCAGGTCCTGTCATTGATCACCAGAGAGAAGAGCTCAGCATCTGCTCCTCCTTGTCCCCTTATGAGAAAGCTGCAGATGGTGATGAGGTCTCCCCTCAGTCTCCTCTTCCCCAGGCTGCACAGACTTCAGCTGCTCCTCACACAGCTTCCTCTCTAACCTTCACTGACTCAGTGCCCTCCTCTGGACACTCTCCAGTAGCTTTTTTTATCCTGTGCCACCCAAAACTGCCCTGAGTGCTCACGGTGCGGCTGCACCAGTGCGGAGCAGAGTGGGACAGTTCCCTTGCCCGGCTGGTGATGCTGTGCTGGATGCACCGCAGAAATTACATGAACCTGCTGTCTTCAGGTTTTCTTTGCTATCCGTGATGGTGCAGGTAAGGTTCTTGCTGGAACAGGGCTTTGTAAACTGTGATTTTTGTCCTGCTGAGGGTAACTGGGCTGTTTTGAGACACGGAGCATCTGATGATGCCAGGTCTCTCCAGCGCATGGTCAGGAGCTGCTGCTGTTGCTGTTGCTCCCAAGCATGGGAAGCCCTGCTGCAGAGGGAACACGGATGAAAAATATCATAGAATCATAGAATCACCAGGTTGGAAAAGACCTCTTGGATCATCAAACCTAACCGTTCTTATCTGCCACTAAACCATCCACCTGTCTTTTAAATACCTCCAGGCATGGTGACTCAACCACGTCCCTGGGCAGCCTGTTCATCAGCCTTTATCATCAGCCTTTTCATCATCAGCCTTGCTATTACGGAATATTCTGGGGAAAGGACCTGCTGGAAATGCAGGAATCAGAGGGGGAAGAGACAGGTTAGATCAGATTTTCTCCTTGTCCAAGGAGCCAGTGGTTGCAGAGCCTTACAGAACATTTCCACGGGCTTTGCCCTAGTGATAAATGTGTTAATGGGGCTGTAGCACCTTCCTGAGATGTTCCAGGCTCAGAGGTGTCTCTTCTCTCTGGTACCTTCTTTTAGTAATAATCAGGTGGAATTATCCTTTTTGTCATCTGCCCCACTAGGAAATTGCACTCCCTACATAATTTCTATTCAGTCTGGTGTTTATACCCATCAGTTATTTGCAATCTTCTATTCTCTCCCACCTCTTTTTTTCTTTTTTTTTTTTTTTTTTTTTGGTTGACTTTAGTGAAACTTGTGCCTGTGGATTTTGCTCCTCTCACTTCTCCAAAGGGACCAGTGCTTCCAGCCTCCAGGTGCTGCATTGCTGATTCATGGACATATGGTAGTTCAACCACATCATTTAGCATCAATCCTTCCTGAATCCCTCACCCGAAGAGGGTTTCTGGACCAAAGGGTTTGCGTCACAGCCTTGTGCTGAGGGTGCTGTTGCTAAAAACCTCTGGAAAGGGACGAAGGAGATCATTTTGCTGCTGCCTTGCTTTTGATGCTCTAATCCTGGCTATCAGTGCTCAACATCCAAAAAGGTGCACTGAATACATCTTTTTACCCAGAAGTCTTGTTACAGACCCTACAACCTGGCATTGCACCTACTGTGATCTATGATTTTGCCAGCTCTTGTTTCTACCACTGCTCTACGGTTGTTCTTTCACTTCTTTTTGTTTGACTCTTTCTGCTTAAGAGTTTCGGGGGGAGATGGATGAGGAGCTCAGCACATCCTTTCAGGGGTGGAACGAGGTAAGGGCTGACTCTTGCAGCATGACAAGGCTGTGCTTTTTATTTTCTTAAAGCAAAAACCAGACTTTGCCACCAAACTTATTGCTCAACCCCCTGTCCTCCTGGGACAGTGCACCTTTGCCTCCTCAGGGCCATTGTAGCCGCCTTCTCCCTTCCACATCCCGGTCCCTGGCACTCCAACCTATTGATTGACATCTCCAGCTCCAGCTCTGATCTCATGTCTTGACCATCTGCTTCTTCTGGTGGTCTCTGGAGGGTCTGCCAATCAGCAGAGCAGGCTCAAAACTCCCAGGCAAATGGGTTAGATTATTTTTGGACCTTCCTTGCAGCCATCTGTTTGGGAGGGAGCCATAAGCTTGTCTTACCCAGCTGGGTTAAGGTGCTGCGGCAGCCTGCAAGGGAGGGGGGAAACAAACAGGAGAAAGAAAATCACCCTCTCCTTTCGGAGCTGAATCAGCTGTGAGAAGCACCCGGCCAGTGACTGGCACCAGCAAAGAGCTCTGAGGATATTTCCCAGTCCCTGTCAGAGCTGGCTGCTGCTGCCTTCAGATGACACCAGGCAAGTTAGTATGACTTTGGAGCTGACTCGTGTTGCCCGTGACAACCTGGGTTTGAGTCTATTTTACATGCATCCACATCCACACGTGCATATGTTGCTATAACAACCACCCAGGACTTTCAAAAAATGCTGGGCTCGGTTTTCCAGGTTGCAAAGCAACAAAGTTTTCCTGCAATCCAGGAGGCAAACAGCAGCCTTCAGTCTTTTTTTCCTTTTTTTTTTTAATCCCCTAAATAAAGCACTAAATCAAGTATGCGAGGCAAAATCTCTGGGTTAATGATGTAAAAAGAGTCTGTAATGCCTTAGTAGGAAAAGAGAGAGAGAGCGAGAGAGAGAGCTCTGTCTGCTGTTCTGGAGTTTGAATCAGCTCTGTCAGTTCATAGCAGTAAAGGCTGAAATGAAAATGCTGGTTTTGGTGTCCCCAGAACATCACAGTGAAATGATGCCACCAGTAAAGCCACTGGTGTCACCAGACAGCAGTAAATCACAAGTTGTGGATGAAGATCATGATCTCTGCAGCCTTATGACCCAGTATGTTACTCCCAAGTGATAGGGTGAGAGGAAATGGTCTCAAGTTGCACCAGGGGAGGTTTAGATTGGATATTAGGAAAAATTTCTTTACTGACACAGTGGTGAAGCCCTGGCAGAGGCTGCCCAGGGCAGTGGGGGAGTCTCCATCCCTGGAGGGGTTCAAAAAGTCTGTGGGCATGGCACTCAGGACATGGTTTAGTGGGCGCGGTGGGGTTGGACTGACTGTTGGACTGGATGAGCTTGGAGGTCTTTTCCAGCATTAGTGATTCTATGATACAATCCAGTGCTGTAACCTGCGAGACGGCAATCGGGGCTGTGGGGAGAAGCAGGGGACATGACCAGCAAAGAGCCCACATCAGCCAGAGAAACCCTTTGCTGTAGCTGCAGACTCTGGGGAAGGTGCTTAGGATATCCAGGTGATGGCATCTGTCTCCTGTCGCAGGCTCAGTGCCAGTACTCTTTGTCTCTTTTTTTTCTCTGAATGATGGGGACACTGAACAGTGCTGTCTTCCTAAAAAAGAGTTTCATGCAGGGGAAGGGGAAAGCAGGAGAGGCGTAGCTACCAGGTACCATGTGTTTTGCAGGATATGCATGTGTGTGATGGCCCTTGTGTGCTGGTTTTCATCTCGCACGTGTTTAAGAGCGAGCTTTGCTTATAAAACCAGACCTGACAGAGAGGAGGGAGGTCTGGATTTCCCTCATAGGCAGCGCTTGGTCTTCCTGTGCAGTTCGTGACCCAGCCTGCTGCAGGGGCCGCATCCTGCCAGGCTTTGGTGGGTGTCACTCTCATCCTTGCACTGTAAATAAGGTGACACTGAAGTTGCAGAACTTGGGGCAGAGCCCAGGGTAGAGCCCAGGACCTAATATGACATATTTTGGTGTCCCCGTGCTCACGACTGAGGAGAGCTGGGAAGGGGCTCTTGATCAGGGAGGGCAGGGACAGGAAAAGGGGGAACGGTTTTCAGCTGGAAGAGAGGAGATTGAGATGAAATCTTAGGCAGAAATGTTTTGCTGTGAGGGTGGGGAGGCCCTGGCCCAGGTTGCCCAGAGCAGTGGTGGCTGCCCCATCCCTGGAGGGGTTCCAGGCCAGGTTGGATGGGGCTTTGATCACTCTGATCTCCAGTGGGAGGTGTCCCTGCCCACGGCAGAGGGTGGAACTGGATGGGCTTTGAGGTCCTTTCCAACCCAAACCAGTCTATGATTGTATAATTATTTTATTCTGACTTCTTTTCACACCTACAAGTTGTATTGAGAGAATGGAGGAAAAAAAATGCTTTGGTTATTTGTTTAGGATTTCTTATGTCTGTGATGGTCCAAAACCAGCTGCTGCAGCTAGATCATTGGAGGTCTAGAAAGCCAAAGGGATTAGACGTCGGGGCGGTAAGGATCTCTGCTGTCTGAGAGTATGGTTTAAGCTGGATCCGTCTGACTGATGCTGGATCTCCTTGTGGAGGTACTGCAAGACTGACACGCCTGGCGTGCTGTTTTGGGCTTGTTGGGTGGGTTGTGGGAACGTGATGCGCCCATTCAGTACCTCCTGGTATCGTGGTTCATACCTCCTGCTATCAACCATGCTTTTTAATTTCTGTGAAGGCTCTTTAATGATTTCAGCACTTCAGTTGCATTTATGTTGCAAAATGCTGTCTGCAAAACCAGACTGGGATGCTAGTAGGGGTTTCATTGTCATGCTTTGTAGGTGATGGTGGTCTCCTGTTAGTGCTTGAGATCTAATGCTTGATCACGGACTGCGCTGAGCAGTGTCTGAACAACCGTGGAGGACACTTTGCCTTTATTCAGAGATGGGATCCCCCAAAGGTCAGAATTTGATATAAACATGCACTGTTCCAGAATCGCTTTGATTTTCCAACACGTGCTCATGGATGACTGGAGATGTAAGAATCTACCTGAGAAAAGAAAGAGCTTTTAATGCTGAGATCGCCATCCTGAATCCAACTCAAACTACAAATGATACATATTTTGTGGATTGAGGGTGGCCTCTGTCACCAGAAATGATTGTGTTTTGCTCAAAGTTGTGGCTTCCAGAGCAAAGCCTTGACCTGGGCTGGTTCTGCAGACTGCCCTCCCTTCCAGGCAGGTTGTGTGAAGCACCAGCATGGCAGCGCTCTTGGGTTCTTGTCCTCAGAGACAGCTTCATTTGCCAGACCAAAGCTGAACTCAGCTTTGACGTACAACCTCTTCTCCAATGTACAAATTAGCTCATTAAACACTTTGCATAAGACACACAGGAGCTGGCAGTGAGGGAGAGGAAATGAAACCTGCTCAGGCTTTGTTCACTTGCATTCAAAGTCCTGAGACCTTCCTGCAATGATTCATCCTCAGCCACAGGCTCCAGCGCCCTGATTTGCCTTCTCCAGAGCTGTTCCATGGACAGGGACAGACTGCTGAACTCAAAGGAAGCTTTTTAGCTGCAAAATTGTGCAAGGCAGCGTGTGCTATTTCTGGAGCGAGCTGTAATGTATGCGTCTAGCCTGGCTCTCTCCAGCAACGGCCAAATGTTTTTCAAGGCAGTAAAGAAGGTAAAATAGAGCAACACTGTACTGGTGCCAGATTTTCCTTGCGTTCCCCGGCAGAGCCTGCAGGAGCCCACACGTGCGCTTGCGGACACATAATTAAATGCGTCGGTCCCCAGAAGGATGGGGCAGAGGGTCCAGGGAACTCAGTTCAGCAACTGAATTGCCCCTCTACTCTGCTCTGGTGAGACCCCCCCCTGGAGTCCTATGCCCAGTTCTGGAATCCCCGACATAAGAAACAGAGGAACTGTTGGAACGGGTGCAGAGGAGGCCTTCCTTGCCCTCTCCCATCTTGGGGAGCTCTTGATCTTCCCTTGCTCCACCAGTTTGGCAGCCTGCTATGTGATTCCTTCTCTTTTCTTGGGGGGGTGGGAGGGGGCAATACCGACTGAGAGTGAGAAGAGATGGAGAGGTGGACCTGTCTGCCTTCCTCTTGGAGTCACCCACTGTCCTCCTCGCTGGATGCTGCTAGCTGGAGGAAAGAAAGGGGAGAGAAGGAAAGAAAACAGCAGAAACACAGGCTGAGGGCTGTGTAGAAATAGTGCAGGGTGGGATCTTTCTGGGTCTGGCAGAGCTTGGTGGATCTCCTCACGCGGTGAGTGCCTGGCCGTAGCAGGGAGACAGGCATAGATGGCTCCTTGTTTCCCTTCTGGAAGCTGGTGGGTATAAGGGGCTCTGTAATATCACAGGGCACCCATGAGCCATCCTGTATTCACGAGAGTGGAGTTTTATATGCATCAAATGAGAGAGCAGTGAGTGTTTTCTGGTGTTTTAGGAATGCTGCTGGCTCTCCAGGAACAGCGTGGGGACAGGTGGGGACAGGAGCAGGGCATGACGGAGATCTGGGCTGGGACTTTATAGAGCTCTGCAAAACCCTAGGTGAATTCATGTTTGGGAGAGGGACAACAAAGCCCCTTAACAAAATTCAGCAGAAAATGGGTTGTTTGTTTATCGTACGTGTGTTGGGAATTAATGGAGCTGTGTCCACGGTGCTGTGTCCTCATGCTAAAACCAACATTTACTCACAACCTCTATGGGTTGTTAAACTGATTTTGTAGCACTTTTTGGTTTTGGGAAATTAAAATAACATTTTCTTCTAAGACGGTTACAAGATTAACATCTAAATGCTTTTCTGTTTGTCTGGCATTATTGAGAAGGGTGTTTTATCTGTGCTTTTAGCTTTTTGTTCTCAATGATTTAAACTATTCTCAATGACCATGCACCTCAAACCCTGGGTTCACCTTTGGGTCTCTCACTACAAGAAGGACCTTGAGGGGCTGGAGCGCGCCCGGAGAAGGGAACAGAGATGGGGAAGGGGCTGGAGAACAGGGGTTTGGGAGCAGCTGAGGGACCTGGAGCTGTTTAGCCTGGAGAAGAGGAGAGTGAGGGGAGACCTCATCACTGTCTACAACTCCCTGAAAGGACGTTGTGATGAGGTGGGTGTTGGTCTCTTCTCCTAAGTGATAGGTGATAGCATGCGAGGGAATGGCCTCAAGTTGTGCCAAACTGAGGTTAGATTGGATATTAGGAAAACTTTCTTCACTGAAAGGGTTCTCAGGCACTGTCAGAGGCTGAGCAGGGAGGTGCTGGAGGTAGTGGAGTCCCCATCCCTGGAGGGGTTTAGGAGATGGGCGGATGAGGTGCACAGAGATCTGGTTTAGCAGTGGACAGATACGGTTGGACTCAATAATCTCAAAATTTTCCAACCAAGCAATTCTAAGATTCATGTTCAGCCCTGTCCTGCTGTTGCGTTACTTGTGCGTGTGTGCTCTAACATCATATGGATGTTTCTGTTACTCCTGACCAACTCTGCATCTGCATGCGTGTGGCAGCGCACTTGCAGGAGAAGCCACTAATAAGGATACAGATTTAAAATTATCTAATCTAATTGCTGGCAGCAGAAGGCATGGGGGGAAGATGTTATGAAGAATTGCTGGGCGGCCTAACAGCGTTAGTTCCATTAAATCCTCAGAGCCTGGCCTGTCTGGAGTTGTTTCCTCCTGTGTAATGAGAGAAAATAATTTAAAGAGACAATAAGAGTGACCAAAGATGTGTGTATGTGAAAGACCTGGAAGAACTGAAGAAGGTAGATCATAGCAACCATGTGAGCTCTGCGTTGGCATCAGTGCAGCCCTCTCTGCCTCAGTTTCGACATCACGGAAATAGGTCTCATCGCTCTTCTGCTTATCTGAGATTATCAAATAATCGTTGAATGGTTTGGGTTGGAAGGGACCTCAAAGCCCACCCAGTCCCAACCCCTGCCATGGGCAGGGACACCTCCCACTGGATCAGGGGCTCCAAGCCCCATCCAACCTGGCCTGGAACCCCTCCAGGGATGGGGCAGCCACCACTGCTAAGATCCCATCTCTATCTCCCCTCTTTCAGGTCAAAACTGTTCCCCTTGCCCTGCCCTTGCTCACTCTGATCCAGAGCCCCTCCCCAGCTTTCCTGGAGCCCCTTTTAGCTCTGGAAGCTGCTCTAAGGTTTTACCGGAGACCTTATATACAATATACATCAGCAGCTCCTTGGGTTGTTTACTTTGGGCTCTCTAGCATATCATATATCTATTCTTCTAAGAGAAGAAATGAGAATTATGAGGACTAATGGTTGACTCTAAAGTCCCCAGAAGACTCCAGCTATAAGGAATCAGGCAAAGGTAAAGCTGTTTTTTCTCCCAAACGTACTGATGGTTTGCAGGCTGCAGTTGCTCCTCTTGTGCTCACTCAGGTGCCCGGGCACCTTGGGGACGCTGCCTGTGGCCACTGCTGGAGCCGTCCCCGTGCCCGGGGCTGCTGCCCATGGGGCTGAAGGCGATTCCACTTGCAGTTTCCTCCTACTGCTTTGCTTCCTGCATCGGATGGAAAACTTTGTTCCTTAGCTCTGCTTTAACCTTTTGAACATTTTTTGGTACCTTCACATAACCTGTTGTGATTTTTAGTTTTCTAGTAAGGCTTAGCCCCACTGGTCCTGAGGTTGGAAGGGATCATAGAATCACTTGGTAGGAAAAGACCTTTGAAATCATCAGGCCCAACCGTACCTGTCCACTACTAAACCACGTCCCTAAGCATGGATGATCAATCCCTGACTGCCCAAGGCAGCTCCCCTGGGCCAGGGCCAGGGCTGGGGAGTGCAGGCAGTGCTCGTGTTTATTTTGCAGCTCTACAGTAGTCAGGATGGGGTCCAGTTTGCAATCAGGATCTGCTTTTAGGAGAACTATAAAGCCCCGTCACCAGCTCGCCTTGTCTTTGTACATCTGGAAATGAATTGTTTCACATGTAAGGAAAAATCTCTGCAATGTTATTCTTCAAAAATTATTTGCTTTCATGTCCAGGTCCCATGTGAGAGGAGGACAGCTTAGAGAAAAATGCCTTGAAGATTAGGCCAAAACAGTGGCGGAAGGGATTGCAGCTTAGGAGCGAGAGAGCGAGTAAGGAAAGGCCTTAATGTCTCAATGGGAACAAGCAGAAAAATATCTAAAACTATCCCCGTTTTATTCCAACGGGGATAAAAATATCTATCTCCATTGGAAAGGCTCTGACTGTGCCCGTTCTATAAACGGTTTAAAAGTGCCTTATTACATAAAGGTCTCATGTTTTCTCCCCCAGGCGCCCTTTCCCAGGTCACTGTATGAGCACCTGAGTCTCCTCCAAGCATCCCAGCGATGAACCTGTAGCGGCTCGTCCCCAGGTAAGAAGCTCGGCCTCCACTCCTGTGCTTGCTCCGGTGATTTGGGAACATGAGGGACCGCAGAGCCCGTGGCTGTGGTGCTGCAGGGCTTGAGCCTGTGCCCACGCTGCCTGACCTTGTGATGGGAGCTTTGCATCCTGCCGAGCTTCCTGCAGGGTTTACGCCCCTCCAAGGTGTCACGGCCCTGGAGGTTTGCAATTCCTAGAGCAGACGTGTGGTCGCTGAGTATTTAACAGATGTTTTGAGGGGCAAGGACTGATGCAGGCTACTGATCTTGGGTTTGTACTTCATTTCTGCTTCCAGTGTGCCACAGGTTTTGTTTGTAGCTGCTCAGGCAGCGCAGCCTGTGCTCCGTGCTGGTGCTTGCTGTAATTCTCTGAACGCAGTAGATGTGGGTTGTGGTGCTAGGGTGGAGGTCGCCTCTCCCGCTGCTGTGATTTTCTTTCTGGCTCTTTATCCAGCAGCTGCCTAATGGAAAATATTTAAAAGCAGAAAGCACTGTTGGATCTTCCCCCTTGTAGCTGGATGACATGACCAGAAAGTGCTGACATCCTGTCCTCCCTTGCCTGCTCTCCTGGTGCTTTCCAGCTGTGCCTTTTTCCCTTGTGCCCTTCGCATAGTCACTTCAGTTATCGATGTTTTACCCTCCTTGCGGATGCTGCTTGCCCAGCTTTGGGGAGGGTTGTGGAAATAAAATACTGCTCATGAAGCTCTTGGTCAAACCTCCAAAAGAAGGTGCTGCGCTGCTGGGTATCGACCCTGACCTCCAGCGTGTTACAGAGGCTCAACCCAGGCTCTGATGCCTGTGTTGCGTGGATTTTAAGGACTGAGAGTCGCCTGGCTGATCTAAGAGAGATGAGCACAGTCCTTGAGTGAAAAATGGCTTTGTTTGTTCCCTGTTTTGGAGTATACAGCTTCGTCCGTAGGGATGCACATCCTATGGTAGCTTGCTGCTGCCTGCAGACAGGTTCACAGAGCCGGGGGCACGTTTGAGATCTGCAGCCGTAGGGTTATTTTCAGAGCTAAAACATCATACAGATCTGCAGCCATGGGTTATTTGCAGAGTTAAAATGTGGTCGGCGTAGGATGGGCAGCACAGCAGCGTTCCCCGTGCAGGTGAAAGAGCTGGAAAGTTGCTCGGGATGGGCTGAGGCAGGTAGGGGTGCGGTAGCAGCCACAGCTTTTCTCATGGAAAAGCTTTAGCCTGGGAAATAACCTGAGAGGAACCAAAGGAAAAGCACAGGTTCCCGGAGAGCAGCAGCCACTGCCCGGCTGCAACACGGCCAGGCCTTTTGGCTCATCAGCGAATGCTAATTGGAGGGGAAAGCTTTTGCACCCTTGGAGCAGCAGGCAGCCACACTCCAGTGCAAGAGCTCAGACCCAGCGCAGTGAGCGAATGCTCCTTGCTCGCCTGCAGTTATAGCTCATTATCTTGCTGGCCTTTAATTTCGCAAGTTTTTCTTGCAATGTGTTTCTTCAGCCTGGGCCGCCTTCTGACCTCCGTTCCCAGAGGCAACAGGATAATATATTCATCTGCTGTGCTGTCTAGCCGCTTTGCATCCCTCCCTCCCTCCACCCCTCCGTCTCTGTCCTTTTTGGCAATCTGTCATTTTTCTTTTTGGTCCAAGTCCAGGAGCCGAGTAAAAAGTACTTGGGCAGCTGGAGCGAGGAACAATGGGTTTGAAATAGGCTTTAACGTGTTTGTAAACAACTGCACTTGCTCAGGGTCCCTGCCCAGCGCACTGGCAGCAGGCAACGCCGATGAGACTCCTCTGAGATCAGACTTAATTACACTGTGTGGAAATGGTGCAAAACAGACAGTGATGCAGTGGGAAATCTCTCTTGTGATGCGGTCCGGGTTGGTTCATTTAGGCTGTGCTCGTCACTGTGGCCACTGAGCATCTGAGATCCCTCTGTCTTTGCTGGGGCAGAGGAGAAGATGAGCAGAGAGAGCAGAACGTTTCGGGAGGGCTGTGTGGCTGTGGTGCTTTGAGGATTCTCTGGTGGGACATCACACTTGTTGGAATTCATCGATTGGAAGAGATACAGGGAATCATGCTGCTGTCATGTCAACGCATCCCCATTTCTCCTGCTTTCCCGCAGCTCATTCCTGGTGAAAACAATAGTTTTGTGGTTTCTTTATATCAGGGAATAAAAACATCCTTCATTGAGGATGTTTTGAAGAGAGAAGTGAGCTCAGAAGCACAGGGAAGGGAGCAAAAGAGCTGCAGTTGGAGCACGTGGATGGGATGATACCTGGTAGCCCATTAGTCCCAACTCATCAATTTGATGAGTAACGACTGAACTGACCAGTATGGGACTCCCACGCTGCTGCTGAGGGTGGTGAGTGGGGAAATAATAGAGGAGAAAAATCAAAGTGCTTTGTAACCAATCCCTTTGCTGTGTAGTGACTCAGCTGGCAACCCCCTGGTTGGTCTGGGGCTGCTCCGGCTCGGGGGATGGAGGCAGCCGGGCTCCAACTCTTCTGTGAGTAACACTCTAACTTCAGAAATTGGCACGGTGGCTTGGAACGAGATCTAATTAATTAATGCGAGACATACTGGGATTAAATTTTATTAAACCTTGGAATCTGAGTAGACCAGATGAAATGTAAGCAAGGATTGGGAAGGGGAAGGGGGGGTATGTGCCACATGCGCTGCCTGCCAGCGATGCTGCCGCCCTGCCCTTCGCTGGGAGGAGCGAGGCGCGCCCAGGTTATAGACACATCTAGACATTTGTTCATCTGTATACACACAGATACAGATAGAATCATAGAATATCCTGACTTGGGAGGGACCCACAAGGATCATTAAGTCCAACTCCTGTCCCTGCACAGGACAACCCCAACATTCACACCATGAACATATATACATGTATACAAACATATACACACATATACACATATATACACATGTATAAATATATGTACACATATACACCCAATTTCACTCCAGCCAGGGTGATCAAGGAGGCTCTGCTTTCCTTATCCAGTTGCTCAAGATTTTTATGTGCAAGGGGACTGAGCCGTTCCTCTGTCCTGCAGCTGGGAACCTCTTGCCGTGTACTCCCTAACACCCCTTGGAGTGAATAACAGGTTTCTTTTGCTTTTCCCTAGATCCTGTGCTGGTAAACATGCCGTACTCCATCCAGATCTGCTTATTATTTCATAATAAGGGAGGTCAGCTCCATGTTTACTGCCTTTAAAATGATTTGGGGTTTTCTGGAATGGAAATTCTTCACCTGGTAACAAGTGATGAGACAAGAGGAAATAGCGTCTCGGGAGGTTTAGATTGGATTTTAGGAAAAATTTCTTTACTGAAAGAGTGGTAAAGCGCTGGCAGAAGGTGCCCAGGGCAGTGGTGGAGTCTCTTATCACTGGAGGGGTTCAAAACGTGTAAAACGTGTTCTTCTTGGAGAAGAGAAGGCTCAGAGATCTTTTATTGACCTTCCAGTACAAGAAGGGGGCCTACAGGAGAGCTGGAGAGGGGCTATTCATAAAGGCTTGTGGTGACAGGACGAAGAGGACCAAGTATAAACTGGAGAGGGGCAGATTTAGACTGGACATTAGGAAGAACTTCTTCATCATGAGAGTGGTGAGACACTGGCCCAGGTTGCCCAGGGAAGCTGTGGCTGCCCCTTCCCTGGAGGTGTTCAAGGCCAGGTTGGATGGGCCTTGGGCAGCCTGAGCCAGTGGGAAGTGTCCCTGCCCATGGCAGGGGAGTTGGAACTGGATGATCTTTAAGGTCCATTCCAGCCCAAGCTGTTCTATGATTCTATGAATCTATGGTTTAGTAGGCGTGTTGGTATTGTGTTGATGCTTAGATTTGATGATCTTAACGGTCTTTTCCAACCTTAATGATTCTGTAATTCTAAATTCAAAGAAGTTGCTGCTCCCTTAGTTCCGTCTTGGTGCTTACTCTGCTCCCAGAGCTGCGTGGCCAGGCGTGTGTGTGCTGCCATAACTTTACCCTGCTGGAGTGTGTAGGAATAACTAAGTTTTTTCGGACAGGTATACAAGTGTGTATGTGGGGTATGTGCCAAACCATCGGCTTCCAACAGGAGGTGCCGCACAGGACCCAGCCTTCTCCAGGATGTTGTTTTGCCTGGCGAATCCCTAGCATCCCACACGAGCCATCTCTTCTTCTGACAGCTTCAGGAATAGAGTTAAAACTAATTTTAGCTCTCCCTCCAAGGTGGGTATCTTTGGGCTTGAGGCACAATGAATGCCTTATTCAGAAAACTACAAACACTGTAAAATGAAGGAGGGGGGGGGAGTGTCCCACCCTAAAATGTTTCTGATCTCCAAGCAGCTATAATTTTGGCTTACTCGGGGAACAAGCTGAGGTAGTGTTCATTTTAACAGCCAGGAAAGGGCTGTCTGTTTATATTTAGGGCCTTGTAGATTTGCGCAGTGTATGCAGGTGGCACATTAAAATGTGTGGATGATTTCTTACCAGGATAAGGCTGTGTTTTTACTGGATTGCCTTTAATTCTGTGTGAAGGCTAAGTCAGTAAGCTCTGAAACTTTTATTCTAGCAGTTTCTGGGGTTAAATTTTGTAGCCTTTGGAGTGTTGTTTTGAGCTTAATCCTGGTGAATTCCTTCCATGCACCTTCCAGCACAATTTTGCCCAGGTCACGTGTTTTTAAGAGCAGTTTGGCATCTCCTGGTACTTTGAGTTTGTAGGGCATTGGCTCTAATGTTCATTGTTAGATTCTCACTGGATAAGTGTTAGTAGACTGCTGCAATAAAATAAGTAGGTGAGCAAAGAGCATCTTCCAGCAGTGGGGTGGGTACTGTTGATCTTGGTCAACATGGTGGTTCCAGGTCTGACCTTCACCTCTGCCTGGGCTCTTCCTGGACAAGGCTGTGCCTCCCATCTATCTCCAGCCTTGCTCATTATACCATCAGCTCCAAGAGCTTCAAGAACTGATTCAGTATTTGCCTCCAGTCATCTTGATGTTGATGGCTTCTTCTTGGCGTCAGGTGAAGACAATAGCGTATCCAAAACAAGCGCATGTGCTTTTGGGCCATGCCTTCTGGAGTTGGGTCATTGTTGCTATTTGTCCCTAGTACTGCAAAGACCTGGTCAAGATGCGAAAGAAACAGCTCTGCAGAATGGCTGGGATTCATCCTTGAGAGAGTTCAGCGTTCCTCTCTGGAGAAGCAGGAAGTGTTAAAAACGCTCATGCCACTTGTTTTGGAGCTGCAAGCAAATGTGCTGCGGTTCTCTTACCTGCTTTTGGAAGCTGAAAGCCTGGTCCAGCCACACATCACTCTGCCACCCCTCAGAAATTGCTTATTGGCTACTGATCTTGCTCTGATAACGAGTAATGCCTTTTTTTGTGGGAGAATCCAGATGCTTATTTGCAAGGTCCTGCGACTGAGGAGGTTTGTAAAAGCAGAGTGCAGCTATTACTGTCGGTTGTCTTGGTCTCCTGGAGAGTGCCCAGGCTCTGAGGTTTGTTCGCAGATGCAAAATTAGAAAGTTGTTGATGGTTTGTTTTTTTTTCATTCGGAGTTATGGAAAGAGCTGTTTGACTGAGTTAAAACAGCGAGTGTCGGTGAGCAAATGAGGTTGAAAGTGAGGGTAAGAGACAGGCAGAGGTCAGTGCAGAGAAAAGAGGTTGAATTCTAATTATATGTACCTGTCACGTACCATGGCTGGTTATGGTCTTGGGACATGGGGTAGAAAAAAGTGAAATTTAGGTTCTGTTTGCACAAAAATATTACCAAGCTTGTTTGGGCTCTTTGCTGTGGTAACCAGAGGGCCTATTCTTAGAATCTTTCCCATGATACTCCTCTATGCTACAGTGAGTTGCTTGGGAAGCTGGGGTGGGTACAAAGTTGTCCCAGAGGTTTTCAAGTTAAAAAATTCAGTTAGATTCCAAAGGATTATGTTCTTCAAAATGGATCAGAGTGTGTGTGAGATCTTTCTGGCTGTGTCCCCTGCTTGAACTTCGTGTTGGGCATCTCTGAGATCACAAATTCCAATATTTAGGTATGGAAAGAGTCTTCTTTTATTTGGCCAGATCCTTACTACAGCACTAACCCAATGATGCTGTAAAGGCAATTAAACCAAGCAGTTAAACAGAGTAAAACTAAAATATATTTAGCATTTTTAATCACAGTAATTTTGGCCCGTGATGCACCTCTGAGTGATCTAGCAAAGATCAGCGCTTTGTTTTCATGCAGAGATTCATCATGGGAGGGAACAAGCTCATAGGTTTGGTTGTACATTTGTGTGTGATTCTGTGGGGAATCTTCTTACACTGTCTTCTTATTCTGAAAGTCCTTCAGATTTTAGCGGCCTAAAACCTGGGCACTGAAATGTTGCAGTTTTCAAACAAAAGGTGTTTAGAAGACTCAGGGCAAAATATTTATTTCTAAGGGAAGTGTTGTGTAAAGCTATTATAGAATGATAGAATGATTTAGGCTGGAAGGGACCTTAAAGATCATCCAGTTCCACCCCCTGCCACGGGCAGGGACACCTCCCACTGGATCAGGGGCTCCAAGCCCCATCCAACCTGGCCTGGAACCCCTCCAGGGATGGGGCAGCCACCACTGCTCTGGGCAACCTGGGCCAGGGCCTCCCCACCCTCACAGCAAAACATTTCTGCCTAAGATCTCATCTCAATCTCCCCTCTTCCAGCTGAAAACCATTCCCCCTTTTCCTATCCCTGCACCCCCTGATTAAGGGCCCCTCCCCAGCTTTCCTGGAGCCCCTTTTGCACTGGCAGGCTGTACGTATCCAAAAAGAACAAAAGCAGTCCTATTGAAAAAAAAGTCACAAATCAGAGACAGAGAAAGTCAAGCTTCTTTTTCAGATGTCATTCTTCATATTTTATTGTCTTTCATCCATAATCATTTAAATACACTCGCATGCATTTGAAAAAAATAACAACAGCACCACGATTGCACTTTCTCCGTAGCCCACTCACGCATACATTGGATTTCATGATAGATTGTTTCTCTGCTGGATTTTTCTTCAAAGATGTTCTGCAAAATGTTTCCATGTGCGTTTTAACAAGACAGTTCTCTGCCTGCGCATGGAGTTTGTACCGGAACGGTTTGCGCTTGCTCAAGGGCTCCATTATCCTTTGATGAGTTTAGAAACACAGTGACTAAAATTAGGCAGAGGAACATCACTACCTGGTTAGGTTTGGTGGAAAAGGTGGTCTTGCACACATGTTGGTAACATACAGGCTATGGGAGAGGATTGACGTGGGACAGCTTGGTCTGATGAAGCTGGGGAAGGGGCTGGAGAACAAGTCTTACTAGGAGGAGCTGAGGGCCCTGGGGTTGTTTAGCCTGGAGAAGAGGAGGCTGAGGGGTGATCTTATGGCTCTCTACAACTACCTGAGAGGATGTTGTAGAGAGGAGAGTACTGGGCTCTTCTCCCAAGAGACAGGGGACAGGACAAGGGGCAATGGCCTCAACCTGTGACCGGGGAAATTCAGACTGGATATCGGAAAGAAATTTTTCACAGAAAGGGTCATCAAGCACTGGCAGAGGCTGCCCAGGGAGGGGGGGAGTCACCATCCCTGGAGGTGTTTAAAAGACGGGTGGATGAGGTGCTCAGGAACTTGATTTAGTGGCAGATAGGAATGGTTGGACTCGAAGATCCAAGAGGTCTTTTCCAACCTGGTGATTCTATGACTCTCTGATTTTATGGAGTCCAAGGATTGGCGTAGACATTTTTAATGCATTTCAGTATTTGAGCCTCTTGAATAAATGAACTACAGCTTTTTATATGATCTGCGTGCAATGGGTCGTCTTAGAATCACAGAATCATTAAGGTTGGAAAAGACCTCTCAGCTCATCCAGTCCAACCATCAGCCCAACCCCACGAAGCCATGTCATGAAGTGCCACAGCTACACATTTTTTGAGCCTCTCCAGGGATGGAGACTCCACCACTGCCCCTGGGCAACAGCAGCCAGTGCTTGACCAGTGTTTGGTAAAGAAATTCTTTCTAGTATCCAATCTAAACCTCCCCTGGTGCAACTTGAGGTCATCTTTGGTCAGTGTAAACAGTTTTACTGTTCAGAGAAGTTTAAGGATGATGAATTTGCCTCCGTATGACACATTGAATGTGTGTGTTAAACTAACGTGGCTGTTACGCAGTGAAAATCCTAAGGTGAAAGCCAATATGCTGCTGTTAATGTTTGTGGGAGCTCTTGGCTGTGGAATAGTTTTACTTCTAACAAGATATATCTCAAGTATACGATGTCATCTGGAATTATATTTCTAACTCTGTTCTGTAGCGATAGGAGCAATTCTGATATTGTTTGCTCAGTTTGGATTCTTATGCTGTTTAAGTGAAAAAAAAAATATATCTTCTCCCAGACAAGAAGGCAGTCAGCATTTTTCAATATTTTGGGTGTGCTTTAATCCCATGTGACCATTGAATCCTGGAAGATGAAGGAAATTTTAAACTCAAAAAGATACTTGAGTTTTCAGAGTGATGTTTACCAGCTCAGTTTCATGTTGACACAGCTAAACAAAATGCCCTTATTTTTTCTTGTTTCTTCTCTTTTTCTTATTAGAATACCAGAGAAGCAAAATTAAGTAGATGAGTAAATAACATCTTCCAGCAGTGAGGTGACCAAGTTCATTTTCTTGTTTGTTCTTAGTACATAAAGAAAATTCAGTCTCTAGAGCGTGAATGCTGAAAACAGGAGGGTGGTGGTATGGACCTGGTTATGAGCAGGTCCTGGCAGCCGAGAGGGCAGCCGTGTCCTGGAGCTCATCAAGCTCTGCATCACCAGCTGCGGGAGGGAGAGGATTGTCCTGCTCTGCTCCACACCAGTGCAGCCCCATCTTGAGTTTGAGGGGCAGTTTGGGGCACCACAGGGTCAAAAGGATCTAAAGCTACTGGAGAGAGTCCAGAGGAGGGCACGAAGTTGGTGGAGGGTTTAGAGGGGAAGCTGTGTGAGGAGCGGCTGAAGTTATTTGGTCTGTTCAGCCTGGAGGAGGCTGAGGGGAGACCTCATTGTGGTCTGCAGCTTCCTCACCAGGGGAGAAGGAGGAGCAGGCGCTGAGCTCTTCTCTCTGGTGACAGGACCTGAGGGAATGGCAGGGAGATGCCAGGGGAGGGTTAGGTTGGACATTAGGAAAATGTTCTTCCCGCAGAGGGTGGTGGAGCCCTGGAACAGCTCCCAGGGAAGCAGTCACAGCACCAAGCCTGACAAGATTCCAGCAGCGTTTGGTCAACACCCTCAGCCCCACGGTGTGAATGTTGAGATGTCCTGCGCAAGGACAGGAGTTGGGCTTGATGGTCCTTGTGGGTTCCTTCCAACTCAGGACAGTCTGTGAGTGAAGGTAAAGTCAAGGAGTAGCATTTAGAAAAGTGAATCTAAAATCTGTGTACATCTTTAGTCTTTATCAGGATCAGACATGGTTGTCATGCGATGGGGCCACTGATAAGAAAATGTGGGTATTACGTCATGGTGGAGAGCCTGACAAGAAACCTCTCCCTTTGTACAACTCTCGTTTTGCCAGTGTAAACCTGCACATGGATCAACCCAGTTTAGACTACATGGAAAACTTGTCTGAAAGCAATTAGACCTGGGCAGGCCTGGTATGGCAGTGAGGTTTGTGCTGCAGTGATCTGGAAGCAATAGCATTTTGTCATCTCCTGGTGGAGATGGTATTTGTTTGAAGAATTTCAGTGCATAAACTCATTTTTCCCCAAATCCTGCAAGGAGCGTTACTAAGATGAGTGTGGAACTACAGACGGAGTTCAGTTTCGTTGGCATTCATTGAGATGGATGTGAAGGATTTCTATAAATCAGTGGAATGTCTAGAAAGAACGACTTTGAAGTGCATGGCAGGGGCCACATGTCCAATACAAAGCAATCTCATCAACACAATACACAGAGAGACAAGAGACGCTACTCCTGTTTTTTAACCTGACACTGCGAGAGCACATGGCTTCTAATGAGATTAAACATTACATTTGAAAACACTAAGCCTGTTAACGCAGTGCATAATTAAGCCCTGGAATCCACTGCCAAGGAAAATCTTTGAGTGGATCTTAATAACATTTAAAAAAGAGACAGACATGACTATTATTAATAAAACTCCATTCTGGGAGAGGTATAAAAACGCAAGGCTGCTTAAGAAATAAGTCTTACATGTGCAAGTCAAACACTGCCTGCTTAACAAGCGAAAAAAAAGCATTTTTTTCCCTCACTTCACGATGAGGGTGGGGAGGCCCTGGGCCAGGTTGCCCAGAGCAGTGGTGGCTGCCCCATCCCTGGAGGGGTTCCAGGCCAGGTTGGATGGGGCTTGGAGCCCCTGATCCAGTGGGAGTTGTCCCTGCCCATGGGAGGGGGTTGGAATTAGATGATTCCCTTTAGATGATTCCTTCCAACCCAAACCATTCTATTATTCTGTTTTTCTTTGATGATGTTCCAATTTGCACTGCTTTTGAGGTGCTGGTGCTGATGACCGAGAGAGGTGTCTGCAGAGCTCCGAGGTCCATGGGCAGGTCCTGCAGCGCTGACCGGCAGATTAGGGAGCTGCTCAGATAAGCAGCAGGTCAGCTGAGGCACTTGTGAGAGCGCCTGTGCCGTTTAAGGTCACCGAACCATTTAGCAGAGCGAAAAAAAAAAAGTGGTGTTGAGTCTTCCAGCGCTGTGGGGTGTTTTTGTAGCGGTTTGCCTGTAAACAGGGGCTCCGTGGGTCGCTGCGGGGCTGAGCGGCAGTTGTTTTGCTTTGGAGCTTTTTAAGAAAGGCTGGAGGAGCGAGCAGGCCAATAAACCTGGCTGCCAGCCACCTCCGAGTATTCCTGGGCTTTCACAATCCCTACTTTGTTCTAGATTTAACCCAAGCAAAACCGACAGCGAAGGAAAATGTCATGGACATTGTCTCACCAAATTGGTGTCCTGTGTCTGCACTTTGTGTCCAGGCAAAGCTTTGCTCCTTGATTCCTTTCTTTCTTAATCAGCTTTGTGTCACGGTAAATCTGGCTGGTGATGTGCGGTGTCCGGCTGATGGTTTCTGTCGTGCCGGTTCATGATCTGGTGGGTATGAACGTTTGTGCTCGATGAGGTTGCGCATGGCTCTGCGATGTAAGGAGAGGAGTTTTGTTTCCAGGGGAGGCAGAGGCGTGATGTGGTGATTCTGCAGGTGGAGCACAAGGAGGATATTGAGCTTCTGGAGCTTGTCCAGAGGAGAGCAACGAAACTGAGGAAGGGTCTGGAGAATAAATTTTATGAAGAGCAGCTGAGGGAACTGGACTGTTTAGCCTGGAGAAGAGAAAGCTGAGGGGAGACCTTATAGCTCTCTACAGGAGGTTGTAGCGAGGTGGGTGCTGGTCTCTTCTCCCAAATAACAACTGAGAGGATGAGAGGAAATGGCAAGATGGTGTTGGGCTGGTGGTGGGACTTGATGATCTTAGAAATCTTTTTTAACCCTAGTGATTCTAATATATGATTCTATGCTGCCTGCATCTCGGCCTGTGGGTGTTTGCTGTGACCAAAAGCCCCCATAGCACCTTCTGATATGGCGCTGTTGGTTTGTTGGACAGATTTGGCATATTGTGGATTCAACATGTCTTTCTTGTCTCTGATCTCAGCATCTCCTGGCTCCAGCAGTGGAAGGCTGAAGGTTTTTGAGGGCATGGTGGGACTTACATGGCGAACACAGTGTGATGCATATCATAGGGTAGAGATGGATGCTTAGGAGCAGATTCTCCGTGTCCATGCTTGATGCTCTGACTTGCCCAGTGCCAGCAGGCTTTGGAGCAGGGAAGCCTTGGAGCACTTCAGTGTCAGATAATAGTCCTGGGCAACCTGCTTTAGGTGTTGCTGCTTGAGCAAGGTGTTGGACCAGATGATTTCTGCAAGTCCCTTCCCACCTCAGCCACACCATGTTAATGTGCCTGTGAAGGATGCTCCCCGTACACGTGGGCATACAGAGTGAGTCAGGGCTTAAACATCATGGTCCAGTGCCCCTGCCAGTGGCGCAGAGCCTCTTTAGAGCCATCTCCATGTGTCTTCTTCTGCTTTTCTATGACACTGAGCAAGCCACGAGGAGCGCTGGAGCTCCAGCCCCTTCCCAGCTTGCAGGAGGCAATCTAGGTCAGTAAAGTTTCAGCTTTCCATCTGCTTCTTTCCCTCCATGTACTGCAAACTGCCTACTTGATTCTCCCTCTCTGTCAACCCTCTGGGCTTGGCTGAGCTGCCGCATCCAACCGGTTGCTGCCGTCTTGGACAATAAGTGCAGAAAGGGCAATTCTCTGCCTTGTGAGCAGTGGTGAACGGAGACCGGGGAGATGCCTGGCTCTCGCTTTCTACAGACGTGGCCTCTGGGAGGTGATGTGCAGTTTTACCAGCTGGAGAAAAGAAAGTTTTCAAAGTAATGCTCTCTTTCCAAGCTTTTCCTTGAAGCTTGTGTTACTTTTAATAATCCACACTCAAAAGGTGGGGGTGGGGGGTGGAGGTTTCCCACAACACTCTGACTCGAGTGACTGGTCCGAGATCTCTGGGCTATTGGAGAGCCAGCGCTCTGCAAGGAGGACCTGAGAAAGCCTGCTTCATGCTTGCTCCTCCTCCTCTTCCTCCCTGGCTGTGGCAGTCATGAGAATGGCAGGAGTCCAGCAAGCCCTTACACACTCTACACTTCGTCGCGAGCCTCGGTCTGGGAAAGTATGTAAGAACATCCTTCAAGTTAATTAGGTGTTTCTGCACCCTTCCTAAGCAGGTAGGGTTTTTTAATCGAGACCCTAAGATGAGGGTGAGAAGAGACAGGATTGGAACCTCACTAACTTCACCCTGCAGCTCTGAAGTTGGTTTGATGCCAAAGCATCGTTATTGCTGCCATCTCAGAAATGAAGCTGTTGCTGTCTGTGCTCCGTGCTAAGATATGTAGGTCTCGCTGCACAGCTCTATTAGCTCAATTTACCTTTCTCTTCCAAGACAGTTTTAGCACTAATTGACCAGAATTCAAACCAGCTTTCTCTCCTGGTAATGTGGTTCATTGCTTATAATTGACCTGCTTTTCTGGCAGCGAAGAGAGCTCTACCAGCCAGCATATACTGTGTGACTGTAGCCTGTAATTACTTATATTTAAGCCCTTGAAGGAAAATTTTAGGAGCTTTCTCTGCTGAATTGGAACTGTAAAATAATATATATAAAAGAAAAAAATTCCAAGCTGGTCTTTTAACGTCTAAGCAGAGTCAGAGAAGGAAGCTTAGCACAGCTGAGCTGGTGGCGAATGCAGCTTTCTGGAGGAGGTTATGGCTTCAGATCTCCTGGATGGACAAGTTATTTTTATGTTGCTTTCTCAGAGCTCTTGGTTGTAATGGGTGACACAGAGGTACTAAAACATTTTTGCTGTTCTAAACACGCTGTACCGAAGAAACCCCAATGCTGAGGTATTGCAGTTGACTGTGGTCTTGTGCAGCACTGCAGCTCCAGTGGCTGACACTGACCCACTCCCACACCAACATCTTAATGTAAGAAGAAGATGGAGCTGTTGGAACGGGTCCAGAGGAGGCTACAAAGATGATCGGAGGGCTGGAGCACCTTCCCTATGAGGACAGGCTGAGAGAGTTGGGGTTGTTCAGCCTGGAGAAGAGAAGGCTCAGTTCTTATAGTGACCTTTCAGTACCTGAAGGGACTATAGGAAAGCTGGAGAGGTGCTGTTGGTAAAAGCTTGTGGGGATAGGATGACGGGGAATGCGTACAAACTGGAGAGGGGCAGATTTAGAGTGGACATTAGGAAGAATTTCTTCACCATGAGAGTGGTGAGACACTGGCACAGGTTGCCCAGGGAAGCTGTGGCTGCCCCATCCCTGGAGGTGTTCAAGGCCAGGTTGGATGGGCCTTGGGCAGCCTGAGCCAGTGGAAGGTGTCCCTGCCCATGGCAGGGGGTTGGAACTGGATGATCTTTAAGGTCCCTTCCAACCCAGACTATTCTGTGATTCTGTGGTCTCCACGCACACCCCTCTGTGGCAGCTGGCCGGGACACCCCAGTCCCTCTGGCGGGCAGTTTTTCCTATGGTCTCACCTGCAGAGGCACCACCCCCCATGTCCCAGTACCTTCTTGTACTTGCATGCCATCTGATTTGGTCTTTGCTAGTGGCCACACGCCACCCCCTGGTCCCAGTCCAGCTGCTGCAGCCAGAGCCATGCACACCCCTGTAGAACAGAGCCCCTCGCCAGGGAAAATGGAAATGAAGCTTAATAGAAGATAGGGCAGAGTGCACTCATCATGCCCAGGGCAAGGCTCGACAAGCGTACTGACCAGCACTGTTTACACGAGGGTGGCTCTTTTTATCTCCTTATCCCTCTATCTTACCACATAGGTCCCTCCCAAAACCATCTTGGTCACTCCCTTCTCCAGCTGTGTCCGCCTGTAAGTGTTGTGCAATCCCCAAATGCCCTTCCCTTGCATCCACATGGTCCCACCCCTCCTCATTCCCTAAGGAGCTCCAGCTGACTCATCTCAGTGGGTTTCACAGCTGTGCTCTGGGGCTGAGGGTCTCCTGGGACAGCCCTGGGAGGAGCCAGGCAGGGTGTGTCCCTTCCTCTGAGCCCATCGTTTGGGTCTCCACCTGACATTGGGCCCTGTATTCCTCTGGGCTTGTGCACGTGGGCTTGGGATGGGTTGATGGCTCCTGGGATGGGCCTGGGAGTAGCTGGGCAGGGTGTTACTTGGTTCCATCACCTGAAACGGACTGTCTGTTTTCCTTTGTGGGTGTGAAGGTAAGATTTTCATCACACGCTCTAATATAGCCCACAGAGGGGACTAAGATAGTGATAGCCATGTTCTGGCATAACGGCTATTTCCACCCAAAGGTGACACCTCCCAGCTTTCCTAGTGGGAGGTGAGAGGAGCAGGAACAGGTCTGTAGGGCAAACAGCAAACCTCTCGTCCAAGATAACATAAAGCTTCTTGGGAGGAGCTGGCTGCCCACCAGCAGTTCCCATGCAGCACCTCTCCTCTCTGTGTTAAAGAGCAGCTTTTGTGCTTCATGCTTTCCCCCTGGACTCAGTGCTGGTGAGGCCACACCTTTAATCCTGGGTATGAGAAGGACATTGGGGAGCTGGAACACATCCAAAGAAGGGAAACAGAGCTGGGAAGGGTCTGGAGCCCAGGGGTTCTGGGAGAAGCTGAGGGACCTGAGGCTGTTTAGCCTGGAGAAGAGGAGGCAACACTCTCTGCAGCTCCCGGAAAGGAGGTTGTGCTGAGATGGACGCTGGGCTCTTCTCCCAAGTAACAGGTGATAGGATGAGAGGATATGTCCTCAAGTTGCACCGAGGAAGGTTTAGATTGTAGATTAGGGAAAGGGTTGTCAAGCACTGGCAAAGGCTGCCAAGGGAAGTGATGGAGTCCTCATTCCTGGAGGGATTTAAAAGAGGTGTGGATGCGGTGCTTCAGGACGTGGTTTAAGTTTACAGTTGGACTCACCGATCTTAAAGATCATTTCCAACCTACACGATTCTGTGATTCTCTGCTGAATTTGGGGGCTGCCCATCGCTAGTGAGTGGTGTTCGAGCAGGTGCCTTCCCTTTGGATTGAGACATAGATCAGGGAGGAGGTTCCCAGCTCCAAAGCCTGAGGTATTTTTGAGCATCTGTGGGTGCCTGAATGTGAGCACCGAGTGATATTTTAGGTGCTACGTGGCCTCTAGTCAAGTTTAGGCATCTGCAAGGTTAAGCAGCTTGGAGCATGGCATGTCTGGATTGCTTTCCTGAATGTGCATGCCACATCAGATGCCAAAGCCAGTCTGAGATGCTAAACCAGATGCAAAAACATCTGGACATCACCTAAAGCTCAAAGATTTTCTCCATCTCTTGCTAATACCCAGCATAAAGGGTTGGCTGATCTCCAGTAGAAGTCCTTTTCTGTTCTCCTGCCTTAGAGGTAAGTAATAACACAACTTCTGCCACAAACCCATGAGAGAGAGAAGAAAATTGAGTGGGAAAGATACCTTGCTGTTTAAATTAACCTCTCTGGCATTCTTTAGAAGGTAGGAAAAATGACAACCTGATTTACAACAACCCTTTTCTGCCTTGAAATTCACCGTGTGCCTGTCCTGCCTCTCTACATCTAGAAATAAATCACCAAGCACCTCAGAAACGTGCTCACAGAAAGGCACCCTTTTATTTGGCCACCATATGCTCCCGACAGCTCAAAAAGGCTTTTTCAGTAAGCGCTGCCTCTCTGTGTTTCTTCTCCAACCCCTTGAGTTCGAAGCATTGATTTTACATTCAGGCTTTGCAATCTTTCTGTTGGTTGAGGTCTCTGAGGGGCTGCAGAAGGGACCATGGCAGCTTCTTCACATCGTGTAACACTGTTTTGGGGGAGTTATAGTGGGAAACGTAACAAGGGTGAGCAGAGGAGTTTTAAAAGCTTCATCCTCCAAAATGCACAGATATGCGAGTCCTAAGTTAACAACAAGCTGATGTAATAGCAAACTGTTGAAGTGAGGGACCTGTGTTTAGGCTGGAGAAAAAGAGGCTGAAGGGAGACCTCATCACTATCTACAACTGCCTGAAAAGAGGTTGTGGCGAGGTGGGCGTTGGTCTCTTCTCCCAAGTACCAAGTGATAGGATGAGAGGAAATGGCCTCAAAGTTGCACCAGAGGAGGATAAGATTGGATATTAAGAAAAGAGCTTCTTCACTGAAAGAGTGGTGAAGCCCTGGCAGAGGCTGCCCAAGGTAAGTCTCCATCCCTGGAGGGGTTTAAAAAGCAGGCAGATCGGAGGCTCAGGGGTGTGGTTTAGTAGTGGACGGGTACAGTTGGACTCAATGATCTCAAAGGTCTTTTCCACCCAAATGGTTGTATGATTCTGTCACTCAGCTGCTGTGTGTACCAAGACACCAAGGAGAGCAAGGAAGCTGGTGAAGGGGCTGGAGAACGAGTCTTATGGGGAGCAGCTGAGGGACCCGGGGTTGTTTAGCCTGGAGGAGAAGAGGCTGAGGGGACCCCTTATTGCTCTCCTTAACTACCTGAAAGGAAGTTGTGGAGAGGAAGGAGCTGGGCTCTTCTCCCAAGTGACAGAGGACAGGACAAGGGGGAATGGCCTCAAGCTGCGCCAGAGGAGGGTCAGACTGGATATCAGAAAGAAATTTTTCACAGAAAGGGTCACCCCTGGAGGTATTTAAAAAACAGGTAGACTAAGTGCTCAGCAACATGGTTTAGTGGCAGATAGGAATGGTTGGACTCGATGATCCAAGAGGCCTTTTCCAACCTGGTGATTCTATGATTCTGGGACCGGCTCTGGTTTTGCCTTGCTCATGGGAGTTCAGATGCAGAAAATGCTTTTCTGTCTTTCTACTTCACATGCAAAAAAGTCTAAACTAAAACAAGGCATCAAGATTTGTCCTTCTTACCTCCTGTGGTTGAAGAGGTAATTTAGAGACAAAGAGAGAGGACTGCTAAGTATTTAATAACTCTTTCTCTGCTCAATTAAATAACCAAAGATGACCTGTTGGCTAATGACGCTCTGAGCAACGTGATCCAGTGGGAGGTGTCCCTGCCCATGACAGGGGGTGGAACTGGATGGGCTTTAAGGTCCCTTTCAACCCAATTCCATGATTCTATGACCTGTATACTCTTGGCTCTGTGCTGCACTGGAGAATGAACTTAAAGTAGCTGCAAAGCAAAAATTACTTATAATATAATTTCAGTTCTGAAAGTTTGGGCAACCTTGGCCAGCACCTCCCTACCCTTACAGGAAAACATTTCTTCTTAATGTTTCCTTGTCTGCAGTGTATATTTGTATATTTTTTTTGCATGGAGTTCATTGGCGAACGATGTGCAACTGAATGTATGAATAACACACAGGAACCACGATGCGAGCAGCCAGGTGGCATTTCTAGTGGTTTGTTGAAGTGTAAAATAATGCACACTTATGCACCCACATCCACACATCCTTTTAAGAGCACGCTATCGGAATTTCAGCGTGGTGGGTGCAGCAGAGTTGGGGCTCCTCTCATCTCTCTCCAGTTGAGAAGTCATCCACTCTCCCATTGCAGTTAGTGTTCCAGGGCATGATTCACCTCCTACTTTAGATGCATATCTTGCAATGAAGTGAATCAACTCTAGGACTTCCTCCATAAGTGGAGATGTAGAGGTATTTACTTTGTAGAAAACTGAAGTTGGGTGAGATAAATTCCAGCTGGGAAGCAGACTGCAGAAGAGAGACATTAATATATTTTTGTTTGAAATAGCTTAGAGGCTGGTGCTGCTGAGAAGGGCAGATTGGGAAAGGTGCGTGGGGTTAGAACCCCCAGCCCCTTTTTCACTGTGTTTTACAGGCTTGCAGCAGTGCACAAAGATGCCAAACAAAAGGCAAGGCTGCTGGAAGAACTAAAGTCCCCAGTGTTCAAACTACCACATTTTTAACAATGGCAAGTGAGCAGTGAGCTCTGCTGCTCCTGCCACTCACGTCAGCCACTGGTGAATAGAAGATTTCATAGAATCATAGAATGGTTTGAGTTGAAAGGAACCTCAAAGCCCATCCAGTCCCACCCCTGCCATGGGCAGGGACACCTCCCACTGGATCAGGGGCTCCAAGCCCCATCCAACCTGGCCTGGAACCCCTCCAGGGATGGGGCAGCCACCACTGCTCTGGGCAACCTGGGCCAGGGCCTCCCCACCCTCACAGCAAAACATTTCTGCTTAAGACCTCATCTCAATCTCCTCTCTTTCAGCTGAAAACTGTTCCCCCTCATCTCATCGCTGCACTCCTGATCCAGAGCCTCTCCTCAGCTTTCCTGGAGCCCCTTTCAGCACTGGAAGCTGCTTTAAGGTCTCCCCAGAGCCTTCTCTTCTCCAGGCTGAACAACCTCAACTCTCTTGGTCTGTCTTTGTACAGGAGGTGCTCCAGCCCTTGGATCAGCTTTGTAGCCTCTTCTGGACCCATTCCAACATTACCACATCCTTCTTATATTGGGGATTCCGGAAGTGGGCACAGGACTCCAGGTGGGGTCTCACGAGAGTGGAGTAGAGGGGTAGAATGACCCCTCTCGACCTGCTGGCTGCTTTCTTGTCTCATAACAGCGCTTCTTCAGAGATGTTGTGTCAAGAAGTCAATGTAATATAGGGGAGCACATTGTGAGGTACAACAGTCATTCATAATTTTGCCTAATTATATTTCCCCTCGTGCATTCTACTTTTAAGACTTTACTGAATTTTGACTTTGCATGAAGTATTTCAGACCCTGTGTTACTTAGGACAAAAACAACCTTGCCACAGAACCTAGATTTGACCAGCTGGAGTGTTGTTATTCAGTGGATGCATATTTCTACACTTAAAGCCCAAATGCTGTAAATTCAGAGAAGCTGTGCTGCGTGCTTTCTCTTCTACATCAAAGAACTAAAATCCCTGCTTTAAAAATATGATAAACCTCAATTGACTCTTAACTATAGAGTTATGATTGTTGCCTGGACGATGCTTCCCTCCCACGCCCCTCTTTCTGTGTCACCTGCCCTCTCTTGAGCTCCCATCAAGAGATGCTGTCTGTTCGTGGCCAAATGCACCCCCCTGGTCCCGTTGTGTTCAGCCACAGATGCAAAACTTATGATGTTTTAGTACTGAAGTAGGTTAAAAGGACAGAGTCCACTAATAAAACTATTTTGGGTTTCTATAGCAAATTCTGACTTGAAAGAGAATGTCAGCTGACAAAACGTTGTGAGTTTTTTTAGCGAGAAGCGGAAATGAGGTAATGCAATTAATGCAAAGAGCAGCAAAAGCTTCTGGTCGGAGTCTCATCATGGGAAATAATCATAGAATCATGGAATGGTTTGGGTTGGGAGGGACCTCAAAGCCTATCCAGTGCTTAAGCCTATCCAGTGTTCTTAAAGATCACCTAGTTCCAGACCCCTGCCACAGGCAGGGACACCTCCCACTGGATCAGGGGCTCCAAGCCCCATCCAACCTGGCCTGGAACCCCTCCAGGGGTGAGGCAGCCACCACTTCTCTTGGAAACCTGTTCCAGTGCCTCACCACTCTCATAGTGAAGAAATTCCTCCTTATGTCTAGTATAAATCTGCCCCTCTCCAGTTTGTACCCATTGCCCCATATCCTATCCCCACACAAGCCTTTGTAACCAGCCCCTCTCCAGCTTTCCCGTAGCCCCTTCAGGTACTTGAGGGTAACTATAAGGTCTCCTTGGAGCCTTCTCTTCTCCAGACTGAACAACCCTAGCTCTCTCAGCCTGTCCTCATATGGGAGGTGCTCCAGCCCTTCCAAGAGAATTCATTGCAGTGTTATTTCCTGGCTTTGCATTGTACGGGTGTTTGTGGAGTTTCAGTCCAGGCACACACAGCTGATATTGCTGCTTTAATTATTTTAAGAGTTTCAAATTGCTGCTCCATAGACTGGATTTGGAAGAACTGTTTACTAAAAGTTGTTTGTGCCTTCTCAGGTCCGAGCAGAGGAAGCAGGTTTGGGGAATGCGAGAGTGTTTTGTCTCCAGGAGGAAATAAGACCTGTCATTGTCATTTGGACTGGATGACCCATAATGCTCCTTTCCAACCCAAACCATTCTGTGATTGTAGAATCATGAGTGGGGAGACACTGGCCCAGGTTGCCCAGGGAGGTTGTGGCTGCCCCATCCCTGGGGGTGTTCAAGGCCAGGTTGGATGGGCCTTGGGCAGCCTGATCCAGTGGGATGTCCTTGCCCATGGCAGAGGTGTGGAACTGGGTGATCTTTAAGGTCTCTTCCAACCCAAACTATTTTATGATTCTATGATTGTCCAGCCCCATCCACAACTTGTATTCATCCGTCTCATCATGTAGTGCCATTCAAGAGTGCACTTGAGGATATGTCATATTTTTCTCTAATGAGGATGTATTATTCCATGGTTCTTGTGCCATTGGGTATTCTATTTCTTCTTTGGCAAGTCCATGTGTTGCATAAAACTGTCCAATTTAAACACCACCAGGAAACTGGGGCCAAAGTCAACCTCAGAGTTACTCCATTGAAACGAATGTGCAAATTGTTAGGTAAACCCTCATGCTTCTCCTTATACATACTAAGGATATGGAAGGAGAACTCGTCTGAAGGTCTGGATGCCCACAGGGAAGCTTTAAAAATAGGAAATGAACCTGACAGTTCAGCTGGGGCAAATGAAAAAATTCTACAACCAAGTCCCTCAGCCTCCCTGGGCGGCATCCGGCTTCCCTCTCTGGTCCTGTGTCAGCAAGGTAGAATCATAGACTCTCCTGAGTTGGAAGAGACCCACAAGGATCATCGAGTCCAGCTCCTGTCCCTGCACAGGACACCCCAACATTCACCCCATGGGGCTGAGGGCGTTGGCCAAATGCTGCTGGAATCTTGTCAGGCTTGGTGCTGTGACTGCTTCCCTGGGAGCTGTTCCAGGGCTCCACCACCCTCTGGGGGAAGAACCTTTTCTTAGTGTCCAACCTAACCCTTCCCTGGCATCTTCCTGCCATTCCCTCAGGTCCAGTCATTGGTCATCAGAGAGAAGAGCTCAGCACCTGCTCCTCCTTCTCCTCTTGTCGGGAAGCTGCAGACCATGATGAGCTCTCCCCTCAGTCTTCTGTTCTCCAGGCTGAACAGACCCAACGACTTCAGCCGCTCCTCACATGGCTTCCCAGAGATTGGGCTGAGCTGAGTAACTTGAGAGCGAGCTGGTAAAGCAGCAGAGTGCGAGCAAGTGCCAAAGGTCCGAGACGGGGCACACTGCCTGCAGCCACCACCTCCTGTCAGGGCGCCTGTCGCTACAGCGGGACATACCTGCAGGGGTGGAAGAGCAGCTGCCTATCGCTTTGCATGTGGTTTTCCTATAAAACAGGAGCGATGGCAGCATTTGGGTTAAGCCTGGCTTTAGTTACACCGCTGTGTGCTGGCAGTCTGCTGAGACACACCGAGGCATGCAAGCTGCGAGTGGAGTATCCATGTCCCAGCACCAGCGGGTTGGGACGTTTGACTTAAAACCTGGAACTCATCCACAAGTTCAAAGCCCGTCACGCTCCCTGAGCATGGCATTCAAATAACTTTGCTCTCCCAGCAAAGCTCGCACGTCCCCTGGGCTTGAAGAACCCGTGTGGCACTTTGCTCTCTTGAGCAGTTTGGGGCCGTTCCAGGCTGGTTTTCCCGGAGGACAGAATCACAGAATCACAGAATCACCAGGTTGGAAAGGACCCATTGGATCATCGAGTCCAACCATTCCTAACACTCCCTAAACCATGTCCCTAAGCACTTCATCCACCCGTTCCTTAAACACCTCCAGGGAAGGCGACTCGACCCCCTCCCTGGGCAGCTGTTCCAGTACCCAATGACTCTTTCTGTGAAGAATTTTTTTCTGATATCCAACCTGAACCTCCCCTGGCGGAGCTTCAGGCCATTCCCCCTTGTCCTGTCCTCAGTCACTTGGGAGAAGAGGCCAGCTCCCTCCTCTCCACAACCTCCTTTCAGGCAGTTGTAGAGAGTAATAAGGTCTCCCCTCAGCCTCCTCTTCTCCAGGCTAAACAACCCCAGCTCTCTCAGCCGCTCCTCATAAGACTTGTTCTCCAGCCCCCTCACCAGCTTTGTTGCTCTTCTCTGGACATGCTCCAGAGCGTGTGGACATGGACATCCCGGATCAGTCGGCCTGGACTGGACCATTCTGCTGCTGGTGGTTGATGGTTTGGTGTGACTGGGCTGTGAGGTGTGTGATGAGGGCGGAAGGAGCAAAAAAGTTTTGAATGTTACTCAGTTCTCACATACTGGGATAAACTGGGAGCAAAGGGATAGACATTGGTGGAAGGTCAAGCCCTGTGTTTCATTTTATGCACAGTCTTTCTCCAGGATATATATATATATATTTTTTTTCCTCTATTGCCTCCCCACCATTTGAGAAATTTCTTTATACTTTGTGTAGTTATTAATACCTTTTGTCTGGTTTCCCATTTGATGCTTGGAAGCCCCTTCTCACTGCTTATGGCTTTCACTCCCTGCCTCCTGAAGGCCTCAGGGGTTATGGGCACAGCGTTCTTGGGAATTCAAGGTGAGGGCATCATTGGTCATATGGTTAAGGATAAATGAATCTAAGCAGGATATTTGCATAGGACAGTTGATAATTTCACCATCAGGGATGGCTGTGGTTACTTGAAAAGTGTCATCAGCGTAAAAATTAAGGAGAAACAGGTTTTAGGCAGCATGACTGAATGTTGCTCGTTCTTTGTATGACTTTGTGACTGCCCCATCCCTGGAGGGGTTCCAGGCCAGGTTGGATGGGGCTTGGAGCCCCAGTGGGAGTGTCCCTGCCCATGGCAGGGGGTGGGACTGGATGGGCTTTGAGGGCCCTCCTGACCCAAAGCAGTCTATGATTCTAAGCTCTTTTATCTAAAAGGCTGACAAATACTTGTGGACTCTGTGCATACTGGACAGCTGAGAAGGAGATGGCTTGGGCATCGGTGCCTGATTTTACTAAGTCATTCAGGATATTTGAGATGAGCAATTTCTAATGAGTCTGATGAGCTCTACCAGGCAGAATTCAGAAGCCTTCATCCTGTAGACACCATGATGCTGAGTTGTGACTATTTATCTTCTTAAAGGCAATAAGGAACTTTATTTTTCGAACTATTTTGGGGGGAGATGACTCCTCTGTATACAGCGTCATTAAAAATATGTGGTAAAAATGCTTATTTCTTTTTAAAATTAACAGTCATTATGTATAGACACTCATCCTGCTCCATGTGGACCGACTCTGTAACACCCTGTTTGGTGTCCGTTGATGTGGTTATCGAGGTGTTTACTGTATAGTCCTCTATGTCGGTGGTTTCCATCTTTTTTTCTTGATTTGTAAATCTTACATTTTTACAGTGGGGTGTGCTCATTTGCATAGCAAATTTAAGCTTTCAGGGTTTGCTTCTCTTAGTTACGACTCACAAACCCCTTAGAAGCTGCCCCTGGATCCCCAGGGCTCCCCAGGCATGCTGGAAATGATCAGCCTAAAATTAATAGGAAGGTTGTAGAAAAGAAAGGGAAAAAAAACGTGCTGGAAGGTAGCAGAGTCCATTTCCCCGGTGCAAACAGGACTGGCAACTGCGAGTGTCTGGGCTAATAGCTGTGAAGATGCTGCCTCCCCGGGCACAGCCTGGACCTGGGTGCTTTGCAAAACCAGGTTTGGTGCATGAGAAGTTGCTCAGGTGCTTGTGCAAAAATATAACTGTAGGGTAAGATGGTGCTGGAAGACTTGTATGTGGTTTATTCCAGTGGTGCAATAAGCATTGCTTAAGGCCATTTGGTCTCTATAGGTGCACGTATGGCTGTAGGGAGAGGAACCAGGTTTCCAGCTCTTCCTCTCACTGGGAGATGCTGGGCAGAGCTCAGGATGCTGGCAGGGGAGAGGTTCCAGGTTTCCAGCTGCCCTTCTCCCTCAGAGACGTTGAGCAGAACCCAGGAGGCAGGCAGGGGAGAGGACTCAGGTTTCCAGCTGATCCTCTTCCTAAGATGCTGATTGAGCCCAGGAGGCTGGCAGGGAGCTGGCAGGGGAGAAGTCACGGGATTCCAGCTGCCCTTCTCCCCAGGAGATGCTGAGCAGAGCCCAGACGGGGAACTGGCAGGGGAGAGGAACAAGGTTTCCAGCTGGTCCTCTTCCTAGGAGATGCTGAGCAGAGCCCAGGAGGCTGGCAGGGAGCTGGCAGGAGAGGAGGACCAGGTTTTTAGCTGCCCTTCTCCCTGGGAGATACTGAGCAAAGACCAGGATGCTGATAGGGGAGAGGTTCCAGGTTTCCAGCTGATTCTCTTCCTTGGAGATGTTGAGCAGAGCCCAGGATGCTGGCAGGGGAGAGATTCCAGATTTCCAGCTGCCCTTCTCCCTAGGAGATGCTGAGCAGAGCCCAAGAGGCAGACAGGGAGCTGGCAGGAGAGGGGAACCAGTTTTCCAGCTGATCCTCTTCCTAGGAGCTGCTGAGTCGAGCCCGGGAGGCTGGCGGGGAGCTGGCAGGCTGCGTAAACCCTGGCACTGGCTTGAAGGTAGAAGGCAGGGGCACAGGCAGACAGAGAACGCACACCCCGCGGCGAGGGTCTGTGCCCCCGGCAGGAGGCGGCGGCGATGGTTTGGGGCAGGAAGCCCGTCAGCCTGGCTAATTCCTCATTAATTCCTGCCAGGCCAAAATGCAGCAACCTCTCTCCCCAAGCGCTTTTTGCCGTGGTGAAGTGCGTGTGCTCGTGGGATTACTCATAGTTGGCTGCGATTTCTCCACGCAACATATTGTTTGACAAATGTCAATTCTGAAGAAAAATAATTTAAATGATTTCTTCGAGACAAAGTTTCAGACTTAACATTGAGCAGATGCTCTGTCTAAAATTAGCATAATGATTCCTCCTGCCTGCTACTTACCAGGACATGTGTCTTTAATGGAAGTGTTGGAATAATAATGGAACTTCACAATGATTTTGGGGGATAATTGAAGATTCTCCTGCATGCTTTTGAAATGTTTGATGAGCACAGGGGCCTTTTGAGTTAAAGAATGCTATTATTCCAAGTTTTGCAGATGTGGGAAGTGAGAGGCTCCCCCCCTTTCACTGATCCAGGCGCTGCCTGCGGGAGCTGAGCATCTTCAGAGCTATTAGCCCACACACCTGGTTCCTCTCCCTAGAGCTGTACGTGCACCTATAGGGACCAAATGGCCTTAAGCAATGCTTATTGCACCACTGAAATAAGCCACATACAGGTCTTCCAGCACCACCTTACTCTACTTTTATATTTTTGCACAAGCACCTGAGCAGCTTCCCACTCACCCAACCTGGTTTTGCAAACTATCTGAGCACAGGTAGTACCTGGGGGGAGCATCTTCAGCACTTAGAAGCTGCCCCTGGATCCTCAGCGCTCCCCAGGCATGCTGGAAATGATCAGCCTAAAATGAATAGGAAGGTTGTAGCAAAAAAAAACCCAGAAGGAATAAACCGCATGCAAGTCTTCCAGTACCATCTTATCTTACGTTTATATTTCTGCACAAGCACCTGCACAGCTTCACGCTCACGAAACCTTTGCAAAGTACCCGGGGCCAGGTAGTGCCTGGGGAGGCAGCATCTTCACAGCTATTAGCCCAGACACTCGCAGTTGCCAGTCCTGTTTGCACCGGGGGAATGGACTCTGCTACCTTCCAGCACGTTTTTTTTCCCTTTCTTTTTGTTTTGGTTTTTTTTTTGCTACAACCTTCCTATTCATTTTAGGCTGATCATTTCCAGCATGCCTGGGGAGTGCTGAGGATCCAGGGGCAGCTTCTAAGTGCTGAAGATGCTCCCCCCGGGTACTACCTGTGCTCAGATACTTTGCAAAACCAGGTTTGGTGAGTGGGAAGCTGCTCAGGTGCTTGCGCAAAAATATAGAAGTAGGATAGGGTGGTGCTGTAAGACCTGTCCATGGATTATTCCAGCAGTGCAATGAGAATTGCTAAAGGCCATTTGGGCTCGATAGGTGCACATATGGCTGCAGGGATGGTACTGGTGGCCAAGCTCCTGTGATTCCTGAGGTCCAGGACAAGGGGGAGCTGAACCACAGCTCAGATGCTTCCAGGCAGCCCAACAGGCACTGCCCTTTGCTGGGCGTTGAACTCCTGCCTGCTGATGGGATGGCTCCGAAGGGGCATGGGCTTCTGGGCTCAGGCTCTCTGAAAAAAGCACACCTCAAGAAAAGGGCCTGGTGGGAGTCCCAAAAGCAGGAGGAGCTCAGGGCTTGGTGCTGGTGCGGACTGAGCTTAAAACTTGTGAAGTTCTCCTTTCACTTGTAGGGATTTACAGGTCAGGTTGTAAAAGGTTGTTAAATATGTCTGAAATACATTTGGTTCACAGCTTTCTGACGCTCTAGCCTTCCAGAGGGGATGGATGGCATGAAAACCGTATGCCCTGTCCCCACTTCAGTCAGGAGCGCGATTGCGTGGCCTTGGGCAGAGGGGCTGTAAAAAAAGAAAAACAAACCACATTTGGAAATCCGCAGACAGTTTCCGGATATGTGCAGGCTTTGGCACAGAAAGGTGAAGCAGTTTGGTAGCTGCCCGGTGGGAGAACTGGTACGAAAATCCTCAATTCCCACTCTGCAGGGTTCTCTAGGAACCTCCTTTCTTACTGGATTGTTGGAACAGGAGCTCTAGCAGTTGCGTATGTGGCAAAGCTGAAAGTCCTGACCATGCTTTTGGCTTCTGTTAATGGATTTTAGCAGCAGGGAAGAGAGGGATGAGTTCGGGAGCAGCTGGGAGCGTGCAGAGCACCAGAGGGTGCTCCGAGGTGCTGGGAATGCCTGCGCAGCAGCAGCACTGGTGGAAAAACCAACAGAACTCAAAAAGAAAAGAGGTGGAAGAGTTTCAAAGAGGCCTTTTCAGGCAACGGGTCGTTTTTTACACATCCTGGGCTATGCTGGAGTGAGCAGGGGTGGGTGAGGGCTGGGGAGGCAGCGTAACCAGTCTAAACTGCGAGGGGAGGAGGACTCTGACCTTGAAATCGGGAGGGAGATGTGGTTGGTTTAACCATCCTTGACCTGAGGACAATCCCTTTCCTGACTAAATGCTGGTTTCTAACAAAGGATTTCCACAAGACTGCCCTCCGTGCCCTGAACTAAACCCCGGGTGTTCCTGAAGAGGAGTCTCAGGGGAACTTGGCCCTTCCTCTTCCCATTTAAGCCAAACCACATTCTTCCACCTAGGAGAAGCCACCGTGACCAGGCAAACACCTTTGTGTTGGTTGCCATGAATGGCTGCGTTTGTACCGTCAGGGAAAAAACACCTTCACCTTGTTGGGTGTTGGGATGCAGAGATCGACCTCCGTAACTGGGAAAAGAGGTGGCTTGGGTGTCAGGCATGATGGGCAGGGTCAAGGATGCTGGCTGAAAAGGAAAGAAGTATAATTAGAGCATTTTTTTGCGTGAAAATCTTAAACGTGCCCATGTGTGGTGCACTTTAAAAGCGGCATTAACACCTTGCTGCTATTTTCATGCATTCCTAGGGCTGTGTTGTCCAAGCAGAGCGAGTTGATCAGAGCGGAGGTGCTGATATGTCTCACGGGCACGCTGGGTGCTCTTCTGGCTGGAAGGTGATAGTTTAATAAGTGCTTCTCACAGCCAGGTCTCAGGTCATCCCCATGTGCGAAGAAAGGAAGGAGGATGGTAGGTGTGTTGGGAAGAGCTGATGGGTCTGTCTGGCCTAGTGAGGTCAGAACCATCATGAGGCTGCTGCTGGAAGCTGAGTAGCTGAGATAGAACTGATCTTTCCCTCTGGTAAAGAGGAAATGAGACACTGCATTTGCGTTTCTTTACCGCATTTGCTTCTCATTCTGGCCTTCGCAGCCCAGAAGGCCAACCATGTCCTGGGCTGCATCCAAAGCAGCGTGGCCAGCAGGGCGAGGGAGGGGATTCTGCCCCTCTGTTCCTCTCTTGTGAGACCTCATCTGGAATAATGTGTCCAGGTCTGGAATCCTCAACTTAAGAGGGATATGGAGCTGTTGGAACAGGTCCAGAGGAGGCTACAAAAATGATTGGAGGGCTGGAGCACCTTCCCTATGAGGACAGGCTGAGAGAGTTGGGGTTGTTCAGTTTGGAAAAGAGAAGGCTCAGAGGAGATCTTCTAGCGACCTTCCAGTACCTGAAGAGGCTACAGGGAAGCTGTGGCTGCCCCATCCCTGGAGGCCAGGTTGGATGGGCCTTGGGCAGCCTTATCCAGTGGGAGGCATCCCTGCCCATGACAGGGGGGTTGGAACTGGATGATCTTTAAGGTTCCTTCCAACCCAAACTATTCTTTGATTCTATGATTAGGAGTCCTTGCACTTCTGTCCATGCTCCTGTGAGCTATACATTGCTTTATTTCATGTCTATCCGAATACTCGAATTTAATTTGATGAAGGAAGCGGATGCTTTGCCATATCCAGTCCCATTGTTTTGTGGAATCAAACCCTGTAACCCAAAAATGACCTTCTGTCAGCCCAGGTTGCGTTAGGTGGCCTTTAGGTGACAAACCTGGTTCCGCTGCTCTTGGCCCATCTGAATAGGTCCTTGTGGAGCTCCGGATATGATCAGCTCTCCATGGCCAGGAGCAGGCTGGAAGTGCAGCTGGGGCTGTAACCCCTGTGACTGGGACAGAGCAGCGTCATAACCGCAGCCAGCGGGATATGGAAGCTCGCTCGAGGGGGGAACACACCCGACTGCAGTGTTTGTCAAGTGAGGTTTGGGAGGGTCAGGGCCGCTCCACGTGTGCTGATTGAGAGTCCTTATGGGACAGTGAGCATATCCAGTGTCTGCATCTGTACGATTCCTTAAAGACCTTAAGCAACCACACCTGCTTTCACCAAAGTGACTCAGGCTGGGGGGGACGGGACTGGGGCAGCATGGGAGCAAAATCAAACAAAACCACGAAGTGTTTTTACATCGTGCTCTAATTCTCATTTCTATCCGGAGTGAGAGAAGCTGAAATTGAGTGTGAAACTGGGCTATTGAGGAGATGATACACTCACAAAAAGTGCATGTATTACATGGTATTTTAGCACCGAAAGCATTCTGGGGTTGCAGTTTACAAGGAGTTTGCTCTGGGGCGGGTTGGAAACGGGCCAAACTGATGTTTCGAGAGCAGGTTTCCCATCATTAGTTCTTCTCAAGAGCAACATGCTGTTCTCCAAGCGCAGCAACGACTATGCTGATGCTCACTCCAAAAAGCACATCCTGCTCAGTTTCTAGTTTAGCTGCCAGTATAATCCTTTGCATTATAGAGACCTCACATCATCGTTTCATTGCTAGGTGACTTTTCTTTTCGCTTACCCTTGACTTTATGAACTCTGGAGTCAGATGGGAATGTAGGGGTGTTCAAGGCCAGGTTGGATGGGGCTTGGAGCAACCTGATCCTCCAGTGGGAGGTGTCGCTGCCCGTGGCAGGGGGGTAGAACTTGATGGGCTTTGAGGTCCCTTCCAACCCAACCCATTCTAGGATTCTGTGATAGGTTTGGTAATGGTGGGGGCTTTTGGGGGGTGGATTTTTTTGAGTAGCCTGTGTTGCAGACGGGGGATTCAGATGCAGTTTTGCTAGAGCGATACCTGCTTTCACCACAGACTGGTTTTCCAGCTGGACGTACAGTGCTAAGATGAGTTTATCAAGCGTGTATTGATGAGCTGAGCAAAATAAATAACCTTGGGAAGAGTTCTCATTTTTGTTGATAAAACTCTATCTACAGGAGCACTTCTAATGACTGCAGAAAACCTTTTTGCTACATAAGCGCACAGATGTAAACCCAGACTGGGATGCAAGGCTACCCTGTTTCTTTCTTCTGCTTCTTCCCAGCTGCCTGGCTGAAACCCCAGGGTTATCTTATTGTCCTCTGAGCTCACGAGGGGCTGCCCTGAGCTGGGGTCCCGCCTGGCAGCCAGGACAAATGCCACTGGCACCCTTTGGGCAGCCCCATGTGGAAGAGGGACAAACTCTGCCTGATCGGTTTGCCTTCCCTGCAGCCTCTGAAGGAGTGCTTTGTCTCCCCCTTTTAGGCTCAGGCTGGTAGTTTGTTAAGGCAGTGATAGCTTTCAAAAAAAAAAGAAGAAAACGATTTAAAGAGAAGACAAAAAAATAGAAGACCAAAGAAAAAAGAAGTCAAAAAAGATTAAAAAAATAAAAATGGAAAAAAAGAAACAAAACAGGGAAAGAACCCCAGACCCTCCAAAAAAAAACAAGACAAAAAAAAAAAAAAGACAGAAAGATAAAAAAGATTAAAAAAAAAAAAAAGGACAAAAAAAGATGAGAAATAGAAAAAAAAAGAGACAGGGTGCATCTGGGGGTCAAAGCACCAGTTAAAAGGGGTGCAGTGCCCGCTCCCGCTGTGGCCTGGCTGCTGAGCTCTGAGTTTCTCCCCGGCCCTTCCACAGACGTGGGGGATGCTCAGGGGTCCCCCCCAGATGCTCTAAGGTCCCCTAGAGGATACACTCCAGTCCCCTGGTGATGCTCAAGGGTCCCTCCAGGGATGCTCTCCTTTTCCCCCGGGGATGCTCAAGGGTCCCCACTGGGAATCTTTCCTGTCCCCTGGGGATGCTCTTGGATCCCCCCTGGGGATGCTCCCGGTCCCCCGGGGATGCCTTTGGGTCCCTTAGGGGATGCTCTCCAGTCCCCTGGTAATGCTCAAGGGTCCTCCTGGGGATACTCCTGGTCCTCTGGGAGTGCATCCCCCCCTTCCCGATGGGCCGGCCGGGGCTGTGGCTGTCCGTGTCCCTGTCCCCTCCCCAGGCTGCAGCCCCAGGGAAGCGGCTCCTGTGCTGGGCTCCGCTCCATCAGCGATAGGGGGGAACACGGGCAGATGGGAGCAGGGGAGGTAATGTGAGGGAGGAGGGCAGCGATGGAAGGATGGAGAGGGGAGAAAGGGATGGAGAGGGGAGGGGAGGGAGAGATGGAAAGAGAAGGGAGGGATGGAGCAGGGAGGAAGGGATGAAGCGGGAGGGAGGGTTGGAGAGGGGAGTGAGAGATGGAGAGGGGAGGGGAGGGAAGGATGGAGAGGGGAGGGAAGAATGGAGTGAGGAGGGAGAGCTGGAGAGGGGAGGGAAGGATGAAGAGGGAGGGAGGGATGGAGAGGGGAGGGAAGGATGGAGAGAGGAGGGAGGGATGGAGAGGGGAGGGAAGGATGGAGAGAGGAGGGAGAGATGGGGAGAGGACGAAAGGATGGGGAGGGAAGGAAAGGGTGGAAGAAGGGAGGGAGGGAAAGGGAAGCATATGGAGAGAGGGATGGAGCTGGGAGGGACGGAGTGGAGAGGCGGGGAAGGAGAGGGAAGGGAGGGACGGAGACGGGAGGGAGGGATGGAGTGGGGAAGGAAGGATGGAGCCGGGATGGAGTGGGAAAGGAGGGATGGAGAGAGGTGGGAGGGAGGGATGGAGAGAGGTGGGAGGGATGGAGCCGAGATGGAGCGGGGAGGCAGGGATGGAGAGAGGAGGGAGGGATGGATCTGGGAGGGAGGGATGGAGCTGGGAGGGAGGCGGTGGATCCGTCAGGCATAGCTGTCCCTGCTCCCCTCTCCCCGGGGCAGGGATGCAGGGGGGCAGCAGCATCCCGGGCAGCGCAGGGAGCAGGATTCCCTCCTCGGAGCCGCTGCTTTTGACAACAGGAAACAATGTGTAGTGAATGGAAAAAGGGGGTGGCGCTGCCTGGCCGACTTCCCTTTACATCACTGCCCAAATAAGGAGCTTTACAGTAACCTTTTCTATTGCAGCCCGGCAGAAGATCCCCCTGGAGCCCAGGGTCCCAGCCTGGCAGAGCCATGGGCGAGCGGCAGCATCCCTGCGGGGGGCGAGTGCAGGTAACGGGGACGACCGCTTGGTCCAGGGCTCTGTCCGTGGGTTTGTGCGCTTTAACATCTAGACATGGTATTTTTCGTCTTAGCTCTGAGAGCGGAGGGCAGGCGACGAGGCGTAATTAGGCGCCGAGGCGGAATGAAGCGCCCTCATAACCCACGGGAATGGCTGGGTGGTGAGGTCACGGCGTGAACTGGGAGTTACTGGATGCTGGGCTGCCGTACACTGTAAACACCGAGGGGTTGTTGCTCTTGAGCTGCCGCCAGGCAGCACGAGTGCCCGCGCTGGCACGGGGAGAAGCTCCGCTTCTTAATTGGCATCCACCTCTAATTAAAGTCCTGAAAGCCGGGGACTTGCGCTGGCTGCAGCGTGTGGTGGGGCTGAGCTGTCTGTCTGTCTGTCTGTCTGGGACGGATTTCCTCCTTATCACTCGTACAGGAAAGCAAGTGGGGAGCAGAGTGGTTGTTCTTGGGCGGCACGTGATGCGAGCGGGGAGCTGTGCTGGTAAAATCCCTGCCTGGGCTCCCAGCGAGCTGGCTTTCCCAAGCCAGAGTCCAAACTGTGCTGCAAGAGAGGAGATTGAGATGAGTTTTTATGAAGAAATGTTTTGCTGTGAGGGTGGGGAGGCCCTGGCCCAGGTTGCCCAGAGCAGTGGTGGCTGCCCCATCCCTGGAGGGGTTCCAGGCCAGGTTGGATGGGGCTTGGAGCCCCTGAGCCAGTGGGAGATGTCCCTGCCCATGGCAGGAGGTGGGAGTGGATGGGCTTTGAGGTCCCTTCCAACCCAACCCATTCCATGATGCCGCATGTATCCGCCGGCAGGTGAGGAGGTTGAACGTGCGGGCTGTGGGGAGGAGGGCCTGGACCCGGGGCTGACCCTTGGGGTGTTTTATCCCTTTTCAGCGTTTCTCACAGATGATTAGCACCTGCACATCAGCATAAAATGAGGCAGCTTTAAAAATGCATTAAGTCTGACTAAATGAGTGCTAACAATTTAAGCTTCTTAATCCTCCTCGATGGAAATTAATAACCCTTTTGATGCACCCAGAGGTGTGATCAGGAAGGCGGGCAGGCGCTGAGCTGCTCTATGCAGATACGTGGATTGTTATTCTAGAAAAAGACACCATACATTATTATTTCATCCTGCCCCTCCTCGTTCGTTAGCTAATTGCCCGACCATCATGAAGCACCTGGCACTTTTACCCAGTTACACTGGCAAGTGGAAGCGCTGGGCAGCTGACACGGTGATTTATGGTGTGAGCAATACAATCCAAACCCTGCACTGCTGCTGGAGGATAACCTGTAGCTTCCAGGCTTTTAGTTTCCCTGGTGTTGAAAGATTGTTAGCGTCAGGGTGCAGAGGCAGTTTTAACCTCCAGTGTCTGTGTGTCCTGACAGCCCCTTTGTCCTAACTCCTCTCTCTCTTATTTTAATAAGGCTTCAGTGATCTCCTAAAAAGCTGTTGGGACTTTTTGGGGACTGACATGTTTTTCTCGCAATCTCAGTGTTCCGGGAACTATTCTTTCTGATTCTTGTAGGAAAAGGTTCACGGTGTTGTCAAAAGTGCATTTTCCCACTAAGAATAGGTGGGATTCATGTGAGTGTTTTGGTTCTCGCTGGGCTCACAGGTGTCAAGAGGCTTCAAAGCCTGTTTAAGGACTTTTGACCATCTCCTTCCTCTTGTTAGCAGACAGGTCTAACTGAAGGGCTTCTGGCAATATGATATCTTTAATCCCTACAGAAGTATCTTTCAGTGGAGGTTGCAGAGATACTGGTGTAGGCCACGGGGAGGGGGGTATTGTTGGTATGTGCTGTCCTGACTTCTTTCTGAGAAGATGCCTCCAAGGCTTGCCATCAGGCTTCTCGGACTGGTGCGGGATTCACTGCAGTCCTTATTAAGGAAAGGAAGAACCAAATCTGTAGAGGACTCATGTAAACTCTGCAGCGAAGAAAAAACTTCCAGAAGTTGCCAGTTGATAAATTACTGAGTGTGTTCCCACCAAACTGCTGTAGCAGGGCTGGGCTTTGTGTCCTCTGGGACACATTCAGCACACGCAGAAGTGTGAGAAATGCATTTGAGGAGCCCCTTCCTCTTCTGGGAGCGTAAAGGAAGGGGATTTACTCACTGAGTGACCATTTTCATCCTAATCTGTGCTGGGCACTTCTAATTTCTCCGTGTTGGACATCATCCATTTGTATGTCCCGCTGCAGCTTCTCTACCGTGCTTTTAGCATCTTAACAAGGGACCTTTACAAGCTTTCTTCCCCTCCTTGCCCTGATGAGTGGTTGCCCGGGTGCACGTGTGGCAGAAAAAACAAGAGGCAGGACCGCAGGCTCTGCTCGTTTGGTTTTCCCGTCGGAGCAAAAGCACGTTCTCACAGCCGGGGTGGAGGAGAGAGCGGAGCCGGGGAGGGGGGGAGCAAACGCAGAAATGTTTGGAGTTTGCTCTTGAAAAATATACGGCAGCCGTCAATAGAATAGCTCAGTGTTCGGCTCGCGGCATTTGCAGCGTGTGCGAGCAGGGATCGGATGTGGGGGACTCTGAAGGGGATCTGGTGGGGTGAGTCCCCAGAGAAACGGGTTCCAAAATAGTATTTGTTCTGAAGTGAACAACACAAGCGCTGTTGAAAAGCTGTTCCTGAGCTGCGGGGACGCGGCATCGCTGATACGGGTGGTTTAGCAGTAATCGGCGAGAGCGGGGAAGTGGATCCCAGCTGGGGAAATCACCGTGGCCATCCTCTTGATTGGGTGGCAGGTCATTAATGAGGGGCTCCTGGGAACTCCCTTAACATACGTCACTGGCAAAGTCGCATGGCCACATTGGGGCAGCTCCTGCGCTAGGAAAGCTGGCTTTCCTCTGGCTTCCTCCAGCTCCCCTAATCACCAAGGTTCCTGCTGACTCTGTGCTCAGAGGAGCTCTGCCGTCAGAACTTCTGGCCGCGTTTAGCTGCACATGTTGAATGCAGAAAGTGTTTCAGCAAACTCGCTGTTTCTAAAGCTCTTTAAAGCATTTGGTTTCTTGGCAAACGGGGGGTCAAATTTAGGGGGAAAAAATAAAAATTACCCTCTGGAAAGGAAAGCAATTTATTTAAAATAGATATTTGCCACTGTTGTCTCCTTAAAAAGGCTTCTTGTTAGTAGAGCTTTACAACTCTGCTGGGATCTGCAGTCGGTAGGGCTGGTTGGGATGCAGGGAAATAGTTATTCTGTTTTCCATCCTGCCTGTTACACTTGCTGAACACTTCCCACCTTTCACTTGTTAATCCAGACCGATTTCTCACTGGTGCTCCCTCTCCTGGGCTCTGCCGAGACCACCTTGTGAGAGCACGGTTGTGATTAGCGCTCCCGCTGTGCCACAACTTGAATTCAAGGAAATGGTCTTTCCCAGGCTGGCTTTGCACAGTCGGCTGGGATCTCCGTCTCTGTAATCGGTGCTGTAATCAGAATGGAGATTTTTATCCTGCCTGGCTCTAATTACGCGCCTGCAGAAGGTGAACCTTTTAATGAGCATCAAAAGAGGCATTGTGTGTCAGGGAGGGCCCCGGTTAGAGAGACGAGGGGATTATTCAGTCATTCAAGAAACATTTGGGGAAAGTAAATGTGCAATAAATCTTCCTTAGCCACTAGGTTGCCTCATTTTCTTTGCAGAGCCCTGAGCCAAGCTCAGCCCCTCCTCCCTAGGAAGTCCAGGAGTAGTTGGCGTAGCGCTGGGTTGCGCTGACTGCCCGCTGTTCTGAGCTTTCGGAGCAAGCGAGCAGGGCTTGCACGTGCAGCAGGGTGAGGGGGAGAGCTCAGCTGTGCAGAGCTAAAGGAGGTGAGCAGAGGCGTCCCTGAGTATTTACTGCATGGAAATCATCTTCCAAGAAGCCTTTTTCCTAATAGGAACAGTAATTAACCCATTTAAATACACCTAGGTGGTATTTTTCTAACCTTTCTTTCCAGTTGTACAGCAATTTTGGTTTGGGGGCACTTTCTTTCTGGGAACTGTGCAGTGGCTTTTAATCAAGGATAACTAAGAGGAAAACATGAGATCAAGTTTTCCTGCCTTCCCAAAATGGACTTCTCATAGTAGCAGCGGCTGCTCGCTCCTCTTTGCCTTGGAGCTTGTGTACTGCCTCGTGGGGGCACAAAGTGCTTGTAGGTTGTCGCTGGAGGAGCAAGCAGGGGCGTCAGCCACTGGTACAAACTCACAGCAGAGTGTCTTGCTCCAGGGCGGGTTCAGATTAGACATCATGAAAAATTTCTTTACCAAAAGGGTCCTCAGGCAGCGGCAGAGGCTGCGCAGGGAGGTGGTGGAGGCCCCATCCTGGAGGGGTTTAAAAGACGGACAGACCAAGTGCTCAGGGATGTGGTTTAGTAGCGAGCAGGTACGGTTGGAGTTGATCTCAAAGGTCTTTTCCAACCAAATGATTCTATGGTTCTGTCTTCAGTGTTGTGGGAAACCTTACTGTACACTGATGGTCTAAAAATCTGTTCTGTGTAAATGAGGTTTTCAGTTCCAGCAGCTCCTCAGTCTCTAGATCCTAATTTGTCTTTTCCACACCACTTATGCAGACCTTCCCTTGTTCCTTCCTCAGGCTTTGGAGGGTCACCTGCTCATTAAACCATTATTCAGGTTTGCAGCCCAGAGAGGCTTTGGGGTTTCAGTTATTTTGTTCTGCTTTAGACTTACAGATTTTAGGCAGGAAGGCAAGGTGTGTGAAAAATTGGCCAGATCCATTGGAATTCTGACATCGGATTTGGGGTTCTTTGCTGCTGTTGCTCTACAATGCATGAAGACCTGGAAGGGTTTGCCGAGCCCTCATTTGGTGGTGCAGTTTAGAGGGGAAACCTCAGGAGAATCCAATAAAATTGAACCTGGCTCTTTTCCCAGCAAATCTGGTTTTAAGTGTAGTTTTCCCCTCAAGTCTTTACTGCCACGCTGCTATGGCTGGATTGAAATCCAACTTCTGCACTACTGAGATAGTCTCTCTGGAAGGGCAGTTCACTACTTTGCAGAACTCAAAAGGCACAAACTAGACATGACTGTTCGCTCTGTGCCTGCCTGTGGTCCCTTTTCATAAGAATCAGTAGATTTAAGTCTCAGGTACACACAGACTGACCTTCTTCATCTTCGGATGCATGATTATTCTCTCGATAGCCCCATATGTCATCAATATCATCGTGAACCATGAGCCAGTGGTGACAAAACGACCCAAGGGATGTTGTGGCGTGAGCCGCTTGCATTTCTCTCTAAGAGCAGAGTATGGTCATGGGGTAAAAGGCCAAGTAGATGAGCGTGTGACTGGACATGTGCTCCTCAAAAGCGATATAGTAAGATAAGTTGTGGGTTGAATGAGGTCTACGTCACTGCTGGAAGTGATGATGTGCGTTCTTCAGCCATTTCATCTGGTGAAGGTGAATGAGTGGTTGTTGCTTACATAGCGGGGTGCAGGGTTCACAGAATGGGTTGTGAAACTTGAAGAGCTTCTAGGAGCTTTTGAGGGGTCTAGGAGGAACGTTCTGGGCTCTGGACTTTTGGTTGGGTCCTCCTGCACCAAGTCGCATGGAGATGCTCAGGAGACAGAGTTGAGTAAAAAGGCTCTGCCCATTCCATGCTGTTCAGGATCAGACAGTGAGGAGCCCGGGGGACGTAAGGAGTGTCTTGAGGCCAACACAGAAGGTCTGTCACTAACGGGAATGGGTTTCAGAGTTTTCCATGAGGCATCGCCGCCTTTTTAAATAGCTGCCCACGGGTTTCCTGTGTTCCCTCCTGCCCTTTGTTCAGGTTTTTTTGGGTTTGTTCCCTTCTAGGGAGATTTGCTGACATAAATTAAAGCTATAGAAAAAAAAAAATGAAGATGGGACTAAAATGAGTCGAGTAGAAATAAAAAGTTTCATAAAGTTCACGTGTTTCGGAAAGCACTGGGATGGCAGCTGCCACCTGAAAAACAAAAGCAGCTGCTGGGCTGGGTCAGCGGTGACTCCGTAACAGGCCGGTGATTTCCAGTTTCCACCCTATGGCCACAGGGGTGTAAATCTGATAAACTCCCTCGCGACAGCCACACCGGGTGAGATCGGCTGCAGAGGAGCAAGTTCAGGGTACTGAGCTGGCTGGGTGCGAGGAAGGATGGAGCAGTAAAGCCTGTTCCTTAGTGGGGTCCATCCTCCGGGAGGATGAGCACCGCATGGTGTTCCTGCAGCAGCTCCCCTTAGCAGAGCCATTCACGTCAATTATTCTGTGTACGTGAGGCAGCAAAGGGATTTCTTGACTGTAATTTGGAGTCTCTTGGCTTCCCAACTGGAACACTGCTCTGAACCAAGAGGTCTGTGTTGTGGGGGACGTCAGGGGTGCTTGGGGCAGGGCAAAGCATTCTCATGTGTGTGTGAACCCATCAAAAATGTGTTGAGTCTTCGCCTGTTTTAAAGAGGAAAATAGAATTTTGATTGTGTTTCAAAGAAAAATGCTTTCATTTGGAGGATGTGGAGCATTTGACTTTGGAACGAAACAGTGCAATGAATGGTCAGACAAGAACTGAGTGCATAAATAAGAGTTGTAGGTATCTACAGGACAACGTGAAGCTTTTCAGAGTTGGAAGGGAAGTTGAGCCGGGTGTTTAATTACCTCCCACAGACTGGCCTGGAGTGCTCAGGTATTTCCTTCGTGACTTTCTCAGGCTAAAATTAACAAAACCTGAAACGAAATCACTCTTCCCCACCGTTTCACCACTCTGTTTACATGAGAAAATTATCTAGGACACAACAGTGTGACCAGTGTAGCTTGGAATAAGCGTCCGTTTCTTCTGGAAGCAAGGATCTCTGCTGGAAGTTACCCTGCAAGAATTCAGAATGTTGCTGGCCGATATCCTTCTGTGGAAAAGTGCGTGCCTTGGTTCCCACTTCTGTAAAAGGGGGTTGAAAATATTCCCCCTCCGTGCCAGGAGCATTGCCACACTCCCTCCGCAGCAGTTGGTGAAACACCACAGAGTTTTTTCCACCCGTGTCAAAAATGCTAAATAAAAGTAAACTGATGCTATTTTAAATAATACTTGAAGTGCTTCATGCTACGGTGACTGCCTGCAAATAGCTCTGGAAACATATTATGGGAAGGTTTCACAGTTATGGTTCACGAGCACTCCAAGCTGGGCAAGCTGATGCTTTTTAGCACTCGTGCACCAGCGGCAGCTTAAAACACCGCGGAAAAGGCATCCGAGAATCGCCCCAAACCTTCCTTGCTCTGTACCAGACCTGCCAGCACTACAGGCTGGATCGCATCCTCTGTATCCTGCATCCGATAGCATCCTACACTAATGACTCACTGCCTAATGAGTTTACAGCCGTGGTTTGTATCATTCCTAAGGTAATCCGCTTTAATTGAAGAAGTGTTTATTAAAACTGAGCCCTCGCCAGCTTTTTTGCAAACCTGCTTTGACTTGGCGCCGTTTGTGTCCAGGAACAGCTAAGGGAAGAAGGTGAAAACCATCACTGCCAAACTGAAGAGTTTCTTCATAACCTGAAGGCAGTGCCGTGGTGTTTTTCTGCTGAAGAAGCTGCCTGCAGTGTTGGTTTTATGCTGCCTTATGCAGGTTTTGGGTCTTTAAAGAAGTTAAGGGAAAGTCCCAGCTGAAGTGTTGGTTGCCTTGTCTCCATGGAATAGAGTTGCTTTACGTTTGCGCCCATAATTCATTGCCGTAGTCTGCTGCTGTCGGGTTCTGATCTGTCACCCACCCGTGGGGGTTTGCTGCATAGGTAGAAAAAAACTTTGAGTTCATATTTGCATTAATCAGAAGTCAGAATTGTTCAGAAGATAGGAGCTAGCATGGGAGAACGTTAAACTAGTTAGTTTATAAAGGTGCTCCTCTGCTCCACGTGGACTCCTGTGTTCAGTTCTGGAGTCCTCAGCACAGGAAGGACATGGAGCTGTTGGAACGGATCCAGAGAGACCTTAAAGATCATCCAGTTCCAACCCTCCTGCCATGGGCAGGGACATCCCACTGGATCAGGCTGCTCAAGGTCCATCCAACCTCGCTGGGAACACCTCCAGGGATGGGGCAGCCACGGCTTCCCTGGGCAACCTGGGCCAGTGCTTCACCACTCTCATGGTGAAGAAATTCTTCCCAATGTCTAACCCTCTCCACTTGTTGCAGAAAAGAACTATAGAAAGGTTTTTGTTGAAAGCCTTCTCTCTATTTTGGTAAATAAATGAGGAAAGTCAGAGATAACAGTGTCAGCCGCGTGGCAGTGGTGCCTCTGTCCACTGGCATCCGTAGAGCAGCCTTGAGTGGGAGGAGGAGCATGGAAGTGTCCTGAAGCTACACACACAGCTTCATGTGAATGGAAACTTCAGCTCTGCATGTCCTAGATGTGAAGTAATTGAATAAATGTGAGTGCCGAGGAGGGGTGGCTTAGAGAAGCTCCCAGTGCTTGGTACTCTCCTTTCCTGCTTTTGTACCAGGTCTGTGTCAGAGCTAAAATCGCCTTTCACAAGGCAGGACGCAGCATGGGCCACCACCAACCCATCTGCTTAAAAAGTGATGATGGAATCATAGAATGGTTTGGGTTGGAAGGGCATCCAGTTCCACCCTGCCATGGGCAGGGACACTTCCCTCTGGATCAGGGGCTCCAAGCCCCATCCAACCTGGCCTGGAACCCCTCGAGGCTCTGGGCAACCTGGGCCAGGGCCTCCCCACCCTCACAGCAAAACATTTCTGCCTAAGATCTTATCTCAATCTCCACTCTTGCAGCCGAAAACCATTTGCCCTCATCCTGTCCCTGTGCTCCCTGATCCAGAGCCCCTCCCCAACTTTCCTGGAGCCCCTTTCAGTCCTGGAAGCTGCTCTAAGTTCTCCTTAGATTCTTCTCCAGGCTGAACAACCCCAGCTCTCAGCCTGTCTCATATGGGAGATGATCCATCCCTTGGATCATCTTTGTGACCCTGATATGGTCTTTTGATTCTATTTCCATCTCTGTTTGTGTTTGCGCTGGGATCTCTACTCGGTGCTGGGGCTGTCACGGTGAGGAATCGTCCCCGGTGCCGACGAGCCCATTTGTGCTCGATGGGTGTGTGAGTGGAGCAAGTGCAGGGGATGTTTTCCATTTAACAATGTTATTTCTGGCACCACTGCTTTTTCTGTAATCACTGTGGAAACTGTTATGCTTGGGTGTTCATAAAGGAAACACTGTAAGTTCTTCTAGGGAGAAATACATTAAGCAAGTGGCTGTGATACTGGTTTCATAAGGCTCACTTTAATCGGGAACAGTGTTTTGGGGAGATTTTTACTGGCTGTGTTTCTAATGGAGTCGAGGAACACTCGTGCAATCATAGAATGGTTTGGATTGTAAGGGCAGGGACACCTCCCACTGGATCAGGGGCTCCAAGCCCCATCCAACCTGGCCTGGAACACCTCCAGGGATGGGGCAGCCACCACTGCTCTGGGCAACCTGTTGGTAAAGAGGAGAGTATGTTGGAAAGAGGGCAGTTTGATGTTTGTACTCTGGTGCTGCATTGTATGATGGAGTTTCAGTTTCAGCTTTTATTGTGAAGAGAAAACAACTTTGAAGATAGATGGGATGGTCTGCACCCTTAAAGAAATATGAGAAGTTAGAGTTATAGACTGCGAGTTATGTCGGTAGGGAGTTTTTAGATCCATTAATGGGTGTCCTGCTGCACCATGGCCACAAATGGCTCTTATAGAGTAGAACGATGTGGCTTCACCCCGTGGCTGAGGGTGGATTTAGGAAGTTGATGCTCCATGGTGCCCAAGTGCAGGAGCATCACCTGTGCACCACGGCATGGGGTGGACTGCAGGTGGGAGAGCTATGGACCTGCCGCTCCTGGAGGAGCCACCTCCAGCTGGGAGCCTGTTCTCAGGGTCACACCTCAGCTCTGCGTGCACGGGAGCTTCTGTGCCCCACCTCTGTGTGTGGTTCAGCACGCTGACCTGCAGGTAGGATTTGGTGAGGAAAGCACACAGTACTGAAAGGGGCTCCAGGAAAGCTGAGGAGGGGCTGTAGATCAGAGAGTGAAGGGATGGGAGGAGGGGAATGGTTTTCAGCTGCAAGAGGGGAGATTGAGATGAGATCTTAGACAGAAATGTTTTGCCGTGAGGGTGGGGAGGCCCTGGCCCAGGTTGCCCAGAGCAGTGGTGGCTGCCCCATCCCTGGAGGGGTTCAAGGCCAGGTTGGATGGGGCTTGGAGCCCCGATCCAGTGGGAGGTGTCCGTGCCTGTGGCAGGGGTGGCACTGTATGGGCTTCGAGGTGCCTTCCAACCCAAACCACTCCATGATTCTACAGTTCTGTGTAACTGCAGAGGATGCTGAGCAGCTGGAGCATGCGCTTCCCGTGCCAAGCAGCCTGTGGACCCGAGACTACCCAAGTAGCATCGTATTCCTCCCAGGCAGTATGACCTTTCTGCATGGATACAGTAACAACATTGTTCACTAATTGGGAAGAAACTTCTGGAGAACTTTTAAAACTAATTTTGTAGTATCAGCACAAAGTAGTGAGGTCCTGGGCGCTTGCGTGAGGCTTTGAAGCTCTGGCATTTTGTGCAAACATTAGCTATTAAACCTTACTAAACTACAGTTTGAGCTGCTAAATTTATCCTTTTCCTTATTTGGTGTAGTAATAAACCTATTATTTCTCTTCCAATTGTGTTTTGCATACTGCGAGGTAATTATTCCTTATAATAGAATCATTTGGTTGGAAAAGACCTTTGAGATTGTTGCGTCCAACTGTATCTCTCCACTACTGAACCATCCTTGGATATACTTCATCTGCCTGTCTTTTAAACCCCTCCAGGGATGAGGACTCCACCACTTCCCTGGGCAGCCTCTGCCTAAGAACTGTTTAGGTGAAGAAACGTTTCCTGATGAATGGTTGGACTTGATGACCCAGTGGGTCCCTTCCAACCTAGTGATTCTATGATTCTGTGATTCTAATCTGAACCTGCCCTGGTGCAACTTGAGGCTTGAGGCCATTCCCTCTCATCCTGTCGCCTGTTACTTGGGAGAAGAGACCAAAATGCACCTCACTGCAGCCTCCTTCCAGGCACTTGTAGATGGCAATGACGGTCTCCTGTCAGCCTCCTCCAGGCTTAACAACCCCAGGTCCCTCAGCCGCCTCTCACAAGGCTTGTGCTCCAGTCCCTCCATCAAGGTCTGACCTGGTCCAGAGGTGGGATTAAGCCACTGCTGCTGGTTGGAGGATGAGGACCTGCCATGCTGGATTGCATCGGCTCACCTGGCTCAGCGTCCTGTCCCTGGAGGGTGCAAGAAGCTGTGCAACACATCAGATCCTTTCATTCATAGAGGAGTGCTCCAAAGATGATCAGAGGGCTGGAGCACCTCCCATACGAGGACAAGCTGACAGAGTTGGGGTTGTTCAGCCTGGAGAAAAGAAGGCTCTGGGGAGACCTTATAGCGACCTTCCAGTACTGAAATGGGCTACAAGAAAGCTGGAGAGGGACTGTTTACAAAGGTTTGTGGTGATAGGACGAGGGGCAATGGGGATAAACTGGAGAGGGGCAGATTTGGACTTCACATAAGGAAGAATTTCTTCACCATGAGGGTTGGGAGGCGCTGGCCCAGGCTGCCCAGGGAAGCTGTGGCTGCCCCATCCCTGGAGGTGTTCCCGGCCAGGGTGGATGCGCGTTGGGCAGCCTGATCCAGTGGGATGTCCCTGTCCATCGCAGAGGGGTTGGAACTGGATGATCTTTAAAATCCCTTCCAACCCAAACTGTTCTATGGTTCTGGGCATCTTTGTTCATTGTCAGTAACCACTTATGTATAACCAGAATATCACCATCATGTGCTGGAAATCACACCTATTGGAAAAACTGGCCAGGTGGTCCCAGCTTCAAGGAGCTCAGCATCGTCGTCGAGACTCAGAGAGCAACCATGCATAGACAGGGGGAAGGGAAAGAGATACGGGGGCGGTGAGGCCATTTGTTTTATTTGTGGTCCTTAAGAGTGCTCTTTTTCCTTGGCATTTGTGGAGAGGCTGATACCGGAAAGAGGAAAGGAGGTTTTGTCTACGCTATACATATTTGATGTTTTGCTTTTTAATAATTACCTTGATAAGTTGCTCAAACTCGCCTCTCACTGTGTTTTGGGATCTCTGGAGGCATTCTGTTTGCTTAACACTCCTGAAGTCTTTACAACCTTCAGCAAGTGATTTATTACGATTGATTTATACGGCACCCACTACAAGCTCCGTGGCAGTGGTATGCAGGAATTATGGTTCTTCCAGGACCACTTCACCCACCGCTGAAACAGAGACTCCTCTGATGAACGGGAGGGCAGAGAGCGAGATGGACAGATTCGTACAATTTGATGACCTCAGCAATTAATTATTTATTGAGCTTTTAATTTTGCATTCATCATTCTAGCTCTGTCTCCCTTGGCTTTCCAGAGTAGTTGCACAGGGAGGTGAAGCATCAACAGATACCTTTAGGGGGGGAAGGTTTGCAGCTTGATTTAGAGCAGCTCAGCAGTGCCTGTGTTAACCCCTGAGGCTCCAGAGAGGAGCCAATATCTCCTTTGCCTCTGGGTATTCCAAGTCTTCAGAGACACGTAGTTTTAAGCCCAAAGAGCTGTGCTTTTCCCAGTGCTGTGAGGTGTAGGGCAGATGATGATGTTAATCCATCCTGGCCCTGGAGCCAGTGTGTCCATAAGCCTCTTTTTCCTCCACCTGTGGACAAAGAGATGTTGCCATTATTTTTCTTAGCAGTTGCAGCTTGACATGGAAACTCTGCTTTCCTTGGGTCTTGTGCTTCAGGGCTGCCAGGCAACGTCTGCAAGCATCAGGAGGGTAGTTTTTCTAAAGGCACAACCAGCTGAGGATATTTTGTATATTTTTTTTGGCTTTTCCCCCTCCTTTTATTTTTTTTTGAGGATCAAAGCTGGCTGAGAAGAAAGGCACTGAGGTTGAGGATAATCTGGTGCTATCAAGCATCAGCTGTCATGGGTGCAACTGCTTCCTTCCTTGGCTGTGTTGTTTTGCTCACAGATTCGGTATCTATGACCCAGACAGATATGTCTCATGAGATACTCATGGGATTTTCTTCTTCCCTTACAGTCAACAGCATGTATGGGACCTCTGCAGAACTGGTTGTTTCCAGGACCTCTGGGACATATGGGAGCTTGCATGCAAGCCCCAGAGCTGCTGAGTCTCCTAAAGTTGTGCTTGTAGCTGCTGGCTTTTATAGAAACCACCAGTAAAAATGTGCAGGACAGGAGAAAAGGTGATCTGGTACTCCCATCCATCCTCCAGCTGAAACTGTGAAAGATCTGGGCATGGTGGAGCTCGTGAAGGAGCAGTGTGGGACCGAGCAGCACTGGTCCCTCTGCTTCATCTACTGAAAGTATTAGGAGTGTCTGTCCCTCCGACTCCCTGATGAACTCAGTGCTCCAATGGGAGCAAGAATGGTTATTCAAATCGTTGAGGTCCCCAGAAACCGTTGAGGAGTCTACTTTAGATGGACAGATCCTCCCACCAGGTTGGGATTATTCCTACAAGGTGATGAAATGTAATGGTAAATAAGGAGCATTTGTAGTAAAAGTGCTTTCCTCCCAAATTGGGCAAAAGAACCGTTGAGTCTGGTTCTTCCATCCTCCGCTTCTAAAGGGATGCTGGTGAGTCCAGGCGGAAGAATGTGATCCATGATCTGGGCTCATCCCTCAACCGACTTCAGGCTGGTTCAGCTCAGTGCTGGGAACAACACTGCTGGGCCCCCGCGCAGGGAAAAAACATCAGATAACCACACACTTTCTTTTCCTCTTTCAGAGCTACGGTATTTTATTGATGAACTGGGCTTATTTGCTCCAAAAGATCCACTTTTCTCCTCAGCCTGTTCCGTGTGGAGCTGCGGAGAGAGCTGCTGGGAATCACCACAATAAAATTTTAATTAAATGCCAGGCAATAATTTGCAGTGAGTAAATTGCGGTACCTGCACTATACTGTTGACATCTGTTCCCAAACCCAGAGGGCCATTAGTGACTTCGAGAATCAGGAGAAAAACACTGGTCCACTTACCTTGTTTTTTATTCTTCCAGTCCTGAGCAGAGAGACCTATTATGTTTAATATTTTATAGCAGTGCATTGTTGCCATCCTTCCTGTGAGTCATTTTTCCACAAGAAACCCGTGCTTGCCACGTTATTTAACCCCTTTCGAGGGTTTAAAGGTGGATTGTAAATCTTCTGAAGAAATGGTCTTTTATATGCGGTGTTCGTGCCACTGCATTGCTGCAAAGTGCCAGGAAGCAAAAGCTGCTTTAATATTCAGCCATCTGCACACTCCGGGGAAGGCCTGCAGCGCACCGGAGGCTGGCACAGACATCCCATAATCACTGGGAGGCTCAGGTTTGAGCTCTGACCCAGACCACATTCCTCTTGTGTGGTGATGTATTCCCCTAAGTCCACTGGAGCTCAAAATGGAGATGATGGTAATGAAAAATCTGCGTCCTGGAAAGGAGAGCTTCCAGCCTGGGAGCGTCAGGGTGTTTGTCCACCCTTGAGATGCTTCAGGTGATGGGATGACTCTTGGTGGAGGGATTTCCTAGTGTTCATTCAACCCGGTTGCCCAGAGCAGCGGTGGCTGCCCCATCCCTGGAGGGGTTCAAGGCCAGGTTGGATGGGGCTTGGAGCCCCTGATCCCGTGGGAGATTCCAGGGGGTGGAACTGGGTGGGCTTAAAGGTTCTCTCCAACCCAAACCACGAACCCTTCCCTTTCCCTCTTTGGCCCCATCCCATGAAGGTGTGTGTGCATGTGCAGATACCTTTGAAGCTCTTGCTGTTTCATGTTGTTGCAGACAGTTTTGTCCCCCCTAAACCATCTCCAGTGACTTTGCTAAGTGCTACCTTGAGGTCTTCCCAAGATTTGATTTAAGAAAATGGATTTCTGGTTGCTTTGGTTATTCGTTGGATTTTCCCTACGTTTCTGACCAAAGAACCTGAACCTGAGCACATCTGTATAGTGTTTTACTGATTTTCAGCAGTGCTCCTGCTCCGCAGCCTCATGGGTTTGAGGACAAAAATATACACGAGTTTCATTTAAATAACTGTAGTGGAAACTTTTCTATGGAAAGAAGATACCCCAAAAAGCCCCTGTAAGAACAAAGTAATTGCCTTACAGAATGACTTCCTTTTGCTGCATTGTTTTCCGTTTGCATCAGCCGTTTGTCTCCTTTGGGCTGTGCAGTTGTGGTTCTTTGGTCTGTGTCATCCAGCACAACAGAACTGCTGTGCACAGAGGAGAATTGCTACTTATTTTTGATCTGTTATACGGCAACCCCCCTTCCAGCTGCAATTTGTACAAATCGGCTAGGAGACACGAGTGAAACTTAAAAATTACAATTAATCTTGGATGCTGTGCTTGAGGTTACACTGGTATGTGGTCCCGCAGATGAGAAGGTTGAAGAAAGTGAGTGGTAGCATGGAAACTGCTGATTTGTGGGAGCTTCTTTGTCAGTGAGATGATAATACTGTGGCATTTCAGCCTAGGCAGTGTGGAAATGTGTTTCTGTGCGGCCAAAAGAGCTCATCTTGTCGTAGGATAGCTTCATCAGGCTGCTAAAGTGTTAACCATCCCCAAAGGTTCTGGTGTCTGCTTTGGACCTCAGTGTGACTACACAGACCGCAGTAGGACCTGCAGGAGGTGTGATCTCTCCGTTCATCACTGAAAGGGTTGTCTGGCACTGGAACGAGGTGTCCAGGGCGGTGGTGGAGTCCCCATCCCTGGAGGGGTTTAAAAGATGGGTGGGTGAGGTGCTCAGGAATGTGGTTTAGTAGTGGACAGGTACGGTTGGACTTGATGCTCTCCATCTTTTCCAGCCAAATGATTCTATGATTCTGTGATGGGGTAGTGTGACCTTTCTGCTTGTGCACTTTTGGAAGGATCCTGGGTATTTGTATTTTGGAGGCTGGAAAGTGAAATTTTTCATTTTGCATGGCTGGGAAGATTAAGCAAAGACTTTTATCTTTATCAGTCATAGGTTTGACCATCTTATTTTTTACTGAAATAAATGTCTATATGATGCTTTCTGCTCAGAGATGGAGGCCAGTGTTCTGCAAAGAGACTCTGTTTCCTTTTTGATACTCTTTTCTATAACTGATTGCATCCTAACTCGTAAACTGCTAGTTCAATCTCAGTTCATAGCCTCCCTCCACTTCCTTTAGCTCAGCAGAAGACATTTCCTCTACAGAAAGTGCCCAAGACCCCACCATACCTGTGACTCTATTTGTTTCTCTTAATGATTTCTGAAAGCAAAGATCGTGCTTTTTAACATCTTTAACAGCTTCGAAAATACCACATTGCAGTAAAGTAAACCCAACGAGCACCAGCAATGTGCTATATGAATAATTTTTCTGTTGTTCGTGATATGCTGTGGATAGGGCTGTAGGAAAGATGAATGAGTAGCTGTAGAAACTGCCATGAACACTATGTCATGCTTGACAGCAGATTTCTTTTGAGAACATTGTGTTTATGATGTGTATACAAAGCTTGGGAAGCGAGGTCTGCAGATCTCCTGAGGGTCTTCAAGTCAAGATGTCACTGTGCTTGTGAAGCTGCAGACCTCCACCTCATTGTCTGGGCTGGAAGGCAGTTTTGTGGATCCCTGCCAGGCTGCTGAGGTCCTTCCCTGTCTGAGGAGGCACGTTCTGTCCTCTACAGGGGGGTTACATCCCACCCTTTCAAATGACCACTTTGCTGAAACACTTGGTTTGGACTTGCAGTAGCCTGCTGAGCAAAAGACAAGAAAGACCAGGTCTTCTGGTCTATTGGGTCTTACAAAAAGCTGTAAGGGACACCTCCCACTGGATCAGGGGCTCCAAGCCCCATCCAACCTGTCCTGCAACCCCTCCAGGGATGGGGCAGCCACCACTGCTCTGAGCAACCTGGGCCAGGGCCTCCCCACCCTCACAGCAAAACATTTCTGCCTGTTTGGAGGAGGAATCCTGAGAAATTTCCTTCTCAATTGCAAATCACTGATTTCAGAGCAGGATACGCTGCTGGGCTTGGTTTTCCTTTTTATACTTGTTTGTGACTTGCAGTATCTTATGCTGAAAGTGCATCTCATTCATCTCAGACCACAGCTTCAGTCTTGCTTCCTGCCTGGGAATGTGAAAACCGTAAGCCCATGGAATCACAGGATGGTTTGTGTCAGAAGGGACCTTAAAGGCCATCCAGTTCCAACCCCCCTGCCATGGGCAGGGACACCTCCCACTGGATCAGGATGCTCAAAGCCTCAGCCAACCTGGTTTTGGATAAAGAAATGCTGATAATGGGGTTAGGAGAGGTGCAGGAAGACAAAACTGTCTTAAGGAGATGGTCTGAGTTTCCCTGGAGTGAGAAAGTTGTTCTAAATTGCAGGCTGGTTACACCTGAGAGCACCAGCTCCCAGGGGTGAGCAGGTACCCCAACGTGGAAATGTGGTTGGTCCATCATTGTGTGGGCTTTAGTTGAATTCCCAAGAAGATGACAAGAAAGTTCTGGTTAGACGTGATCTTAATCTTAACATTGATGTGAATTAATCCTGATTAATTGCTCTAAGAGCATGAGGCCAGGCAAGAAATGAGCAAAAAGCATTACTGAGAGTGAAAAAAAATCTCAGATTTCACACTTGTGGGTGTGAGGAGGGAAAGCTTTGAAGATGTTGTGTTCTTGCAGTATAATATATTAACTTTTTGGGTTTTGGCTTACGAAAGTACTCTTTTCCCTCAGTCTTAGAAGCATCGGATGTAATTAAGCTCTGAAGCAGTGGCCCTTTCCAGCTCTTTCCTCTCAGCAGGGTGAAATACTACATAAATGGTGGGGTTTATTATTTTTCTCTCAGTGGGTGAATAGCCACTGCAGGAATTTAGTTCCTCAGTGCTGTTACCTCTGAGAACCACAGCTTTGCTGGTACCTGTTCCCACCTGCTGAGTCAAGACCGTGGATGCTTTCATTTAATTGCTTGCATCTTGTCCTGCGAGTCTGCTTGGGATGTGACGTTGGTGGGGGGTGACGGGATGAAATCCTGCCAGGAACGCTGCAGACCCCCACTGCCTCAGAAAGCAGAGCTGAACGGCGTGTCATCACCTCTTTCAGAGCCATTGCAAAGGAGGCTTTCTACGCATCTCCATGCTAGATCAGTTGTGTGATTTACGACTTCATTTTTAACCCAAAACAGAGATTTTTTTTTTAAAATCTAAATGATTTAGCAAGCTTTTATGCAACAAGAAAGGAGAAGCTTCCTTGGGTGAAGGCACCGACCGAGGTGGTGGCCAGAGTAGCGAGCTGCCTGGTTTGTCTGGTGCTGCCAACACTGTGTAGTGAAGGCCATAGGAGCTCCGACCCTGCTGTGGCCGAGCGAGGACAGCTCGGCTGGGATATGAATATTTAGTTTCTTTTCAAACTGTTTTCAGAGGGTCAGTGCCTGGAAATAGAAAACCTGCAGCCTTGATAGAGTGAATGGTAACAGCTCCTTTATAGAAAGTGCCTGGAATGCTGGGTTCCGCCCCTCTTTTTCCTTTTAATCTGATATCTTTTGTTCAAAACCCAGATAGGACAGATGCCTCCCAGGGAAGATTGATGTAGCTGATTGGTAGAAATCTACTTACTATTACGTAGGATGCTCGAGTAAATCGCGATAAAGGCTTCTCCAAGACAGTACGAAAGGAAATCTGTTTAGAAGTTTATGCATCAGGAAGGTGGTAACACCAGGATTTATTCTCATTGGCAGTTCAGCTGCTCTTTGGGACTAGAGCTGTCCTGGAGAAGCCTCGTTGGTAGAGGAGTGATGTGACAGAAAAGCTCTGCTAAGGCGGAGAAGAGAAGGCTCCAAAGAGACCTTATAGTGACCTTCCGATATCTGAAGGGGCTATAAGAAAGCTGTGGAGGGACTGTTTACAAAGGTTTGGAGCGATAGGATGAAGGGCAATGGGTATAAACTGGAGAGGGGCAGATTTAGACTAGATATAAGGAAGAAATTCTTCGCAGTGAGGGTGGGGAGGCCCTGGCCCAGGTTGCCCAGAGCAGTGGTGGCTGCCCCATCCCTGGAGGGGTTCCAGGCCAGGTTGGATGGGCCTTGGGCAGCCTGATCCAGTGGGAGGTGTCCCTGCCCATGGCAGGGGATTGGAACTGAATGATCTTTAAGGTCCCTTCCAACCCAAACTTTTTTATGATTCTATGATTCTACAGCCAGGACACTTTCTCACTGGCTGGCATCACCGCGTGCTTTGGAAATGCTCTTATTTTAACTTTCATATTAAAATGAAAATTCCCTTTGGTTGAAAGCATCTGTAATGCTTGTGCTGGCACTGGATTTTTCCTGGCTTACCCTAGCTGGGTGGCAGCAGGGGCTTGTAGTCGTTGGTGAAGATCTCTGCCCATTTGCTGGGTCTACAGAGGGAAGATTTTGTGCCTTGGTGGTGAGCCTTGACCAAACTGCCCCCCCGGCTCTGGAAGGAAGTCGTAAGCGCCTTTGCCAGCCCAGGTGAGGAGCCCTGTGCAGACTCAGCTGCGGCTGTTGGCATCCTGCCGGGCTGAGAGAGCGGCTTATTAGAAATCTATTTTTGCATTCAATGAAAATGGCTAAAAATATATGCTTTCACTCATCACCATCAAACTCCTGCCCTCCAGCCCCATCGTTATTCCGTGCAGGTTACTTCTAATGAGAAATTAATACTCAGAGCATTTATGTTGCAGTCTTTCACCTGTGAACAAATTTTTTTGCATGCCATGGGGGAAGGCACATTTGTTCAAAAATAAAACTGTTTTTATATCCCATCCTCCTGTTGCAAGCAGGGTGCCTGCAAATATTTAAATGAGAGCTCTATCACAGAATCATGGAATGGTTTGTGTCAGAAGGGACTTCAAAGCCCACCCAGTTCCAGGCCAGGTTGGATGGGGCTTGGAGCCACATGGGAGGTGTCCCTGCCCATGGCAGGGGGTGGAACTGGATGGGCTTTAAGGTCCCTTCCAACCCAGACCATCCTGTGATTCTATGTTGGGGTTGTTTTCAGCACCGTGATGGGTTTTTGCTCCTGTTCGGTTTGTAATCCTGAGATCCTTTTCCAAAAAAATATCCCTTTTGAGTTGATATTTGTTTCCTTCCAATTTCCATGTCATTGATTATTCCTGTTGTAGCACTGTTCACTCGTCATTCCTGAATTAGCTTTTCCTTTTTCTCTTTTTTTTTTCCAGACCATTTCTACAATTTATCAAGATCATTTTGAATCCTAATCCTGGCCTCCGAAGTACTTGCAGCCCTTCCCAGCCTGGTATCAGCAGCAATTTTAGTAAGCATTCTATGTTCCATCATTCAAATCAATTATCACGATACTGAATTGTGCCAGAGCTTGGACGCCTTGGACGTCCACTCAATCCGTGCTTCCCTTTGGCGGTGTGCGCATCCTGCAGTGCTGCGTTCGCCTAGTGAAAGGTGTCAAAGGTGATGTAAATTCCGTGGGATGATGAGATTTGTATCCTAAAGGAAGAGATTTCATCAGCCCCTTTGAAGGTTTGTAATGTGAAATAAGTTTATTTACCAGACCCGGTGCCTGAACAAGACTGGTTAGATGCGGGGCCAGGTGTCTGAAAGAGTAGAAGCGATGCTTTCTTGGAAAATCAGAACACTAATTTTTTTTTTTTCTTTTTTCCCCAATGTATTTGTTCCATTTTTTGTCTTTTCCTTCATTCTCAGTGGAAAACCCACCTTCCATTCGCACCTTGTAGCTGCTCTTTTGCTCAGCCAATACTGGCTTATTAAGCAGCGTCTGGGGCTGAGACACAGGGGGAAGGGAAGCACTTTGTTTCATGGCTGCGGAGGGAGCTGTGGGCAATGGGGAGGATGTGTTGGCGCTGCTGCAGGTGGCAGCAAGTGTGGGTCCCGGTAGGTGGTCCGTGTCCTTTACTTGGACTGTTGCCTTCTGGCTCAAACCATGCCCCATCCTTGGGGGTGTTCAAGGCCAGGTTGGATGGGGCTTGGAGCCCCTGATCCAGTGGGAGGTGTCCCTGCCCATGGCAGGGGTGGAACTGGATGGGCTTTGAGGTCCCTTCCAACCCAAACAATTCCATGATTCTAAACACTGTGTTTCCATATTGGGTTAAAGTAGTCCAGGGTTTGTGAATGTCCATGAGTTCTGATAAATGAAGCTTTATAGACCAAGCTTGTATTTATAACGCCAAAGGGCAGAGGCAGATGCTGCCAGAGACCGCAATATAGTGGACAGGCCCTGGTTGTATCCCTGTGGCTATTGGAAATGAAAACAAAACCAGTGGATGGACCCCAAAGGTGATGAGTTGCTAAGGAACTCGACCCAAGAACTAGTTTCTTCTTCCTCTCTCAGGTTGAGCATCAAGCTTGGTTTGGTTGTTAGCTGCACCTCAATGTCTATGTGTTGGTCAGAATAGCTCTTGATATCAAACTTGGTTTCTGGAAATATAAGCTTAAACAGAAAAAATAATTGCTCATTGCTTTTGACTTTAGACTTTAGAGATTTGATCGTGAATTAGGATTCCCAGCACCTGTGTAACAGTGCCGGAAACGCTGTTCCAGTGTTGGAAAGAGGGAAACTGAGGCAGGAGGCCAGTGTTGCATTTGGGTCATAGAGTGAGCCTGGGTGAGAAGCGCTATCTTCAAGTCCCTTCCTTTGTGACCTCTTTCCCAAAGTTAAAAGAATTTGAGAAGAAATGAAGTTCTGTGAACACAGGCTTGCAATATTGGTATTTTCAAGGACTCTGACTACATAAAACTGATTTACTCTGGGGGAAATAGCCTTAAATATCACTGCAGAGAGTCCTTAATGTGGATGATTTTATTTTTATTCATTGCATTTCACTGAGTGGATGAAATCTCTCCCAACCATAATGGAATAATATTTGGTTGTGCTATCTCATGTGGTGGTGGTCAGAGCAGGCACACAAAGGAAATTCTTCTTCGGGAGAGGGGAAGAAAACTTTATGGTACCGGTAAATGATCCGTACTGATGCAATAATCTTAATCAGATTAGTTAGGATTAATTTCTCTTTCAGGCTTGTATTTATGTGAAATAAAAACGACATGTCTAAAGAATTTTGTTGAAAACTTATTAGTAATAGTTTTGACGTGGTGCCGTGTGCCAGCCTCCGGCTGGTTGGCCTTTTAGGAAGAATTATATTACACCCAGCATTTAGAACCAGCCATTAGCTCTCCATCTCCTCTTACATCTTTTGTTGTCAGTAAATCCATCTCCTGTCACCTTCTCCGTGTTTCCCATTTGTAGGTGGCTCAGCTACCCCCATGCTAGGGTCTTCAAATGTGTTTCTTCTCTTCAGCAGCTTCTTTTTTGAGAGTTATACCAAATCCCCCCCTCTGGCAGCGGCCAAGTTCTGCTCCTGTTCTGGTATGGACAAGGAGTAAAGGTTTTAAGCTGCACGAGGAAAGACCGAGATGAGATCTTGGGCAGAAATGTTTTGCTGTAAGGGTGGGGAGGCCCTGGCCCAGGTTGCCCAGAGCAGTGGTGGCTGCCCCATCCCTGGAGGGGTTCCAGGCCAGGTTGGATGGGGCTTGGAGCCCCTGATCCAGTGGGAGGTGTCCCTGCTCATGGCAGGGGGTGGGACTGGATGGGCTTTGAGGTCCCTTCTGACCGAAACCATTCCATGATTCTGTGATCCATGTAGCATCATTGCCTCATCCTACATGTGGGTTTTTTTTCCCCTCTGGAACAATCTTGTACTTTTCCACTCATCTGTCTCACCAAAAGCCGTATCTTTTCTTTCTTGCATATGGCACTGGCTTTTCCCATCACTTTTTTTACTGCTTCGTTCTTTTACTGTTTTCCATTTCTGAAAAGCTGTTCAGATTTTTCACAAAACAAAGCTGTATGGCATTGCATATGTGCTCGCCCATATGTATCTGCTATAGCGAAGGTTGCAGAACAGTATCTGTCAAATGAGGTAATTTTCCATCAGATTCATCCCTCTCTACTCATTTCATGTTTATTCACCAGTCCAAAGTGAGCTTCCTTGGAAAGCTTCAATCAAAACATTTAGGTGGCTTTGAGTTTTACAAGTCTCAAAGACAGCGAAAGTAGCTGTGTGGATGCTGTGACCGTTCTGCTACATCTTCATCGGTTAAATGGGAAGATTTGCTGTTGTGGAGCCACACGCAGCAGCCATGGGCACTGACAGAGGCTTCTCAGCAGAGTCACTTGTTGAACATGAGCCAGCGGTGGCCCAGGTGGCCAAGAAGGCCAACGGCGTCCTGGCTTAGATCAGGCATGGTGTGGCCAGAAGGAGCAGGGAAGGGATTGTCCCCCTGCACTCGGTGCTGGTGAGGCTGTGCCTCGAATCCTGGGTTCAGTTTTGGTCCCCTCGCTACATCAAAGACCTTCAGGGGCTGAAGCGTGTCCAGAAAAGGGAAACGGAGCTGGGGAAGGGTCTGGAGAACAGGGGCTGAGGGACCTGTGAAGAATAGGAGCCTGAGGAGAGGCCTTATCACTCTCTGCAGCTCTCTGAAAGGTTGTAGTGAGGTGCGTGCTGGTCTGTTCTCCCAAGTAACAAGTGATAGGACAAGAGGAAATGGCTTCAAGTTGTGCCAGGGGAGGTTTAGAGTGGATATTAGAAAGAATTTCTTTACAGAAGGAGTGGTGAAGCCCTGGCAGAGGCTGCCCAGGGCAGTGGTGGAGTCTCCATCCCTCTAGATGTTCAAAGAACATGTAGACATGGCACTTTGGGACATGGTTTAGCAGGCACGGTGGTGTTAGGATGACAGCTTAGAAGTGTTTTCCAACCTTAATGATTCTGTGGTTCTATAAACCTCGTGTGACTACTGTTTTCCCTTTTGATTTAATTCAGCTTTTCTTTTCTTGGTTTCATGGTTCCATTTGATCTTGTTAGGATTCAACAGCGTCACCACCAATAAATTTTCCCATGTGCTTTCACAAAAGTGCAAAGAGCACAGGGAGGGGCAGAGTGGATGCAGCATGGCTTGGGGGAAATACTTGCTTTTGGCAGAGATTTTATTAAACGATGGTTTTTGGTGGATGCTTGAGGATGTGATGCCCTCTCAAGTCCTTGTATCGGGAGCCAGCTGGATCCTATTTCAAGGAAAGGGCAACGCACATTATCGGTGCTGGGGGTGCATGTCTAGAGGGGTGGACACAGCTGCCAAGAGCTGGTTTGCTTTCCTTTTCCTTGACTTCAGTGGTGCAGATGTCCTTAAGTCCTTGTATTAAGACCTATCTTCAGAGCAGCAATGGCATTTCAGATCAAGAGTTCACGTTTCATCAGATTCTGTTTCACAGAATCATAAACTGTCCTGAGTTGGAAGGGACCCACAAGGACCATCGAGTCCAGCTCCTGTCCCTGCACAGGACACCCCAACATTCACACCGTGGGGCTGAGGGCGTTGGCCAAATGCTGCTGGAATCTTGTCAGGCTGTGACTGCTTCCCTGGAAGCTGTTCCAGGGCTCCACCACCCTCTGGTGTAAGAACTTTTTCCTAATGTTCAACCTAACCCTCTCCCAGCATCTTCCTGCCATTCCCTCAGGTCCTGTCATTGGTCGCCAGAGAGAAGAGATCAGCACCTGCTCCTCCTCCTCCTCTTGTCGGGAAGCTGCAAACCTCCCAGTCTCCACTCAGTCTCCTCTTCTTCAGGCTGAACAGACCCAGTGACTTCAGCTGCTCCTCATACAGCTTCTCATCTAAACTCTTTACCAACTCTGCTGTCATCCTCTGGGCCTTCTCCTTCAGACCCAGAGTTGGCTGTCAGAAGTCAAACCCCTTCCCCAAAGTTACATGCAGCTTTATTTTTTCAGCTTTTAGTTGGAAATGCAGTATTATTTCCAAACCCTTTTTAGTCTTATCCCTTTACCTTCCTCTTTTTAAGCCCTGTGATTTTACTACATTGCCAGCATGGTGTTAAGAATGATTTTGGACTTCTTTTTTTTGGTGTTTTCTCTCAGCTCGGTGGTGTGCAGCAGTCCTGGCGCACCGTGTGAAGTGCCTCTCCTCACAGGAGTGCATTTTGTGCTCTGAGGTCATCCTTTCCCAAAACAAAGAGGGGATGTTTGTAGCAAGGTAACACACTCTATTTTAAGCTACTTCTGAAAATAAATTCCTCTGTATGTTGTGACATCAATGTTTTATACCTTAATTTGGGCTGGTTTCTTAAGATGATTTGTAGAAAGAAGATGAACTTTACCAGTTTTACCCTGGGGTGAAACAATGTAGGTGAGTGACTGATCATACATGAAGGTCTACACTGCCGTGAGGACTTTTCCCATTAGGTCTCTTGTTGCTGGGTTTTGCCCTAAGGTTGAAATGTTGCATTAAACACTGGACAGGAATGTATCCCTTTCTCCTGGATGTGTCTGACAGCTGATACACCACATTCTGTATGTGGACAGTGTCCTACAGTGCTTTGCAGAGTTGATGCCGTTGTGATGTTCAATGAGAAACAATGACTGAGGGAAGTAATGAGGAAAGAGAGAGTTCCTCTAGGAGAGGGAGTGGAGATTTAAAAGGTCTGGATGTACTCAGAGCTCCAGGGAAGAGGCACAAGAGCTGGGGATATTGGGTGATGCAGAGGTGGGCATTGCAGAAGTATCTAGAAAGGAGATAATAACTCTGCCTTTACACTTTGTCACCAAATAATCTCAGCATCTTGGGAGGAACAATTTTCTTGCTGTAGCTGCCACCATGTGAAACAGGCTCATTGTTTTTAAGAAGTCTTCTCTGCTGAGCTACTTCATTATTTCTCCTCGCCCAGCCAACCATGTGAGCAGCTCACAAAGAAAACATTTGGCCTCTTGTCCAGCGCATAGATGTGTCATCTCCTTGAGACCCTCTGTCACTTAGTGGTGATTTAGGGATGAGTGTGAAGTATGGAGTAAAGGTCAAAAGAATTGGAGGAGCAGGAATGGCTCAAGTCCCCTAAGCTCACTGTGAGTAAGAGCGGTTCTTGTTTGTCTCTGAGAGTGGTAGGATCTCAGAGTTGTTGTTTTGAAGTCAAGTGTCTTCGAAAGGCCAAACATCTTGAGTACAGTGATCATAGAATCATAGAAGAGTTTGGGTTGGAAGGGACCTTTAAAGGCCATCTTGGACATCCCCTGCAGTGAGCTGGGACACCTTCAGCTCAGTCAGGTTGCTTAAAGCCCCGTCCAACCTGACCTTCAATATGTCCAGGGATGGGGCAGCCACTAACTCTCGGCAACCTGTGCTCTTGTCTCACCTCCCTCACTGTAAAAAATGTCTTCATTATATCTAGCTTAAATCTTGTAGTTAAAACCATCACCCCTTGTCCTGTTGCAACAGGTCCTGCTAAAAAGTCTTTCCCCACCTTTCTTATAATCATGAAAGTGAAAGGTTGTGTAATGATATACGTGAAAACACAGTCAGATCCTGTTCTCTTTGAGATCAAAGCCCTCTTGATATCAGAGGAGCGGATGCCAGTCTGTCATCTTCCACCTCCTCTCCTTCTCATATGAATATGTCGTACCGAGCACCCTCCAGACCTCTTGCTTCCTGGAGCTTTCTATGGAGGCATCAACCTGCAGCACATCTCAGTGAAATAGATGGTGATCCTTTTGTACTCCTGTAAGAAATGATGAGGCTTCCCCACCAAACTCAAAGGAAAGATTGCTGCAAGGGAAGTAAGAGGGAAATATCATCACTTGCTCACAGCATGATTCTTTAGAAAGGAAAAAGAGAAGCTTATGGTGCTAAAAAGCAAAACACGATATCTGGGCTCAGTTTGGATACTGGCTTGTCTTGCAGCACTTTGAGCACTGGGTGCAGTTTTGGGTGTCAGGGTAAAAAGGTCATAAATCTATGGGAGACCATCTAGAGGAGAGCATGGAGTTGGTGAAGGGTTTGCAGGAGAAGCCGTGTGAGGAGTGGCTGTAGTCACTTGGTCTGTTCAGCCTGGAGAAGAGGAGACTGAGGAGAGACCTCATCACCATCTGCAGCTTCCTCATAAGGGGAGAAGGAGGAGCAGGTTCTGAGCTCTTCTCTCTGATGATCAATGACAGGACCTGAGGGAACGGCAGGAAGATGGCAGGAGAGGGTTATGTTGGACAATAGGAAAAAGTTCTTCCCCCAGAGGGTGGTGGAGCCCTGAAACAGCTCCCAGGGAAGCAGTCACAGCACCAAGCCTGACAAGATTCCAGCAGCGTTTGGCCAACACCCTCAGCCCCATGGTGTGAATATTGGGGTGTCCTGTGCAGGGACAGGAGATGGACTCAATGGCTTGGTTTGGGTTGTGTAAGTCTATAATTTTAAATATGTTTCTCTTACCTCAGGTAGATCTCAAGGAGTAATTGTAGATGGGAAATCACGACATATAGGACTGGCTTTAGGAAGAGCCCACGAAGATCTATTCTTGGCTTATAAAAGTCAGGGTATTTCTCCTAAAAGAGGAAATCCAAGAACAACAAAAAAAGCTGGTATTTAGTTTTCTAGATGCAGTGTTTGGGCGATTAAGCTCAACAAAACAAGCCTAGAAAAAAGGAACAGAATCTTAGCAGAGAAGAAATTAATCACTGGAACATCTTAACAGAGAACTGCTTCTTCTACCACCATTTGTAGCCTTTAAATTTTCTGCTTTCCTGAGAGATAAGCTAGCTCAAGGACAAGTGATGAGGTTGATGCAGAATGTCTGGGAGGTTCTGCAGCCGGTGTTGAGCAGGAGGCCAGGCTCTATCTTTTCTTGTGCTTATTTCTGGTCTTCTTGACAGACTGAGAGAGTTGGGTTTGTTCAACCTGGAGAACAGAATGCTCCAGAGTGACTTTAGATGACCGTTACCCTACCAAAAGGGGCTCCAGAGAAGCTGGGGAGGGACCTTCTGGCAAGGCTTATTGTGACAGGACAGGGAGTAATGGTTTTAAACTAAGGGAGAGGAGGTTTAGACTGGATATAAGGAAGAAATGTTTTGCTGTGAGGGTGGGGAGGCCCTTGCCCAGGTTGCCCAGAGCAGTGGTGGCTGCCCCATTGCTGGAGGGGTTCAGGGCCAGGTTGGATGGGGCTTGGAGCCCCTGATCCAGTGGGAGGTGTCCCTGCCCATGGCAGGGGGTGGGACTGGATGGGCTTTGAGGTCCCTTCCAACCCAAACCATTGTACGATTCTGTGATTCTTACCAATTGTGGATATCTGAAGACCACATGCGATTGTGGCATCACATTTTGAAAATCAACTTTCTAATCTTCCTAGAAATGCTTACTCCCAAAAATCAAGGGTCTGGGCTACAGTGTAGTTGTTCTTCTGAAATTCTCTATCAGTAGTGCCCCATAAATCTGAGCATGAATGTGGTTTGTGGTTCAGTCCAGGGCAAAGAATAGGGATTTCCAAGACAAATGCTGGACTAACAGCACACTGGTTCATTGCTGTGAGGACTTGGCATCGCGGAATAACCCATGGAACCACCACAGGTTGTAGTATTTGTCTTGTGAGCTGTGCAGAAGCCCTCTGAAGAAAACAAGGAAGCTCTTGTGCAATTTTCATGTAGTTCATATACTTTTAATTGAACACTTTTACATTCAGGCTTGAATTTCCCTCTCTTTTGGATGAATATTTTTCGTAATATTTCTGGGACCCAGGTTTGGTTATAAGAATGCCACTTAGTTGTGTTGTGGGGAGGAGCAGCGTCTTCCAAACTGACTTTTACAAGAATAAAAGGAGGAAAAGGGAAAAAGAAAAGATGTGTTTTTCTCTTTTTGGGTGTGTGGTCAGATTGCTACTTATCTGCCCAAGCATCCTCTCTCTGCAAGGAGAGCAGGGCTGTATTTATGGCTCTCCTCCCCCGTAATCCTGTTGTTCATGAATGAATGCAAAAGGCACAAAGAGGAAAATTTTGCAAAGCAGAAAACTCAAGTCGGAATTTCAGGTTCCTCAGAAGAATCCTCCTACCCAGATGGCTCATTAATTGTTTGGGTTCCTTCAGCTTTGGACCCTGTTGGTTTCGGGTGAGCAGGTGGATAGGCGGTGCGGGTTTATGAAGCCCAAAGGATGATTCAGCATCTTCCACCACAGCTCACGGCAGGTGGTTGCCTCGACACCATTCTTGCAGCACCACCTTCTGGTCTGCAGCTCTGCATGATGGAAGAGCCATGGGCGTTGGGGCAAGCATGGTGGGAGGTGTTCATAGAGGTGCTCTTCACTACTTGCAGCCTGGTGGTGGAGTGAAACTCCTGGCTGGCTTGTGGCAGCTGCTGGGGTGGTGGAGGAGCTGGGGGGAGATCCAAGCAACCTTCATGCCATGTTTTTCTGCAGGGTTTCCGAGCTCTCAGGGCGCTGGGCTGTGACCGGGGTGCTGAGTGTTGCACACTGGTGAGCCAGCGTGCACAGGAGGTGTGGGACCACATCCTGCCCCTGGTTCCGGGGTGCACCCTGTGCACCCAAGAGCCTGCGATGGCAACCAAAAGGAAATGTGCAGAGAGAATTGCTGATCTTGTAGACTGCCTTGCCAACCAAGGCGGGGGAAGCTGGGAAACGACAAGATCTAATAGCTCCCTGCCCTTTTACACTGCATCTTCAGGTACTTTTGCACTGCTGCACCTCATTTTCCCACCCTGGCAGCACAAGAGCTGCTAATTTAGAATCATAGAATGGTTTGGGTCAGAAGGGACCTCAAAGTCCATCCAGTCCTACTGCCTGCCATGGGCAGGGACACCTCCCACTGGATCAGGGGCTCCAAACCCCATCCAACCTGGCCTTGAACCCCTCCAGGGATGGGGCAGCCACCACTGCTCTGGGCACCCTGGGCCAGGGCCTCCCCACCCTCACAGCAAAACATTTCTGCCTAAGATCTCATCTCAATCTCCCCTCTTGCGGCTGAAAACTGTTCTCCTCATCCTGTCCCTGCACTCCCTGATCCAGAGCCCCTCCCCAGCTTTCCTGGAGTCCCTTTCAGCACTGGAAGCTGCTCTAAGCTCTCCTTGGAGCCTTCTCCAGGCTGCACACCCCCAACTCTCTCAGCCTCTCCTCATGGCAGAGGTGTTCATTTATTTTGATGACTTGCTCTTGTAGCATTTTTGACCTGCAACAGGGCTGGTGTGGCTGACAGCTCTTCTGGGTGTTTCCGACCATATCAACTCATCTATTTAAAGCCATGAACTCTTCCTCCAGCTCAGCCTCGCTGGTTGGTACGTTAATGAGAGATCCTTGAGTTTCCCTCCTTAACGAGATGTGACTGCGGCCGTCTGTTCAGGAACACAGAAAAACCTTGTCCAACACCTATTTTTGAATCTGTCCCCCACTGTTTTATACTTGTAGTGACAGAACTGTCCTGTTCAGCTGCCGAGCAGACAAAAGACAGCCTCTGCCTAAAGCCAGTGAGCAGTGTCTGCGCACACAGCAGCCATGAAGCAGAGCGACACTGGTGAATGAAGGTCTTCTTCATTCCTGTCAAAGCCTGGAGCTATTCCTTTTTTTTTAATCTCAGGCTTAAAGCAGGAATACTGGCCCCTATCTACATTTTTTTAATATATTTTTTTACCCTTTCCTAAAGAGGACGGAGGCAGTTTCAGACTTGCCTCATCAGCAGACGTTGTTTTGCACATTGAGGGGAAGGGAGAGACAGAAGTCTTGTTACAGCGTTCGGTATTTCTGTCCAGGGTTGTTCAAGAGGCAGTCATCTGCCCCTGGACCCAGCAGAAATAGCTTGCTGTGAGTAATCAGAGGGGTCTTTGTAGACCTTAGAGCAGCTTCCGGGACTGAAAGGGGCTCCAGGAAAGCTGGGGAGAGGCTCTGGATCAGGGAGTGAACATTTTTCAGCTGAAGGAGGGGAGATTGAGATGAGATCTTAGGCAGAAATGTTTTGCTGTGAGGGTGGGGAGGCCCTGGCCCAGGTTGCCCAGAGCAGTGGTGGCTGCCTCATCCCTGGAGGGGTTCCAGGCCAGGTTGGATGGGGCTTGGAGCCCCTGACCCAGTGGGAGGTGTCCCTGCCCGTGGCATGGGTGGAACTGGATGGGCTTTGAGGTCCCTTCCAACCCAAACCATTCTATGATTCTATAATTCTGACTCTCTGATTCTCTGTTAAGGTGGAGGTGTTGTGGCTCATTTTCAGTTGCCCAATACAGAAGGCTTTCCTGGTCAGAGGTTTATTGCTGTGCTTTGTTGATGGTATTTTACAAAAAAATGTTGCTGCCATGGGACATCCCAGGAGAGCCCATTGTGAATCCAGATGTGAGCATTACTGGGTCTGACCAAAGCATCAGGACAAACAATGGAGTGTCAGTGCACTCATAAACTTCTCCTGTTATTTCTCATAGCACTATGGCAGAGCCAGGAGGAGAGATGAGCACTGGTGGAAGATCCATTTTGCCAGCAGATGTCGACTTGATGGTTTCAAGTGGGATTGTTCGGTTGGTTTTTAGAGTAGCCACTATATGTAAAGTTCAGATGTGTAGTTGGTTGTGATCTTTGACTGAAGGATTTCTTGGTTTGCATTAAAATAATGTTTTGGGGTTTTTTTGTGATCTCTTAGCTGTTTAATTAGTGAGAGTTCATCTTAGGTCAGTGTTTCTGAAGCATTCTTCCTCCTGAAGCTTTGCAAAGCAGGAGGCTTTTAGGATCAGTGGTTGAGAATTATAAATCATTTCTGGATCCAGATTCTCTACAGTTTTATGATCTGGTATTTTAATTTCTTAGAGAAAGGTAACTTGCTTTTAAAGAAAAAAAAAATCAAGTTGGAATGGTTAATGAAAACTTTTGTCAATTTTTTCTTGCTGAAGACCTTTCGATTCTTTGAAAAATATCGCCACATAACTGTTCTGAAGCTTAAGCAGTTTCTGTTGAGCCTTGTGTTAAGCAAAAGGAATGTGATCCCAGCGTTCCTGGATGAAATGAGCACACAGACATCTCCACCTTCTTTGCTGGGGATGTGGGACCAGGCTTTGAAAAATATTATTTGCCTTGAAATCTTTAATATTTCACCTCAATATAATTTCCTTCATACCGTTCCAGCTCAAAGCCCTGATGAGCTCAGTTGTGTCGTGTTGAAAGTTATTTTAAAGGTGTCTCCGGCCACGAGCATGAGCTCATTTCTAATTAAACAGAACTTCAGACTTTATTTCATTAGAAGCATAATAATGAATGTACACATAATTGGCTGATTCTTAATTCATTAGCCATTAGAAACAAATTCCATAGGTCTATTAGGATTAGAAAGTGGAGCTTTGTGGCACTGAAGTGGTCTCGATCTACATTGAGATGACATTTTGCTTATGGCTTTGATATGTTAGGGTAATTTATCCAGTCTGTGGATGTGAGCATCTACAGTTTCTTCTGAAATGTTGCCGGAAGGCCAGACTGTGCATAAGATCCCTTCCCCTTTAGTTTGGGGTAAGTCACTTTGCAGGTGCTTTTAACAAAAATCATGACTGTCAATATTACCTCTCAATTTACCACCTCCAGGTACCTTCACTAGATGATTTCAGTGGCCAATTAAACACTAATGAAAGTCACAAAAGTTGGCTTCTCCTGAGTACCGGTGTGTCCAAGTAACTGCTTTGCAACAGAAGTAGATTGGTGAAACTAACACAAATCTCATGCATTAGTTCTTCCTTTGATCAGTCCTAGAATGGTTTGGGTTGGAAGGGACCTTAAAGCCAGTTCCAACCCACTGCCATGGGCAGGTTCGTCCTCTTCTAGGTCGGATTGCCCAAAGGATGTATTCAGGTGCCCAAAACCAAAGATCACTAAGGCCATTCCCATGCTATGGAGTTCAGATGTGTTTGCACAGTTGCTTGGGATCGGGGTGAGGATGGAAGTCTCGTAGCACAGACTCTTCTGGGGTGGGTCCTGCTTGCTCGTCCTTCGCTCCAAGTCCACTCATGACTTACTGCAGTCTCACCAGATGTTGTGGTGGACTCATATGACTTTGTACCCGAGATCTGTATCCTGAAGTGTGATCCCATTTGGACCTCTCAAATCTTTGCAGAGATAAAGGGAAGGAAAATGTAAGGAAGAGGCTTTGTCTGAAGCAGCCTGGAGACTCGGAGCTAGGCAAGGGCAAGGTAGCACCGGATTTCTCGTTTTATAATCGACTTTTAAAACTAGGAACACCCATTGGATCTCAGACACAGCAGAAGTCTCCAGGTCTTCATTTTGGTAAAGAATTGTTCTTTGTCCTGCCATATTGCCACATGCTCTGTAAATTTGTCCCACCAAAGTGGAGAGCAGCTTCCCCATCCAAAAACACTTCAGCTCTTGGATGGAGGCGCAACAGCCCATTGGAAGCAGCAGATGTGACTATTTGGTCAGCCACATCCCTATGTAGGAGTTTGGGATGTGGAATTTTTGATTGATACTCTAATTGGATTTAGGAGTGGAGACTCTCTGGTGCAGAGGAGATCCTGTCTGAGGTGATGAGGATGTGGAAAATCCTGCTCTGGGTTTTCTCTCAGTGAGTGCTGGGGCTGTGGATTCCTGAGGAACAGGTTTATGAGGGGACACTCAGCCGATGGGGTCCCTATGTAAATATTTGCATTCGTCTACAAGAAGTATCTGTTAATAAGAGCCAAATCACCTGGAAATTGGCCAAACCATATTCTGGTTCTCATTAAATGCTGCTTCATTTCACTGGCTTGAGGTGTATTTTTGTGTGTGCACACAAGGGAGTTTTGTAGAGCTTGCGATGACAAGGAAGCAAACACTGTCCAGACTTGATTCTTTTCTTCCTGCAAAGCTAACAACGTTCCCTCCAAACTCGGTCAAGGTTCCTCTTTCTTTCCTGTTAAACAAATGTATATCTTGATTTAAAATGTTTTCTGCTTTTTGTGACTTGGTTTGGCCTTTGCTGGCTGTACGAGAGCTCTGAAACGTGACGTTTCCTTCTCAGCCTCCATGCCGCTGGTGTGAGGAACGCCAGGATCTTCCGACGGTGACGTGTCCTCTCGCCCTTCGTAGCTGCTTGCAAAGAGCGGCGCAGCTTGTAATTTGGAATCCCTTATGTAGGTAGACGTGTGTGTGCGCGCAGAGACATCTGCAGGGTGTACGTTATCATTGTGAAGTGAGGGTTGAGGTATGTTGCTGGGGAGGAGAAACTACACGAGCTGCACCATCTCTTGCAGCTGGTAGATCACTGATTGATCCACTTCCATCTGCTCAGCTGCCAAGGCATGGCATTTCAGCAACTCCTGCGTTCCCTGAGACAATATTTATCTTGAGAAAAGTTGGGTTAGTTAAACTGACTTGTCTACCAATTCCCCTGCCATGTAATGAAAACACAGCAAAGTCTTTATCAAGGAGGCTCTTTGAGATGAGGGTGGTGTTGGGGACAGGCAGGCACTTGCTCAGTGTGTAATGTGTATTCCTAGTTTTTATCACCATTTCTGTTATGTGACAAAATACAAATGAATTTCAGTACCTGCTCCCAACAAGACAGGACTGTTTCTGTAAATAGGAGGCTGCCAACCCAGTGATAGGATCAGAAGCTCTGTTTTTTCCTGTAGGGAATAAAAGAACCATTTTCTTCTCTTTCTGACTTTCTTTTCATTGAAGATAGCAAAAAACCCCATTGTCTTTGCTCCTGAATTGCTGGGGGGAAGTTTCCTTGTTGGATTATTTCCACTGAGGTTCCAGCATATTGTTTCAATGTCGCTTAAGTAGAAATCTTTCAGCATCTCCTCTTTGTGTCTGGTTAAAGAAGGTACAGACTGGCATTGTGTTGTGCGTTGATGCTGTGTCCAGAGCAGAACACGCTACCTGGGTATCATAGAATCACTGAATGGTCTGGCCTGGAAGGGACCTTTAAGCTCATCCAGTCCCACCCCCAGCCATGGGCAGGGACACCTCCCACTGGATCAGGGGCTCCAAGCCCCATCCAACCTGGCCTGGAACCCCTCCAGGGATGGGGCAGCCACCACTGCTCTGGGCAACCTGGGCCAGGGCCTCCCCATCCTCACAGGAAAAGATTTCTTCCTAAAATCTCATCTCAATCTCCCCTCTTGCAGCTGAAAACTGTTCCCCCTCATCCTCTCCCTGCCCTCGCTTATTAAGAGCCCCTCCTCAGCTCTCCTGGAGCCCCTTTCAGGACTAGAAGCTGCTCTAAGGTCTCCCTGAAGACTTCTCTTGTCCAGGCTGAACAAGCTTAACTCTTTCAGCCCATCCTCGTATAGGAGGTGCTTCAGCCCTCAAATCATCTCCGTGGCCTCATCTGAACTCGCTCCAACAGCTCCATATCCTTCCTGTGCTGAGGACTCCAGAACTGGACACAGGGCTCCAGGTGGGGTCTCACGAAGATGTGACTTTTTTTTCGTTCTCATCAGGGGCTGCAGACAGTGGTAGCAAATCCCCCATCTACATCCTGCTTTTGCATCATCCTCATTCAGAGAATTAATATTTGTATTTCTATAGTGTCTTCTATCCTTACTGGGTAAGTTCCGCTTAGGAACTTGGTTAACTCAATGCATCTCTTCTGCTGCTGGAATCTTGGGCATGGAGAAAGGGCAGCTGGGTGAGAGCATGCAACAACCTCGCATAGTGCTGCAGGGCAGCAAGGAAAGAAAAACCTCCTGTCCAACAGCGTGGGAATTTCAGACTGTGGTTGCCCAGAAGGGCTTATGGGATCTTTAATGATGGGTCCTCAGATTTCAGTCACCAGCTTCCATCAAGCTCCCAGCCTGTGGACACGGATGTAGCTGCTCCTTGTGGGCAGGGCAGCCGTTTGCTGAGTCTCAGCCTGGATTTCCCTGCAGGGCTTGTAGCTAAATACCAATATTTTCCAGATCCTGATGTAGCCGGTGAGATCTGGTGAGGTCATGACCTGAAGTGATGCAAAATTGCACAGCAGTAGGGATTACCCACCTGTCCTGACGTGATCTGGGGAAGGAAGGCAAAAAATATAAGCTTGATTTTTGCTGTGTGGAGGAGAAAACTGCTTTCTTCTGGCTTGGAGCCTCTGGGCAAACTGCAGTGGGTCTAGGACAACTCTGAGTGGCCAATTCTCCATGGGACAACTCTCTGCAGCCGAGTCTTTGTGGAAAAGCTCTACATGGCGACCTCTCCATGGGGACAACTCTAGGCAGGGAACCCCAAACCCGAACCCTCCTTATGCAGAGTTGTCCCTCAGAGATCTGTCCCATGGTGACTTGTCCCTTTCTGAGCCACGGTTATGCAGATTGAGTAACTCGCCCTGTGTGACATGGAAGTAGCACAATTTCGGAATGGTATGAGGAACAGATCCACTCCTATGGAGCTCCTACCACAGTTAGAATACTTATAGGACGACCCTGCAGTGCAGAACTCCCTTGGCTCTGCCTGGCTCTTGTGCTCCCCAGGTTATAACTCAGTCCTTTTGCTGGAGGCAGCAGCACCCAAGCTCTGCTGAAGCTGGGCAGGCAGAGAAGGTTCCCTGCTGCTGTCTGCTTGCCGTGGAATCATCATAGAATGGTTTCAGCTGGAAGGGACCTTAAAGTTCATCCAGTTCCAGCCCCCTTGCCATGGGTAGGGACACCTCCCACTAGATCAGGGTGCTCAAAGCCTCAGGAACATCGTGTGGGTGTGCAATCTCAAAGTGCATTTCCTCTGTTTTATGGTGGGCTTGGGGTATATTTTTTGAGGAGAGTGGGCTAGAGCTAGGGACAGATAGGTCCATTCCTCACATACGTTAGAGTTTATCGGGCAAAAGTGCCTTCTTTCTGCTCTCATCATGTGCGATGAAGCAAGCTGAGAGGGCAAAGTTTTTCCTGTATTCAGTGGAAACTTTCTGCTGAGCATGTGTTGGCTTTGCTGAAGCTGTGGGGGAACGCTGCGAGGAGCTCTGGAGGTTGTGGCCTGCGTGCTTTTGGCTTCTTTGAGTATTGTCCATGTCAAACGTGGTGCTCTGAATTTTCCTGGCTGCCTTTCAAATGCCTCTCACCTTTCCCAGTGCCTGGCATTTCAACTCTGGAAGGATGCAGCCCTTGGCGTGTTCTGAGAGTTTGCTAAAGCCCTGTAAATTTGTTTTCTCAGAGAGGGAAATGACAAAACCCCGTAGATATTTAATGATTTGTTTTAAAGGATAAACCAGAAAACATTAAAAGGGGAAAAAAGAAAGAGAGAAACCATGTGTGGGCTGGCCAAAACAAAGTATGGACTTCTGAGTTGGGCTGTAGGTAATATATCACAGAGATGAACCTGCCACCTCTTGGTGAATTATAGGAGAAGTCCCCCTCCGTGCCATCCAGACAGGACGGGAGATGCTGCATCTGCCAAGTGCGGAGCCTTGGCTCGGGCAGGAGCGGCTCCCGCTTCCAGCTCGGTTGGCTTCTGCTTTGTTTTCCATGTGTCAGCCAGCAGCAGCTGTCAGAGCATCTTCATCTGCTCACAGGAATGGATACAGAACCCAACAGGAAGATGTCCTGTCTGCGAGGCCTTGGGAATGTGTGTGTGTAGGAAGTGCCTGGATCACAGAACATTGTGTTGTCTTCAGGTGGTGGATCAGGGGCTCTGTTCAACACCTCTGAGCTGCTCACCTTGCAGCTGGGGGGCAGAGCATTTAAAGGCACTGTTTGCTGCCCAGTCCTACCGACTCATGGATGCGGTGCTGAGAAATACCTAGGGTTTCAGACCTAACGCGTGTCTGAAGGGCAGAAAACCAAAACTCCTTGTAGAGTCTTGCATGAATTAATTCAGCAGGGAAAAATAATTAGACCATTAGAGGAAAGGGCATCAGCCTGGGTGTGTGCATGTGATGGCACTGAAAGGGCCGCAAACCAAAAACTGGGGAAACCGTAGCATTTATTTCTGTTTTGTCAACTCAAGTGATGAATAGATTGAGCATTGTCTGCCGTTGCGTACAGTGGGGTTTATGTAAATATGCAGGAGGATGCAAGTGCATTCCGAAGAGGATGTGAATCTAATCTTTAGGATTGATTAGGTTTTAGGAAGAATAGTTTTGCTGTGAGAGTGGGAAGCCCTGGTCCAGGTTGCCCAGAGCAGTGGTGGCTGCCCCATCCCTGGAGGGGTTCCGGGCCAGGTTGGATGGGGCTTGGAGCCCCTGATCCAGGGGGAGGTGTCCCTGCCCTTGGCACAGGGTGGAACTGGATGGGCTTTGAGGTCCATTCCAACCCAACCCATTCCATGATTCTGTGCTTCATTGCCCCGTTTTGTTATGATTATGAAGAGACAGAGCCTTATTGTCGGTTTGGACTATTTCTGCGAAGGGATAAAGGATAATACAACTCGCAGCCACCGATGCCCTCCACTCCTGATGAGAGATATTTGTATAGAGATGTTTTCTGTAACATTTCTTCTCCTTGCTTCTGTATTCAAAGCAAACTGAAGCTTTTTTTATGATGTCAGCTTGAAAGATGACTTTGTCATTTTAGTGAGGTTAGACAATAATCCTGGAGCCTGGTTTATTTTGCTGAAGTTTTATTGCATTTTGCCTAATTGCTTCTGCTTTATTGTTAATGAGACAGAAAGCAGTTTGTGTAATAGCTCACAGAGTAAAATTATCAAGGAGCAGAGATGGAATTTGCATGTTAAATGTTTCATTTTATTGTTTTCATTGTCTTCAAATCCCTCATTTGGACTTGTTCAGTCCTACAAACTTGCTGTGCCTTGCAGGCAACATCACTGACCCCTCTGTGTCCTGCCAGTACATCATTAGGGCAAACTTGTCTGGACCATGGAAGAAGGATGAGTTCTCCATGGGGTAGGGTGGTGCGCAGCCCTGCTTACACTTGACCAAGGTAGCACCTCACTGCCTGAATGTGCCATCAGTCCTTTGTTTGTGGTCATTTCTGCAACCAGTCATAAGCAGTCTGCTTTTATCTATGCAATGCACCAAAATTCCTCGTTTTCCTTGTTGCGGAATGGCTTCAACTCCTGCAGGAATCAACTATCTGAAACCCAGAGGCTGAGTTAACAGTTGCTTGTTGCTTTTTTTACCCCAAATTTTGTTTCTTTCATAGAATCGTTAGGTTGGAAAAGCCCTTTGAGATCATCAAGTCCAACCATACCTGTCCACTACTAAATCATATCCCTACGCACTTCATTTATACATCTTTTAAACCCCTCCAGGGATGGGGACTCCACCACCTCTCTGGGCAGCCTCTGCCTGTGCCTGAGAACCTTTTCTGTGAGGAAATATTTCCTAATGTCCAATCTAAACGTCCCCTGATGCAGCTCGAGGCCGTTCCCTCTTGTCCAATCACCTGTCACTTGGGACAAGAGACCCCCACCTCTCTGCAACTTTCTTTTAGGTAGTTGTAGAGATGGATAAGGTCTCCCCTCAGCTTCTTTCCCTTCAGCTGAACAACCCCAGTTCCCCCAGTCACTCCTCGTAAGACTTGTTCTCCAACCCCTTCACCAGCTTTAGTGAACCTGGAGAGGAACACTGCTCTGAAAATGCAAAATATGCTGGAAAGGACTTATATTAATTCAGATGGTGAGCATCATGCCAGAAGCTGGGACATGCAGGCTTGTGCCTGCGTTACCCCTGCTGTGAAGAGCTGGGGAAGGCTGAACGAGTTATTAGTAACTCCGATCTGAAAAGACCACAGTTGCAACCTTTTTGCTGAGCTTTCTCTGTGTGCTTATGAAGCAAAACCGGGTAGGAGTGACATAGCCTGGTGTGAGGTCTAAATCACAGGTGGTAAAATCTGTGTGTGTGTGAATGCCTGGAGAGTACTCTGCAAGGAAAAGGAATTAATCTCAGCGTTATGCACAGTCCTGACTTCCTCACTGCTGTCTCTTTTCTCTCATTCAGTACCGTACTATTCTGGGTTACATAGCGAATGACCGACCACCTAATTTCTGTAGCTCCAGGCTCTCCAGCTGAGCAGCCCCTTACTGCATTAATTGTTCTCCTGAAGTCTATGAGAGAAGAGGTTCCAAATCTGCTCCCTATGGACAGCACAGTCCAGGTGCTTGAGCAGGAGCCAGGACCTAGGATTTACTGTGTATCGGTGCAGGAGAATATGGAATAGGAAAAGTGCTGGGATGAACTTGTTTCCATTTTGATTGGAGACCAATTTTTTTTTTCATTGACTGCTAAAATCACTGCTGTGTTATTGGAATATTAATTTAGCTTCTCAAACACAGTTGATGCTCTCTGCCTGTGGTGTGGCCACATTCTGGGTCTGAGAGGTATTTGCATAGGGCTTATCAAGATGTGTGCAGTGAGCCCAGAGTCCTCGAATGCAAAGCAGCAACTTCATGCCCTGCACTCGAGCTGACTTCCTGCAGGTCTGCAGACCAACCTGGCTGCAAGGGTGCAGTGGGTATGGCTTGGACCTCTCCTTGTCCTGACTACTGCTTACCAGTCCTTTCTGACTGCTATGACACAGCATTGAGTGTGATGTCTGAAAGTTGGCTTGTAATCTGTTTCTTAACATTTTGGTGGCCTGACCTCCACTGCGGTTCACGTCGTTGTTTAATTTCCCGTACTGCACTTCCTTCTGCTCCTCAGGGTTCACCAGACAGCAAGAAGAGACTGTTCCCTGGGGCAGGGGAAGCAGAGTAGCGACTACCTGGGGATCCAAACATCCACTCTCCAACGCTGGAGTAACCAAGGCTGCTCTTACACCTGTAAAGTGAGGGCCACAAAGATGATCTGAGGGCTGGGACAGCTCTCGTACAAAGACTCGCTGAGAGAGTTGGCGTTGTTCAGCCTGGAGAAGAGAAGACTCCAGGGAGACCTTAGAGCAGCTTCCAGTGCTGAAAGGGGCTCCGGGAGAGCTGGGGAGGGGCACTTGATCAGGGAGAGCAGGGATAGGATGAGGGGGAATGGTTCTGAGCTGAAAAGGGGGAGATTGAGATGAGATCTTGGGCAGAAATGTTTTGCTGTGAGGGTGGGGAGGCCCTGGCCCAGGGTGCCCAGAGCAGTGGTGGCTGCCCCATCCCTGGAGGGGTTCCAGGCCAGGTTGGATGGGGCTTGGAGCCCCTGATCCAGTGGGAGGTGTCCCTGCCCATGGCAGGAGGTGGAACTGGATGGGCTTTAAGGTCCCTTCCAACCCAAACCATTCAGTGATTCTGTGATTCTATGAAATAATAGGAGCCAGGACAGATTGTCGGACCCTGAAGGCCAGTGACATGGAAGGACGTTGCTCATAGCGGTGTCTGGGCTTTCTGAGTGCTCTCTGCAGAAGGGTGTGCTTCATCTTGAAGCAAGATTCTGCCTTTCACGCTGAAAAATAATCTGGGGCACTCACTCTGTCTGCCTGGGGTGTGCATTAGGCCTCCCCTGTCCACTGTCCAGTTGACTTTTACACAAAGCAAATGGAGAAATGAGCAGCTGGTGTGTGGTGACTCCTGTGCTCAGCAAGACATGGCTTTATGCATCCATGGAAGGAAGGCAAGGCTGTCCGTGAGGTGAGGTTCATCAGCAAGCCAGAGGAGGCTCAAGGGAAACCATTTTCAGCTGATCTCTACAAAGCTGATCTCTACAAAGCCCATGAGAGCAGGGGCTGTGGTATCGACTGAAACCTCATCCCCCACTGATTCACCCTGCAATTATGAGATTGAGCAGAAATCATAAACTCCATCTGAACTGTAGTTGTCCCTTTCTTTTTTTTCCACTCCTGTGGTTTGAAACTATGTAGAAACGTTTTGGAAGGTTTCTCAATGCATGAGTTTAGCCATAAGTCTCAGCGGGGTGAACGTATTATCAGGGAAAGGCAATTACTGCTTTAGCTGTGTGCAAGACACATTGCTTTGGAAAGAACCACCATCTCGCCAAGAGCTGGCTTCCCACTCTTGGTTTGGCAGGCCTGGAGTTCTCAGTTGAGATGCATTTTGAAAGAATCATTACGCAGCAGTAGTTTCAAAATATTAGTTTACTAATGACTTTCTTGCACCAGTGAGCGTGTGAGAAGTGAAAGCAGCAGAGATTTTTACAATCCTCTGGAGGAGACGCAATGGTGATGCACATAATCCCTCTTCACAGTCACCGGTGTTGAACGGTTCTTGAGGGTTGTCGTAAACATGGTGAGAGAAATTGGGTTTTTTCAGTTTTGCTTGCAAGGAAACAGGATTAGGTTCATTACAAATGTAAAAAAAACCAAATCCTAAACCCTCTGGAATATAAGAACGATACGTTGGCATGCCCTGCCTGTCAGCAGGAACCTGACTTCAAATCCCAGTTGCTCTTAATGATGGAAACGGTGTTAGTGAAATGTCCTGCTCCCAAGCATGAGTTTGTCTGCAGTGAAATGGAGCAGCCACTACCCGGTCCAGGCAGCAAACGTGGGTCTGTGAGCAAGAGCGGCGCTGCCTTAAAGCTGAACTAAAGTTTGCATTGGTTGGGGCACAGCTGAGTGTTGTCAGCTGAGGTAGGAAGGAACCGCGGCATCTTCTGCATTGTGTGAGTGTGAGCAGGAGGACGGGAGCTCTCGGTTGCTCTCTGCCATATCTGGGTTCTGGGGAGACCTTTGAGCAGCTTCCAGTACTGATAGGGGCTCCAGGAAAGCTGGGGAGGGGCTCTGGATCAAGAAGGGCAGGGAGAGGATGAGGAGAACGTTTTTCAGCTGCCAGAGGGGAGATGGAGATGAGGTCTTGTGGAGAAATGTTTTGCTGTTCTGGTGGGGAGGCCCTGGCCCAGGCTGCCCAGAGCAGTGGTGGCTGCCCCATCCCTGGAGGGGTTCAGGGCGAGGTTGGATGGGGCTTGGAGCCCCTGATCCAGTGGGAGGTGTCCCTGCCCATGGCAGGGGGTGGCACTGGATGGGCTTTGAGGTCCCTTCCAACCCAAACCATTCCACGATTCTGTGGGCTCTGACGCTCACCGGGCTGCACAGAGCTTGTTGCTTTTCTTTTCAGTGGTGATATTTCTTGGAATATTTAGCTCTAAAACATGCAGATTTTGCAGTAATTACTCTATTCTGACTTAAATGCGTTTCTGGAAGAACTGCTTAAAGTTAAGAAAATAGATTAACCCTTTGCACGTGCCTTACTGGCAAAAGGCAGAACTGCTTTTGTTTGTCTGTGGTCCTGGTGGTACAGGTCCCGCTGCCCTTTGCTGCCTGGAAAGGTGAGAAGGGAAGTTGTTGAAACCATGTAGGGTCTAAGTACAAGTTATTAAGCACAGCGTTCAGTCCTAGACATTTTTAATGAGTAAAGACAGTCTCCTGGATGCCTTCCCATCTGTTTCTGGTTATATGGATCGCTGTTTATCTCTGTGGGTGTCTCCCTTCCCGTAGTATCCGAGAGGTTCGCAGACATGAATAGTGACTCACAACACATCTGTGGAATAAGGAAGTATCCCCATTTTAGAAACGAGGACTAACACGGATCGTAGCTGATATGACTCGCCTGGTTTCACACAGGAAATGTGTAACCGAAGTGGGAATTGAGCCCAAGTCACTCGGGTTTAGCACAGGATTGCCTTCTCCCCTCGGCAGGTCTACAGCTACCCGGCAGATGTTGCTTGTGTGGAATTGTTTTAGGGATTGAATACATGAATTGTGTTGGAAGGCACCTGAGGTTGTAGCTTTAAACCAAAATGTGCTGCTTCCTAAAACAAACAAACAAACAAACAAAAAGAACAAAATCTCTGTAGAAGAAATTCTTTTTTTTATGAGCTGCCACTGAGAAAGAACAAAACTTGCTCTCTGCGTCTGCCCCTGTGTCCAAGGGAGGTTTGGGCAGCGTGGTTCAGCTGGTCGGGGTTTGAATGTGCTTCACAGATCAGTCAGCAGTGAGTTCAGAGGCGCTGAGCGAGCATCTTCCCCTGGGAGCACATCCAGCCTCCCGCTGTGCTGCCTTTCCTTCTCGCCTGCGGTGGGGGGACAGCCAGCCCCGTACCTTTGCAGACGCACCCTCCATCCTTACTGGGAGCACTGGGCAGCCTTTTTGTGCCGGCAGCCTTTCTGCCTGCAGCTCTCATCGCTGCCCCTCCCTGCTTTGCCTTCCCACTTGCCTCCTCGCTGTGCTGCCCTTGGACCACTTCACCAAATTTGTTTTCTCTTCAAGCCTGGGATGTGGGAGGAGACAGAGCTGCGTTCAGGGACTGTGGTGCCATCCACCCACTGCTTTGTTCTTCCTGAACTTACGGCTTCTGGGAGTCTGGATAGCAAAGCTGGAATCAAAACCTAAGTGGTGAAGAAATGAACTTTTCCTCATGGCCTTGGTTGGGCACACCTCTTGCCAAAACGTTTAGTTTCCAAACTCATTCTTCCTTAGCTGTTTGTACTTTCCTGTCTGTCTGGACAGAATTGGTGTCTGTATTCAGAGGTGCACGTGTCATAGAATCATAGAATAGTTTGGATTGGAATGGACCTTAAAGATCATCCAGTTCCAACCCACCTGCCGTGGGCTGGGACATCCCACTGGCTCAGGCTGCCCAAGGCCCATCCAACCTGGCCTTGAACCCCTCCAGGGATGGGGCAGCCACAACTTCCCTGGGCAACCTGGGCCAGGGCCTCCCCACTCTCATGGTGAAGAAATTCTTCCTAATGTCCAGTCTAAATCTGCCCCTCTCCAGCTTTCCTGTAGCCCCTTCAGGTACTGGAAGGTCACTATAAGATCTCCTCTGAGCCTTCTCTTCTCCAGGCTGAACAACCCCAACTCTCTCAGCCTGTCCTCATAGGGAAGGTGCTCCAGCCCACTGATCATCTTTGTAGCCTCCTCTGGACCTGTTCCAACAGCTCCATCTCCTCCTTACGTTGAAGATTCCAGAACTGGACACAGTGTTCCAGATGAGGTCTCACAGGAGAGGAGTAGAGGGGCAGAATCCCCTCCCTCGCCCTGCTGGCCACGCTGCTTTTGATGCAGCCCAGGACACGGTTGGCCTTCTGGGCTGCGAGTGCACGTTGCCGGCTCCTGTTGAGCTTCTCATCAACCAGCACCACCAAGCCCTTCTCTGCAGTGCTGCTGTCAATCACATCATCTCCCATCATGTACTGAAAACAGTGATTGCCCTGACCCAGGTGCAGAATCTTACACTTGGCCTGGTTGAACCTCATGAGGTTCTCACAGCCCCACTTCTCCAGTCTGTCCAGGTCCCTCTGAATGACGGCCCGTCCTTCTGGTGTGGCAACTACACCACTTAGCTTGAGGTCATCTGCAAACTTGCTGAGGGTGCACTCAGTTGTCCATCAGGATGTCCTGGCACGTGCCCAGGGGTTCTCCTGTCTGGAGACCATCTTTGCACAAAGAGAAGGTACTGAGGCTCGCAGCGCTGCAAGGCTTTCCTCCAGGAGGAAAAAAGGGATGCGGAGGTGGAGACCTGCATAAAATGATCAAATCTTGGTGGCAGGGAGTTGGAGCGATGAGGAGGTGCAGTCCAGAATAGGACACGATATGATAGAAAGACAAGGGGGCAGCAAGCTGGGGTTGAAGAAGCTGGCAAAAGAGAAGCTCGTGAGCCATAAAGTCAGGTTGTCCTGCAGCAGCCAGTTGTGGAAGGAGTCTCTGAACAGGAACCCTCTTGAAGCTTTCTTAAATTTGCCACTAAGCCTGAGAGACCTTGAACTGCTTATGAAAACCAAGGGTTCTGTGCAGTCAGAATTGTGCTTTGGAGGCGCGTTAGTCAGCAATTTGTGCTGCACCCTTTGTTCTTTAAGGTGGCTCATAAACACGGTGACCATGCAGGAAAGGAAGAGAGAGGTGTTTAGTCCTGAGGGCATTACCATGTGCTGAACTCAGGTGCATCTCAACTCCCTCCACTGCAGACCGTGCTGCACAAGCATCACTGGACACAGGGTCTGATGATGGGGACGTCAACTTGTAGAAACCACATGTTCTCCCATATGTTGTAATGCTTCTGTCTGTGAGGGAAATGTCTTTTTCTTTGCATGCATGGTACACTCAGAGCGTGGTCCACACTCAGGATCATTTTTCAAAGTAGATTGTCATTTGGAAAGTTGTTTTTCTTTATCTGACCCATGTGCACATCACTGCATCTGCGTTAAGAGCTTTGTGGAAGGTTGAATATGGAGGAACTGAGTGGTTTACTTAAAACTAAAGGTGGCCTAAATGCAAAACTCGGGACTAAATACGAGCTTTGGAGGAAGGCCTGCAGCACCTGTGTGGTGATCTAAATACCAGACACGAAACCTACACCAGGGTGTGGAGCTTTTGTCTTGTCTGCACAGCATCTGCCCACGGCTGATGCCAGCCAGGCTGTGGTTTCCCTTGTAGCCTCATCCTGGAGAAGGAATATCCCATGGCGATGTGTTTTCTATGAGCATGCATGTCACCATCAGGGTAAACATGCTGAAGGAGGTGAAGGCAGTCACCAAGGGCTTCTCCAGCTGTTGGGACTGAGTTTGTGTACTGTTTTGGTTACCAAGCAATCCTCTCCATCAAGGCACCTGATGTAAGTCCTGTGTGCTCACTGCTGAGGTGGCATTTTAATAGAGGCGCATTACGATTCCAACGTGCTGTTTGTTTCTTTTACAGACTAAATTAAACCGTGGGCAAACAAAAGAGAGACACCATCCAAATTACAGCCTACCAAGTCCACTGTAAGTAATCTCTGTGTTTTCCCTAGTGACTTATCCTGGATGCGTGCAGTGCCTTTTGCAGCGAAGTCAACCTGGGAACAGGACTTGTTTTTCTGTTTGTCTGGGGTACTTGGCTTTTTCTTCAATATATTTGAGAAGCTTTTGGCTGGTGAGTCCTCCCAGCACTGCAGGAACATTTTATATTCCTAACTCTGGTTACAAGAGGTAGTAACAGGAGATCTACTATTGCTGCTCACCGCTTGCATCGTAAATCCCTCTCAGTCATGGATCATTTTGAATGTCTGAGGTAGCATCTGCCCTTTTGTTGAAAGCTAAGTTGGGACCTGATTGTTTGAGTCAGCACTGGTGTGGCCAGCAGAAACAGGGAAGGGACCATCACACTGGACTCAGTGCTGGTGAGGCCACACCTCGGATCCTGGGTTCAGTTTTGGGCCCCTCAGTACAAGAAAGACATTGAGGTGCTGGAGCGCATCTGGAGAAGGGAACGGAGCTGGGAAGGGTCTGGAGAACAGGGGTTCTGGGAGCAGCTGAGGGACCTGGGGCTGTTCAGCCTGGAGAAGAGGAGGCTGAGGGGAAACCTCATTGCTCTCTGCAGCTCCCAGAAAGGAGGTTGTGGTGAGGTGGGTGCTGGGCTCTTCTGTCAAGTAACAAGCTATAGAACAAGAGGAAATGGCCTCAAGTTGCACCATGGGAGGTTTAGGTTGGATATTAGGAAATATTCCTTTACTGAAAGAGTGGTGAAGCCCTGGCAGAGGCTGACCGGGGCAGTGGTGGATATTCCGTATCTGGAGATGTTCAGAAACCATGTAGATGTGGCACTTTAGGACATGATTTAGCAGGCACTGTGGGTTTAGGCTGAGGGTAGGACTCAATGAGTTTAGAGGTCTTCTCCAGCCTTAATGGCTCAATGATTCTATGAAAGGCCACGATCTCCAGACAGCAGAATGCCGTACCACCCTACGCTTTGCCCATCACTTCATCTGCTTTTATAAAGTGTGGATTTGAAGGGTTTGTGGTAAGAGCTGAGGAACATCGTGAGCTACTGAAAAAGGGATCTTGTTTCCCGTGGATGTGTCTTTCCAGATTCATTCACCTGTAGATTAAAAAGGGGTAAATGCTGAATGTGGCTTCTCTGTAGACAGGACCTTCTGGTGGCTGCCAATAAGAAGGAGCTGTACTTGTCCCTCAGCAAAGTAGAAATAGTTATACTTGTGCTTTGCCTGGTTCACTCGCTTTCACAGAACCTGTAATATTTTAACATAAATTTAACATGTGTCAGATCTGTTGGTCATTGGTTAAATTTGGTTAAAATTGGCCAAATGGCTTAAAAGTTATCAATAAGGAATAAACAGATGGATTTTCCAGTAGCACACCAGGCATTTTCACATAAGACTGGCATTTAGTGACAGCCTAAAATTCGGTGTATAGGGGAAATAATTGTTGTGATTGGGATAGTACAGAGAAGGCAGAGTTGAAATAGCTTCCCACTAATCACATCGGTCTGGCTGGGACAGGACCAAACAGCAAAGAAAACCCTTCCATCTCCTTGAGTATTGCAAACAGCAGAGTTTTGTCATCAACAGGATTTTAAGGATCCACTGTAATGAGATGTTTCAGTGTCCTGGAAACAAAAGGCACGTGACAGCCAGCCAAGCACTGCAGTTCCCTGCAGGACACTTGAAAGGAATGAATTCTGGAGGGCAACCACAATGTAGAGAAAGTTCTGATGCCTTCAGATGTCTTTTTAGTGATGTTCCAACCTGGAGCTCGGGGTCGGCTGCAGCCTGCAGTGTTTCTGTTCCCACTTATGGGAAATCTCAACCCCGATCCAATGGTAAAGAGCATGGTTGGGTGCTTGGCTGCGTGCCTAAGGCTTGACACTGGTTTAGCTCTTCCTCAAACTCCTTGGGAGAACTTAGGTGAGGTTTAGGATTGGGAGAGACTGCATGCCTGGCCTTCTTTGGAGGAATCCATTTTAGATGTAACAAGATACTTCGAAATACCAACAACTGTGACTTTGTAAGAGGCTATTTCTAAGCGTTTTATCTCTGTCTTTAGGGTAAAATTCAAGTCCCATTAAAACCAGAAGGAATTTTGTCATTGATTTTCTTCATCGGGGTGGCAGTCTTTGTTTCCATCCTTGCAAATGAAACAGGCGTTTCTGTTCATCCCAGTACCTGAGAGGTCTACAAGAAAGCTGGGGAGGGACAGCTTACAAAGGCTTGGAGTGGTGAGATGAGGGGCAATGGGTATAAACTGGAGAGGGGCAGATTTAGACTAAATATAAGGAAGAATTTCTTCACCATGAGAGTGGCGAGACCCTGGAACAGATTGCCCAGGGAAGCTGTGGCTGCCCCATCCCCGGAGGTGTTCAAGGTCAGGTTGGATGGGGCTTGGAGCCCCTGATCCAGTGGGAGGTGTCCCTCCCATGGTGGGGAGGTGGAACTGGATGACCTTTAAGGTCCCTTCCAACCCAAACTATTCTATGATTCTAGATTCATATTTGCTCCATTGCATTTCAAGTAAAACCCTAAGAAATTATGTGTGAATAGAAAGAATAGCTGGAATCTGGCCACAGACATGCGATGTTAGCAGCTGGAAACCATGTGCCCTAAAATCCATGCGACTTTTTCCTTAAAGCTTTCCTGATGCTGTACTGGTGCCACACGCTGCCTTGCTGTGTGTACGCTGCTCTTGTTCTGCTCCCAAGACAGAGCGCAGGGCAGAATCCATGCTCAGTGATAGCGATAAGCAAAATAGGAGAGGTTAACACATGGCAGAGAGAACCTACTCAGGTCATGAGGAAGAGGAGGTGGAAGTACATGTAAAAGTTGTGTCTTTTCTGAGAAGCAATGGGAAAATTGGGAAAGTGTAATGGATAATTGTACAATCATAGAATCAGAGAATGGTTTGGGTTGGAAAGGACCTCAAAGCCCATCCAGTTCCACCCCCTGCCATGGGCAGGGACACCTCCCACTGGATCAGGGGGTCCAAGCCCCATCCAACCTGGCCTGGAACCCCTCCAGGGATGGGGCAGCCACCACTGCTCTGGGCAACCTGGGCCAGGGCCTCCCCATCCTCACAGCAAAACAGTTCTTCCTAAGATCTCAATTTATAGTCGAGAAGCCTTCCTGTAGTTTTTAGCTGGGTGGACTTCATTTTTTCCTGCCATTTTATTTCCCACTGTTGAATTTTCATCACAGAGGTATCAACCTGCAGCAACTGCTTCTATCTCGGAGAATTAACTTTTGCCGTTGCCATTCCAGGGGCCATTGCCAGTAATGGAAAAAAGATGTAGAAAGTAGCCTGACTTGCCCCAGAACGGCCCTGCTCGCTGCTGTAGGCAGCAGGTGGGCTTGTTTGTTGACCGATTCTTTAAATGTTAACTTTTGTGTCAAGTTCCGAATGAAATCAGCTGGGGCCCATGTGTTCATCAGAGAAAGCTGAGGATGGTCTGAACATTTGGGATGCTATTGAATCATCTCAGGAAGCTTCCTCACCACTCTAATTATTAACCACTTAGGAGTGGATATGGAAGCTATAGGAGGAAACACAGTATTAAAATGTTTTCAGGCATCCTTGTGTTGGCAGTTCTTAAATGCGAGTGCTTGAGCTTGTGGGAGGCAGCGTTCACTTTGCTCTTGCTGAAAAAATCTCTGTTTAAATCCATTTCCACTGAGCTGAAGGGCTCTGTGTATCATGAGTGGGGCAAAGACAGCGTCTTGGGCAAAAATCAAGGTGATAAATCAGCTCCACAACTGTCTTTGATCTTGAGTGAGTCCTGCACTGAGTACCATGCTCTAAGCCTTGCCCAGCCCATGGTTGGTGTTAGTCAGCATCAAGGAGCCAGCACTCTCTAAAACGAGGGTTCAAAATGTAAGTAATTACTGCTCATTGCAATGAGCCCATGAACATGAGGCACCTTTCTTAGCAAGTCAGGGCAAATGCAAGTGCTCTGTGGGCCCAGGAAGATGCAATGCTCATGCTGAAAGGGAGCAGAACCTATACATGGGGAAAAGGGAGGTGAAGTTTAAGGATAGGAGTGGTTTTCTGTACAGTTATCTAAGACGTGGGTGTCACAGCTGGCCGAGCAAGCCACTAATTCAGTCAATGAGAGATGATGTTGCAGGGCAGTCGATCTCACTGAACTGAGACCTTACTGCGGGATGCATCCCCGTCACTGGGCGCCTGCCTCTCTGTGATAGCTTAGGGAGTGAACCCTGACTTTTGACCATCTGACGTTGTGTGAAATCAATCCTATGAAAGAATAGCTAGTTTTTAACCACTCTTGTAAAGTCTGGTCATTGCATTGGGTATCCCAGGGTGTCATTGTATCTTCAGACTCTGCTAAATTACACTGAGTTACCCTACACTCCACATCTCTCATTTCTCATTAAAGGTGGAACATCCGTGAGGCTGTAGGAATGAATATAGGAGTGGCTAATCCTTAGAGGAATTTCCTCCTCTTCTGCTGGCTCTTCACTGTTGCTCTTCAGAATGAAGTCAGGCTGTTGTACAGCTAAAATCTCGTTGCCCTGGACGTCCCTGTTTTGCTGGGTTTACAATTCAGCCCCATCTACGCCATCAGAAGGCTGGACCATCTCTGCTGTGAGGACAGGCTGAGAGAGTTGGGGTTGTTCAGCCTGGAGAAGAGGAGGCTCTGGGGAGACCTTCAAGCAGCTTCCAGTGCTGAAAGGGGCTCCAGGAAAGCTGAGGAGGGGATTTTTACAAGGACTTTTAGCAATAAGGCAAGGGGGAATGGCTTTAAATTGGAAGGAGGAAGATTTAGATTAGACATTAGGAAGAAATTCTTCACGATGAAGGTGAGGAGGCCCTTGCCCAGAGCAGTGGTGGCTGCCCCATCCCTGGAGGGGTTCCAGGCAAGGTTGGATGGGGCTTGGAGCCCCTGATCCAGTGGGAGGTGTCCCTGCCCATGGCAGGGGGTGAAACTGGATGGACTTTGAGGTCTCTTCAAACCCAAACCATTCCATGATTCTGCGATCAAAGCAGCAGAGCTTTAAGCAATGTCATGTAATTAAACCATTGCAATTCTGTCATAGCGAGGCACTGCACCTGAGGCAGATGATAGCTTTGTAATTGAAGAAGATACTCCTTTTCTCATTGTAAACTACACATATCAATTTGTTTCACTTAAACTCACTATCCTTATATTCCTTAGGAGTATCTCACCCACTTTCTATTCCATCTCTTGGTGATGCTGTCTTATTTCAGTGGAATCAGAGTATTTCCTCCCCGAACGTCTCATTAATAGCTGTATTTGCTGACAAGGGCAGGAGGTTTAATAGAGCCTCCCATTGAAATCCATTGTAAGATGGGTTCCCCTTTCTAGGCAGGCAATTTTGACATCCTGCCTGTATGAAATATGTACTGAAGGAGTTGGATTTTCACCATTGTTTGGTAGCAAAGGGCAGGAAATTAAAGAGGCAATATTTCAGTCAAAGTGTGTGTGTGCTTTCTCCTTACCTGCTGTTGTTGTAAATGACACTGGAGATTATTGCCAACTTAAGAGCAGATTTTATGCAGGAAAGATTTGCTTTTCATTTGTCAGCGGTTGGATGTGTGGTGTTAGGCGGTGCTTTGTGTTTATCAGCTTTGCTGTGTAGCCTGTCTGAAAGGGAAATATAATTATAAAAATCGTAAACCTATAAAGGTTTGCAGGAGATTAGAACGGATTTGAGTTTGAAACCACTTTAATACATCTTTCACACCTGCCTGTGATCCGAGTCTTTGCTTGCTGCTCCAAAGCTGGGTTATGTGTCCACTAAACTGCGTCTACGAGGTTTGACTTAGTACTTAGACACTAAGCTGGGTGGAAGGGTTGGTCTGCTTGAGGGCAGGAAGGCTCTGCAGACAGGCTGGATAGATAGGCTGAGACGATGAGGTTCAACCAAGCCAAGTGCTGGGTCCTGCACTTGGGACACAACAGCCCCGTGCAGCCCCAGGCTTGGGGAAGAGTGGCTGGAGAGCTGCCGGGCAGAGAAGGACCTGAGGGTGTTGGTCGACAGCAGCTGAGCAAGAGCCAGTGGTGACCCAGGTGACCAAGAAGGCCAATGGCATCTTGGCTTGGCTCAGCCATGGGGTGGCCAGAAGGGGCGGGGAAGGGATTCTGCCCCTGTGCTCAGTATTGGTGAGGCCACGCCTCGAATCCTGGGTTCAATTTGGGCCCCTCACTCCAAGAAGGACATTGAGGGGCTGGAGCACATCCAGAGAAGGGAACAGAGGTGGAGAAGTGGCTGAGAGACCTGAGGCTATTTAGCCTGGAGAAAGGGAGGCTGAGGGGGACCTCATCACTGTCTACAGCTCCCTGAAAGGAGGTTGTGGTCAGGTGAGTGCTGGTCTCTTCTCCTAAGTGACAGGCAATGGGATGAGAGGAAGTGGCCTCAAGTAGCACCAGGACAGGTTTAGATTGGATGTTAGGAACAGTGTCTTCACAGAAAGGGTTCTCAGCACCGGCAGAGCTGCCCAGGGATGTGGTGGAGTCCCCATCCCTGGAGGTGGTTGAAACACAGGCACAGAATGTGCTCAGGGATCTGGTTTAGCAGTGGACAGGAACGGTTAAACTTGATGATCTCAAAGGGCTTTTCCAACCAAGCGATTCTATGATTCTGTGATTTCCGTTAAATTAATGTCTCATTCATTACACGTTCAACCAGTTATTCTGACTTTCTTTTGTGCAAACTGTTTACTGTTATCCTCTATAAAAGTAGCAGCTTTTAATTACTTAGATACAAATGCTGAAGTAATTTTTTTCCTGTTTATTTTCTCTTGGATATAATTACAGAAATGTGGGAAATACTTTTCCAAGGCTTTTGAACTCCGAAGTGGAACAGAAGGAAGACACAGGGACACACACACCGTTCAGTGTTATTTTCCTTGCACAGGAAAGAGAGATCGTTATGAGATGAGCACGAAAGTCTCAAGTTTTCAAAGGTTTGCATAACAAACAAGAGACACATTGTGGGTTGCATCTTGACTTTGAAGGCTTGCCACTGTCAACTGAAATAAAATGGCAAGGTTTAAAGCCTTAACCAAGTTCACAAGGAAAATATTTGGACTAAAGGTTTTGGAAAGTTTTCTCTCTTTGAAGTAATTTGTCATGTGTTACCAATGTGAACTTTATTGACCTTGAAACGTTTTTGTTTTTTTTTTTTTTTTTGAATCAAATAGCAACTAGTGACACTTTAGTAAAATCTTAAATCAACAACCATCTCCTGGCGGCTCCAGCTTCATAGCAAATGCAGGCAAAGCAGGGAATCTACAGAAGAGACCTTTATTATTTGTAAATGAAGCCTGCCAAAACGTTCCCAAAATAGCATTCAAAGACCCTTTTAAGGTCATGGATCCTGAACAAAGCCAGAAGAGCACAAAAAAGGCTGAGGAAAGTCCAAGAAAGAGGCTTCCCAAAGGAGAGGCTTTCCAAGCCAGTATTTCATCCGCAGCTACGTACCAGGGCAGCTCTGCTTCTTCGCAAGGAACCCCTCTCCGAGATATCATATCGCAGCAGCACTTTTCTGGTTCTTTGCCGATACCGAGAGAGGAGTCTCAAGAGAAGAGTGGACATCAGAAGCAACCTAAGCCTTCCTCTTTTGAACATCCTCCCCACGTTTCGCAGCTTCAGCAGCAGGCACTGTCACCAGCATTTATGTCTCCTGGGAAACCAGAACATGTCCTTGAAGGTCCCACATGGCAGCTAGTTGATCCAGTAAGACCAGGTCCCTCGGGCTCCTTTTCAACACCTGGGCTCCACTCTCACCACGGCCAGCTCTTACCTTCCCATTCACCAATCATTCCTGGAGAGGACGTGCCGTCCGTTCAAAAGGTCTACATCCCTCGCCCTTCGCAGGTTTCCTTAAAACAAGCTGAGGAAGTGCACAAGAAGGAAAAGAAACCTCAGAAGCCAGGCAAGTACATTTGCCAGTACTGCAGCAGGCCTTGTGCAAAGCCAAGTGTGCTCCAAAAACATATCAGGTCACACACGGGTGAGAGGCCATACCCTTGCATTCCATGTGGCTTTTCTTTTAAGACTAAGAGCAATTTGTATAAACATAGGAAATCTCATGCTCATCGAATAAAAGCTGGGCTGGCCTCAGGGATCGGAGCGGAGATGTATCCATCGAGCTTGGAAATGGAAAGGATTGGTGGGGAGGACTTTGAGGAGCCAACAGAAGGAGAAAGCACAGATTCGGAGGAGGAAACGGGTGCAATGTCAGGCCATTCGGTAGAGCTCTCACCCAGGCAGAAGCACACTCTGTTGTCCAGTAGCTTGCTGAGTGGAGGGAGCCAAGGCTCCAGCCACGACCGGTGTTCGTTGTCTCATTCCAGTATGTCTCAGTCTCTCGAGGACAGCACTCAGTTTGCGGAGCCATCATCAGACCACGCTCTGAGCCATAAATCTGAAGATACCCACACTATAAAGCAGAAGCTTGCGCTCCGCTTAAGCGAACGGAAGAAGGTCATAGATGAGCAAGCTTTCCTGAGCCCCGGGAGCAAAGGGAGTACTGAGTCGGGCTACTTCTCACGATCAGAAAGCGCGGAGCAGCAGATCAGCCCACCAAATACCAACGCCAAATCTTATGCAGAAATTATTTTTGGGAAATGTGGTAGAATTGGGCAAAGGACTTCAGCATTAGCTGCAAACACAACCCAGGGGTTTCCGCACCTGTCTACTGAAGAGAAACCTAGCATGGTACCGTTATCTGTGCCTAGAACACAGGTTATTGAACACATCACTAAGCTAATTACAATTAATGAAGCTGTTGTAGATACCAGTGAAATAGATAGCGTTAAGCCTAGAAGAAGCTCTTTATCTAGACGTAGCAGCATTGAATCTCCAAAGTCTGGTGTATATAGAGAACCATTTCAGTTTGATATCAAGTCTGGTTCCAGTAGCCAGTTGGATGCATCGAAAGCGTTGACATCCCACGGCGAAAAAATTAAGCCCGAACAATCATTGTTGTCACTTCAGCAATCCCACAGTGCCACAGAGACAGTGCCTCTCCTAAGAAGCCACTCAATGCCTTCTGCTGCATGCACTATAAGCTCCCCACACACCTTTAGAGGTAGCTATTCATTTGATGATCACATCATGGAGCCTGAAGTCTTAAGCCGCAGTCAAGCGTTTTCTTCCCATCCTCGAATGCTAAAACGACAACCAGCTATTGAGCTACCTTTGGGAGTAGAATATGTCTCAGAGGAGGTTAGCTCTGCGAACAAAGAAACTGTTTCCAAACCTCCCGAGGAGCCTGAAACCAAGGAAAGCGATCTTACCAAAAAGTCACGGAAGGGCCCCAAAGTTAAAGGGTTCATGTACGAATGTAACGTGTGTGGCGCTCGGTATAAGAAAAGGGACAATTACGAAGCCCATAAGAAATACTACTGTTCAGAACTGCAGCTCTCCAAGCCTCGTTCTTCCACTTCCCATACCTCTTCAGAGACTGAGAAAAGCGTTGCAGATCCTGACACATGGCCCCAGGTGATGCATTACAAGCTAGGGAGCAGCTTGGAGCTCACACCGCTCCGGAAAAGACGAAAGGAGAAGAGTCTTGGTGATGACGAGGAGCCTCCAGCTTTTGAGTTGTCTGAGACTGCCTCCTCCAGTACTGGGCCAGGGGCTCAGTTTGCAAACCCAGCATCATCTGATGTTGCTTTAAACCTAACCCGTGAGTCCATTAAGTCACCAGCAGATCCGGGTAAATCCGCACCTTCTGATGTCAGTGCCAGCTTTCAGTCCAGGAATACCAAACCATCTTCGAGTGCGGAGGGCAAAGAGAGAAGAACAACCTCAAAGGAGATCTCCGTCATCCAGCATACGAGCTCCTTTGAGAAGTCAGACTCTATCGAGCAGGCGAGCAGCTTGGAAGGAGAAGACAAAGCCTTGTCACAGTACTCATCTCAGCCGACACCTCAGCACAGTCGACCGCCTCACTCCCTGCAGCCCAGGCTGGTACGGCAGCCCAACATCCAGGTCCCAGAGATTTTGGTCACAGAAGAGCCTGACAGACCAGAAACAGAGCCAGAGCCTCCTCCGAAAGAGCCAGAGAAAACGGAGGAATTTCAGTGGCCACAGAGGAGCCAAACCCTCTCTCAGCTCCCTGCAGAGAAACTCCCACCAAAAAAGAAGAGGCTGCGGCTGGCAGAAATGGCTCAGTCCTCTGGAGAGTCCAGTTTTGAATCGGTCTCTCTCACCCGAAGCCCAAGTCAGGAGAGCAGCGTATCCCACGGCTCCAGCCACTCTGTGTCATTTGATCGCGACGATCACAGCAAGTCAGAGTCGACCAGCCAGCCCTCTGAATCCCACCCAAAGCCTCCTGGCATTGGCTCGCACATGTTGATGGTACCAAGTCACCATCATCATTCCAGGGAAATGCGGAGATCTGCTTCTGAGCAGACACCAAACGTGTCCCATCCTTCCCAGATGTCAGAGACCCGCAGTAAGTCATTTGACTATGGGAGCTTGTCATCTACTCCTGCCTCAACCTCTGGTTCTTCAGCCTCCTCAGCTCCACAGGAGAGAAGGAAATGCTTTCTAGTTAGGCAAGCATCCCTCACTCGACACCCAGAGCATGAGCCAGACTCGGCTCCAACAGGCCGGTTGGAGACAGAAGATCCAATTCCTTCTTCAAGTAAATCTCCTTCAACAAGTTTGCCCCATCAGCCACCATCTTCATCCCCTTTACCTTCTCATGGTTCCTACCCAAGTGAAAAGAGTCAGCCAAAAGACAGCCCCCAGCCAGCCTACACCCAACCCTACACAGAAGCTCTGCAAGTGTTTCATCATCCCATACCACAGCTGACGCTGCATGAAAAGCAGTTCATGTCCCCACAGGTTTCTCTCTTTCCCTACCAGCATCTCCTGCCACAGCCAGGGCAGTCAGCAGAGCTCTTCGCCGCACACACGATGTCTGACATCCTCTCTGCTCAGTTCACCATGCCCCAGATTCCTCCTTCCATATTTCAGAGCCCACCACTGCCTCTTCCGCAAACGCTCATCCACCCAGCCCCGCTTCATGTCGCTCCTCCCTTAATGTCTCACCCTGCCGAGGTGTCGTTCAGGCAGCATCCTTCATTCCTGCCCGTGCATTACCCCGGCTCCTCACCAATCTCTTCAGCCTTTTTTCTGCCTCTTCAGCCTCAGTTTGCGCTCCAGTTGCCAGATGAAGCTGGTGGACATTTACCACAGATCAAATCCAGTTTATTCCCAGCAGCAGGAACCTCCAGTCTTTCGCCGTGCACAGAATACAGCTCGGACAGTAGGTTGCATCCTTTGACCTGCACAACAAGTCCTTCAGTGTCCATATCCTCCTCTCAGCTCGTTGTTCCTACGCGATCAGACCCAATGGTGTCTCTTGTTGTCCCCGTTCGCATACAGACGAATATGCCGTCCTATGGGAGCGCAATGTACACAACGCTTTCCCAGATTCTGGTCACTCAATCCCAGTGCAGTTCCTCTTCTATCGTTCTCCCAAAATTCGATGATCGCCAGCCCAAGGGTACCCTGGTCTGTAGCGCTGATGTTCATGGCCTAGGCTTCGATCTGGCACAGATGATCACAGAGGATCAAAGAAGCATTTTCCAGAGCCCGTATCTGAGGGTGCCTTTACCCTTACCAGAACGAAAAGGCTATATGCCACTCACCTCCCCATCAGACAACATCCTCGGACTGGAAGGAGGCCCATCAACAGTCGGTGGAAGCAAAAGGATGCTCTCTCCGGCTGGTAGTTTGGAGTTGACAATGGAAACACAACAGCAGAAGAGAGTGAAAGAGGAGGAAGTGTCTGAAGTGGAAGAGAAGTTGGAAGTGGTGAAGCCACCCAGTGCAATAGAAGAAGGGAAAAAGCAGGATAAATCTCACTTTCTTGGAGAAAGCCAAGGCAGAGTGGAGGTTGAAACACCACCTAGCTTGTCCTCAGAGCAGTCAGAGCCAAAGGAAATCCCAAGTACTTTGCAGCAAGCTGTGTCCCGTTCAGGTTCTCCAAGTTTTGAGGCACTGGAAGAGTATAAGCAGCCAGCGGGCAAGCAGTTCCTCAGCAAGGCACCTTTACAACCCGTGAAGAAAGAAGACTCCAAAGAACTGGTGGAGCAGTCTCCACCAAACCCTCCAAGCCCTGCGCCTCAGCCTGAGGTCGCTCCTAGTGCAATGAAGTCTCGAGAAGGTACAGATACAAAGAAGGTACTTCAGTTCCCCAGTCTCCACACAACCACTAATGTCAGTTGGTGCTATTTAAACTACATAAAGCCAAATCATATCCAGCAAGTCGATCGACGGTCTTCAGTGTACGCCAGCTGGTGTATTAGCTTGTATAATCCCAACCTTCCGGGGATATCCACTAAAGCAGCCCTGTCCCTCCTGAGGTCCAAGCAGAAGGTGAGCAAGGAAACCTACACCATGGCTACAGCTCCACGTCCAGAGGCAGGCAGGCTTGTCCCGTCCAGCTCCAGGAAGCCAAAAATGACAGAGGTAAAGCAATCCTATATATTTCTCCTCATCCATTTGGATACATGGGAAGAGGGGGACGAGGGACGGGGAATTGCTATTCTGAGTTTAATAGGAGTTTATTCATCCCTCTCTCGGTTTGGTAAGCACTTGTTCGCAGTGAAACTTTTAGAATGAAGAAGCTAAACCCCACTGTAATCCAAAATAAAAACCCAACCCAGAAAGGCAATGTGCCATGTTCCTTTCCTCCAGTTTCTACTTGCCTTGTAATCAAAAGAGCATGTAGGAATCACCACCGCGCCATCAACTGCCACCGCTCAAGCGCAAAGGATTAGCCTTGATTTGCATTCGTCTTGATATTTCAAATAGCTTTACAACTTTTCTTTATCAACGCTGTTCTAATTCCCTACATTTTGCATGTTATAAGTGAAAAAAAAGGGATTACCTTGGGGAAATGGGATTCTGTCTGGTTGTGCGTCTACTGATCTTACTTAATGAACATGGGGAGGCATGCTTGAAAGTGTTTAAAAATACTAAAGGGAGATTTGCAAGTGTATTTCGGCACCTGAAGAAGCAGAAGGGCATGCGGTGACGTTTATAGAAGTGCCTCATGAGGTGAGACATGGAGTCTTACTGAAGCACTCATGTCATTTAGATGGTTTAGTTCATGTCCTTAGCTGCCTACCTGCTTTTCCAGGTGTCTAAGGGTATTTTCTTCCAGACTTTAGAGTGGAAGGAAGCAAGGTTTCACAGGGGTAGAGCTCACCAGAGTGATTTGCCGTATGGGCACAGAAGGCTTTAAGACACTTCTGGTATCTGCCAAGTGTTCTGTAGCTCATTTTGAGACCAGTTTTTTCCGCTCTTGGTTAATGCTGAACTATACAGATTCCTTTAATCCAGATCATGTTCATGTAGATTAGCAAACAGAATTGCTTTAAAGATTTTGCAATTTGATATTCTTCTCAAGTCAATTTATATTGATGGATTATTCATTTTATTTCTGTATCATGAAATGAACTCTGAATATTAAATTTACCATAATCGCTGCTGCAGCTGCTGCTTATAAATACATCTTAAAATACACAGTAGAGTCACTTTGATTCAATAAATCTTTATTTCTATTCACCATTTCCATCATTCTTCTACAGAACTCCAAAAGGCAGACTTTCTGGGGACACAGGGGCAGATAATTACCTGTGTAGTGCAATAACCACCCTAACGCTTGATATTTATGCACTCTTTTTCAAATGATTTTATCTGAGCAGTACTGTACCATCCTTGAGTTCATTCTCTAATAGAAGTGCCTCTGCTCCTCTAAGCTTTGCTCTTTGACGTGGTGCTAAGATACACACCAGGTGTGTTTCAGAATAGGAGACCTTCATAACCTGAGGGTAAAGGTTAAGCTCTGGAGAGCTGTGGTTCAGTCCTTGGTCATCAAGATACATATTTCACTGCATGCCTAAACCATTCTATGCTTCTACCCCAGAGAAATCATGGATGCGCTATCCCTGGAGGTATTCAAAGCCAGGTTGGATGGGGCTTGGAGCGCCTGATCCATTGGAAGGTGTCCCTGCCCATGGCAGGGGGTGGAACTGGCTGGGCTTTAAGGTCCCTTCCAACCCAAACCAGCCTATGATTCCATAATTTGCTCAAAAGACTCAAAAACCTTTTAGACAAAACCCTATAAGGTGAGTGGTGGTGATAGTTAAGGTTTTCATGGCACAATTTGCAGAAGTGTGAGTTGGTCCTGCCAAATTCATCTGGAATATGGGGCAGCCTAAATCTAATATTGATACCTGCCGCTTAGTGGAGTGGAGTTTACAGAAATTATGTACATTTCAATGGAGATGAATTGACCTTATACAAAGCTGAGAAATATTTTTTCATTAAATGATCAGCAGGAGTGAAATCCTCACTTCATTTTTTAAGATACATATGACTGGCACAGATTAGGAAGTAGCATTGCTGGTTGCTTCGGAAGATGCGATTACCATAGCAGCAGCATCAATCAAAGCCTGAACGTTCAACCTTCAGTTAACTCTGCTCTAGCTATTTCCCCGAAGTATTTTCTTCTTTATGTAACTACGAGTTGTCAGTCAACACAACAGAAAATGTAAAACAGGTCTAATATTTTGTACAATTATGCATGCAGCAAGCTACCAGCAGCAGTAGCACTGTATATACTGCCTACATGCTTGGCTTGGGTTTTAAATTACCAGTGGGATTTACTGAGCAGATCAGTTCTGAAGTGATGTAGGCTCCAGCGTGCATGTAGGGATGGGTAATTACACTGTATCGGGCTTGCACACTTTGTAAATTAAATGAGATTGTACAAGGGGATAGTAGTGACTGTACGATTGTGGCTCTCTGGTGCCTTTCATCTGTCTATGTTTTGTGCTTTCAAAAGTTACAATAAATAAAACTCATGCTACATCTAGAAAGTCAATTGTTTTGTATTCCTCAGTAAATAAGGGACTGAACTGGAAAGGTTCTCACTAGCATTGTGTAGCTCGTACCAGGAGATGAAGTCATAACGCCCAGGGTTTAGTTTTTGAAGGTGCTCAGTGTGTCCCCCACCACTGATTTCCTCTGAGCACAGATGTCTCCGTGCCCAGAGACACCAGCTTGAGACTGGGTTTGGTTTTGAATTGTTAAACTAGTTGCTAGTAGAGTTATGTCCTGGGTTGACAGCCCTCTCCCAGACAATTCCCGAGCACATCTAGGGAGATAGGACCGGGCAGGGACCATTCTCAGGAAGCATCTAGGAAGGTTGTGTGGGTCTGATTGTGTGGACATGGCCTAATCTGTGCCAGCTGGCCCTCGCCATACTGGGTGCATTTGATGAATGCTCCTGAACTTACCGGGCAAACTCAAATGTTTGACCTTGGTTTCGCAAAGCTACTTTTGAGTGAGTCCATCCATCTGCCTGCTGTAAATCCAATGGTCCTACCAGCAGCGTGCTGCCACGGAGGCTGGGTTCCATCCCACTGAATTTTGCATATCTCAGTTCTCTCCAGTCGCTCTTGGCTTCCTCTATATCCATGAGAGACAAAGAGGCACCTCTTGGGTGATTCATCCCCTCTTCAGATAAGTGTCCAAGAGGTAGGGCAGATGAATCACCTTGAGAGCTGCCACTCTTTCCAGCAAATGTGAAGAGTCAAGGATCAGCTCAGCTTTAGACTTCTGCCAGTTCATTGGCCACATTCAGGCCAAGCTCCCTCTGACAGTCTTGGTCTCTCAAATGCCCCTGGTCTTTCCCCATAAATTATATCTAAAGAGAGGATATGGGTGATTCAGTTGAACCTCAAAAGATATTGTTGTGTTTGTGTAACAAGGAACTTGGGTGAAAGGCAATCCGCTTTCCTCTTCCAGAGCTTTGGAGACTGCTGTTACTTGTCCTATTATGTTGTAGGGGAGCAACATCCCAAGATTTCATTCCAGATATGAGGAGCTCCCCTTGCATCATACAGAGCTTGAGAAGCAGCTCTAACTTTTAGCTCCACGTACTAAAATAACATTAATCACAAATACCATTAAACGTGTCAGCCAGTGCGTGGCTTGAACCTGGGTCCAAACAAGGGGTGGCAAGTTTAACAATGAAAAAGCAGATTTCACCATGGGAACATCTGAGGAGGTTGAGGATTATATTTTCCTGTTGGTTTTGTGGCTTTCTCTGTGCTGCGCCCTTGGCAACAGGATTTTGGTGAAAGGAAATCACCCGAGAGCTTTGACTGTCAAGTGATTTATATCCAGTTGAGATGGCTAGAGTCCAAACTTGTGCGAATGCGTGTGTATGTGGGGGGAACCCAGCGGCTGAGGTTAAATATATGAATTCTGCAGATGCATCCTCTCCAGAACTTTGTAGATGTATATATCAGAGAGACGATTATCCAAGGACAGAGCAGTGGATCTGGGAACAGAGACCCATGGCTCTACCACACGTTCAGATTGACCCCAGCCAAGACGCTTCTCTCTATGCCTCGGTGTTCCAGTTGGCAAGAGCTGGATAATATTGAGCTGCCATATGCAGGAGGTGATGTAAAAACTTGTAAGCGGTCTCTACAAATAATTATAACAATCAGAGCTCAAAATCCTGAAGCAGAGGCCTTGTTTATTAAGAGGATGTTCTAATTCCTGCACTAAGCTGTCAGGAGCAGCACGTGCAGTAGGATGCTGGCTCTTTCTGGGCAGCCTTCAGTATTTGGTCTGTGTCTTCTTCAGAGTGATTTTGTATGTAATCAATGATTGTTTTACTCTTTTGGGGAGATAGGTTCATTTGCCTTCGCTCCTTTCTAATGAAGGTCGAAAAGATATAACTAGAGCTGAGAAGGAAGAGGATAAAAGAGGAAAATCGGAAGAAGAGGCTCTTGTAACCAAACGAGGGGAGCCAGTCAGGATCAAGATCTTTGAAGGAGGGTAAGTGTCTCATTTTATTTCTCTCTTTGTGTCACGTTGTGTAGGAGGTGCTGATAACAATGATGGCAAGTCAGTGAAGGTACCACGTGGAGGTGAGCAGGAGAAGGACAAATATAGTTGGATTTCAGCTTACTTTCTCCACAGCTTCTGTAAAAACTTGATCCTCGAGGTCTTTTCGATATGCTGGACTGCATTAATTTTCTTTTTCTGAGTTGTCTTCAAGTTAGCAGGCACCTCGATCCCTTTTCTGAGTGGGTGGTTGAGCCAAGATGGCTGAAGAGCCCACATACATCCTGTAGCTGTCTCTGATGTGATGTGGTTGTATTCCATATCTTCTAAATCTTTCCAGAGCCTTCTCCTGAAAATGATGTTCCTAGTGGTGGTTACCATTATGATGAGGAACCGGGGAGATCTTTTCTGATGGTTTTGGGTGGGGGAGAAAAGCAGGATTGTGTTGATGTGATTTTAATCCCACCCAACCAAAGTAGCTCAAACCAGAATGGGTGCAAGCTCTCAGTTTGATGTGTATCTTAATTCTCGGCTCCAGGTAGTTCGGAGTTCTCTTCAGTATTTCAGCGTTGGTCTAATATTGCTGTTTATCTTTCAAAAAATAAAAGATCAGTTAATAAGTAGCATGTCTGTGGGTTATAATTACTCAAGATCATCCTTCCTGTCTGTTGCAAAGGAGGCCAAAAAGATGCAATAAATCCGTAACAGGATTCATCAGTTCTGCTCTTGCCATTGGGTGGTCTTCTTTTTTGTGTGTTAGAAATAGCCTTTAATTAGTCAGTGGTTGTGGTTTTCTGCTGTTTCTGGTTGAAGTTGGCTTTTATTTTAAAATATTTCATTAGCAGAGGATCAAACCAGCTAACCAAAAGAGCAAAACAGTGCTTTGGGAAAGGAAACCTGCTTCTTTGATCAGGACAACTCACCTCTCACCCAGACGTAAGCACTGTGTGCTCAGCCCAGGTTTAGATATGCATTGGCAGTGAATGGTGAATGCAGAGAGCTCAACCAGTAAAGGAAGCACCTTTCCCTGTCGTGTTCTCAGCAGAGGTAACCTGTGCTGGTGGTCACATGGAGTAATTTTGGGAGGAGCCAGGGAATGGCAAGAAAGCAACAGGCTGAGAAATACAATGGGTTTGGTGCTTTGCTGTCACCCTCATGTAGCAGATGGGGCCCGTGGGACAATGTGAGCCATGGGTTTTATTGCCTTAAAGTCCATGAGATGCCTCCATTCCCCTTGACTGGGTTCTCCTGGAGCGGCGACCATTTCAGAGATACTCTCGGACTCCTTCCTAGATGTGATTAAAGAGGCTTAGAGTTAATGTGAATGAAAATCACCCTGCCTTGCACCGAGCAGCTCCGCAGAGGTTTTCTGAGGAGAGACACGGGGGTGCTCAGTTCTGGCTGCCCCCACCAAAGCGAGCTGTTTCCACCCGCAACGAGGCTGTCTGCATCCCCGAGCCCAGTACAGCGGATGTGGAGTCACATTCTCTAAATGACAGACACAAAATAAAGCAACTTTTCCAACATGTTCTCTATAAGCCAGCATCAGGGAACGCATTAGTCATCCTGAACGTATGCTATGATTTATTTTAAAGCTCCTGTAGCGCTGACTTACGGCACCCATCCTTCTGGATGCGAGACAGAATGTAGGAGCTGTTTAATGCCAAGCACAGGCGCTAATGTAACACACCAGGTTGCAGATAGAACTTTTATATCTCCATCGCATGGTGTACACATTGCTTGGAGGTCAAGCAGGATCCAACTCCTTCCCTGGCCCTCTCTTCAAAATGTTTTACAGAAAGTGCATCCATTATCAAGAATTTCTTCCTTGTCTCATTCTTCTCCTTATTTTTGGTTTCACGTGGTCTTCCACTGGCTGGGTCCATCCTTCCAGTGGGATGCAGCTGGTTTCAAATCTTTTAGAGCCGTCTCAAACTTTGTAGCCTCAACCAAGTAGGGGCATTCTAAAGATCCTCAAGTGTTACCACAAAAGGTGGAGTTGCTGCAGCCCTTTTAGCTTCTTCTTCCCCTCATTTTTTATTTCTTTCAAGCTCTTGCCTTTATTACTGCCGTTTTCAACACTTACTTTTCCCCTCTGTATGGTCTTTTGTTTTTTCCAATCCCATAGCTATCTTCCCTCTTTGCTACGTTACTTTAGAGCATTGCCAGGACCCGCTCTGCTGTTTCCCTTGCTGCTGGCTAGAATTGTATTTCTTGGCTTTCAGAGAAGCCATATTTCATATTTCGTCATACGCACTGCCCACGTTTAACAAACCAACCAGTGAGGCTCTTGGAGCTGTGCTGGGCAGTTTGACTTCCCTCGCAAAATCTCTCCCATTTGAAGATGTCTCCCTGACTGTGAAAGTCAACAGGTGCTTTGCTTATGTTCACCCTCTGGGGAGTGTTTTGGAAGCAGCAGTTTGTGGGTTCCTTGAGCATTGAGGTATGATTGTACCTGGGTTTAGGATCAAGGCTCAGTATTGCCATGCACAGGGTGTGCTTGGGCTCAGTTTCTTCCCTCATTCCCCATCCATGAAGGATGTCACTTGGCCCCTGTTGTGCCTTCTCAGGATGTGGGGTTGTCAAGAGAACCTGGCGGTGGAGGTCTTCAGCTCCTGTTGAGTGACCCAGTCTACCTCCCTTGGCCTTCTGTGTTGATGAAGACCTGTAGTCCCGTTTTGTTGTGTCTCTGGTTTCCTGGGGACTGCAGGAGAGACCTGTACAATTCTGCCTTTACTTTTCACAGTCGACTGTAGACGGGCTACACAGAGTTTTCTTTTGGGCTTCTGTTTAAAGAACAAATTCCTCTTAGAGAGCGAGATCATTCCATATGTAATTTCAGCAGTGATTTTACCTCCATTGCAACCAGCATTCAATCCCTGCCCCACGAGCACACCTTGTGCACTTGACTGCAGAGGAGGTGGGACTCATTTAACATCCCGTGCACACACTGGACACAGCCTCGTTAGGTTGTGTCTAGTAGAACCACACCATTAAGCAGCCAGGTCAAAGTTTGTACTCCTGAAGGAGGTAATAAAACTATCCATTGGACTTGTCCTGGGGGATATTGTGGTGGTTTAGGGCAGTGAAAATGTTCTTTGAAGGTCAAGCTGGCCAGCACTGTTTCAGGAGAAGTGCCGTGATTCCTCAGTGGCTCTATGTCACCTTCGTCAATGCTCTCTGGTACCTTGGAGCCACGAGGCCCATTCTGAAATCTTACATCATGAAACTGTAGATCGGTATCGACCTGCATTGAGAGTGAGGTCTGTGATGGTATCATGGTCTTGTCAGGGAAATGTTGCCTGTTTACTGTGCATTAGCATTACCGTGATGAAATCTGATAGCAGGGGGGTAGCTCCAGTCAATACATGTTCTTCTATTTCATAGCCATAACTATCTGTGCTTTTATGGGGCCCATCAGCTGGATTGTTGCACTACTTGATTGCAACTTGTAGGAGAAGCAATACCAAGATAAAGGAGGTTGAAGACCACTACCCTTAACTGACGTCCCTAAGGCAGTGCTGTGTAAAGTGAAAACTGTGTCAAAAGGAAGGCTCTCTTTGGAAAACTGTCCTAGTTTTTTCCCTCTTTAAAGAACAAAACATATGGCTGCAACCTTATTGTTGCAGACCCGAGCATACTTGCATTCACACGTTAGAACAATACTGCCCCTTCACACCATGCCATGTGTGCAAATCCACACATGAGCGAGAAGAACCCATAGCAATGTAACGGAACGTATCTTTTGACATTAAGGCAGATGCTCGTAGTGCTGCTGTGACCCAGGCTGCTCTAGACTTCAGTATGGTCTGACTCAGATATGAATCTGTGTCCCTTACTCATTGTCCTCAACAGTAGGTGACAGAGTTGCAGGTTCACCGGCCATAGGGTCTTCTGAACTGGGGTCATGAATCCTCACCTTAAATCACTGCTCCCTTGAGCCTGGGCAAAGTTCCTTCCCTTTAGTACAGTACAAATAACAGGAGGATTGGATGAGGTTTGATCCCTGCCTTCCCTTGAGAGCACTGGGGCAGGCGGGGTAGAGGCTGCTGGGTTGTCCTCTCCTCTGTCTCCACGTTGCAGGGCTGCTTGGTGGGATTTTAGGCACCAGGAAGAAGGTGGAGTTGTGCATCTGTCTCCCTTAGCCTGTCTAACAAGAGACTTTTCCCTGGGTTGAAGGGAAATGGAGAAGCCTTGGGACTGTTTTATTAGACTTGGACATGCCTGTTAATTAGTGAATGCATAAGGAAAAAATTAAAACCCTTTGGGGGACCCATTAGCTGCGTGCAAACCTCCCTTCCCCCAGCTCTCCTCCCAGTTCTTGCCATTGTGGACACACTGGGATCTGTGGTCGGCTTCTCTGGGGTGATCTCACTCCATTTCTATGACCGGCCACAGAAACTGCAGCTCCCACCACCCGCTGACACACACCTCATGGAAAATCCCTGGCACAGCAATGCGAGAGTTTTATTACCCCGGAGAAAGCCTCTCTGTTAAACAAGCAAAGTTTCTCAGCGTGTAACTCCAAACCCCTGCCTTGGACCTGGTTTGTTGAGGGGATTTCCTTTGCTGCTTAGATGAGTTCTAAGAATTCACCATGTTTATTTGAAAAGGAGTCGTTTATCCCAAAGACACTCGAGCACGCACGTTAGCAGCAAAGGAGGGATCTGAATGAGCACGAGTCTGTAGCACATCCAGCTGCCGTGTGCCCCAGCATGATTTAACAGCTAATGCTCCTTCCTTTACCTGCAAACCTGCTGGAATCCTGGGGGTGAAATCGCTTCAGAGCCTCAGGGCGGTGCCTCAAATGAGTATAAATCTCTGCAAATCAGGGCTGGGGTTAAACAGTCATATTTTAGAATCATAGAAATGTAGAATCATAGAATAGTTTGGCTTGGAAGGAACCTTAAAGATCATCCAGTTCCAACCCCCCTGCCATGGGGTGTCACTGGATCAGGCTGCCCAAGGCCCATCCAACCTGGCCTTGAACCCCTCCAGGGATGGGGCAGCCACAGCTTCCCTGGGCAACCTGTGCCAGTGCCTCAGTGCTCTCATAGTGAAGAAATTCTTCCTAATGTCCAGTCTAAATCTGCCCCTCTCCAGTTTATACCCATTCCCCCTTGTCCTATCCCCACAAGCCTTTATGAATAGTCCATCTTCAGCTTTCTTGTAGCCCTTTCAGGTGCTGGAAGGTCACTATAAGATCTTCCAGTACCTGAAAGGGGCCTGCAAAAAAGCTACTACACATCACACTCGGGATAAAACTGAGGGATCACAAAGGTCGTCCTTCCTTCTTCCATGGATGATGTCTAGTGAGGACCTCATCTGTCTTTTTACTGCTCATCCTATATCCGTGCATTCCTGAATCCTCCTGAGTTCAGCTCCCTGCTGCCGCTCAGCATTTTCCCGATGCCTGCTGTGCAGCGTCCATGGGACGCAGTCATCGGGGTGGGTGACAGTCTCATATATATTTGTATATATTTTATTCTTTTCTTATGAATAGTATTTTCATCATCATAATAATCATCACTATTATTATAATTACTATTTCTACTATTATAATTAATTAATTTAAAGCTGGTTTTGTTTTACTTTCCAACCCACATGTCTCTTCCCTCTCATTTCTCTTTTCCCTCGGAGCGTGGGGGGAGGGAATTGGAAGCCCAACTGCTCCATTTTAGCTGCCAATTTAGGCCTGACCGTAGCTAAACCATGACACAGGTATAGGCAAAGAATTCCTGTAGTCGCATTTTTCAGTGGCAGGGGATTTCCTGAGACTGGGCTGCTTTGCACGGGAGGGAAAAATTGGTGTTAAAATATTCCTCTTAGGGCTGTAGTGCCAGGTCGACCCTTGGTGTTAATGTGAGCATCTTGAGAGGGTTTGATTGCTGGATTTTCCCTGTCTTGGGCAGCGACGAGCAGATGTTGCTGGGCTCCATTTCGGCAGTTTTTGAAAATCAGGACCCGTGTGCGTCAAGCTGTTCTCTGAAAGGGGATTTTAAAGTCTCAAGCATCTACTTGTGAATGAGTATTTATCCTGTGTCTGGAAAGAACCTTAAAAACAATAAAAAGAAGTGTTATATGTGGAAATTCTAGGGCTACGAAGATGATCTGGAGCACCTTCCCTACGAGGACAGGCTGGGAGAGTTGGGCTTGTTCAGCCTGGAGAAGAGAAGGCTCAGAGGAGATCTTATAGTGACCTTCCAGTACCTGAAGGGGCTACAGGGAAGCTGGAGAGGGGCTGTTCGTAAAGGCTTGTGTGGATTGAACGAGGAGGAATGAGTATAAACTGGAGAGGGGCAGATTTAGGCTGGACATTAGGAAGAATGAGACACTGGTCCAGGTTGCCCAGGGAAGCTGTGGCTGCCCCATCCCTGGAGGTGTTCAAGGCCAGGTTGGATGGGCCTTGGGCAGCCTGAGCCAGTGGGATGTCCCTGCCCGTGGCAGGAGGGGTGGAACCGGATGATCTTTAAGGTCGTTTCCAACCTAAACTGATCTATGATATGGAGGTTTGTTTTTTAGATAGGGCTTTACAACAAATGGAGAGGGGAGCTTTGCCCCCGCTGGTTGAGAGTGGCAGGGCCAGCCCTGTGCCTTAGGCAGGCCTGAAAATGATTAACCAGCCTGTGGTGGGGATGCTAGGATGGAGGAAGGGAAGAGCATACCCTGAGTTTGTTAATACTCATGTGAAAATAGATGTGGCGTGATGACAGCTGGCAGCTCTCCAGGAATGCCCACCAATGGAACTGGTCTCTATTTCCCTAGAGAGGCCGTTTTTCCGGGTGTTCGGACCCCTTGAAGGGTCGCGATGCCCACATGCAGGATCCATTCTCCTGGGTGCTGGGGGCTGCACCGTGCTCCATCCAGAGGGAAGGACAAACCTCGCTCCTCATGCCCGCTCAAACAACATAAGGTCTTTTGTGAGCACCATACGTTTACACTCTTTTTTTCTCCCTTAGCGCAAGCAAAGCACATTTTCATCTCAAAACGCTAACAATCCAAAAGAGACAAGAGACAGGGTGGCAACTGAAGGCAGGATGGAGCTGTGAATTTTACCGATGCTGACAAGATGAAAGGAGAAATTGTTTGAAGAGACAGGTTTGCAGGCAAGGAGAAAGGCAGCTTGGAAGCTACGTTCAGGAATAGCAGAGGAGAAAAATAGCAACCGGAGAGAAAATATTTTCAAAATGAAAGGAATATGGGCTTTTGGCTTTGAAAATCATTGCATTCTTAATCTAAAATATCTTTAGAAGCTAAAGGTTCAGTTCGACTCAATGCAAATTATTTTCCCTCCCATGATAATTCATGACAATTTGGATATATTTTTTTTTAAAATTTTGTGTTTAATTTAAAAAGAATATTTTTCCCTGATAATTCAGAGAGGAGCCAGACTGAAAAATCAGGTTTTCTCAGTGGTCTGTTCAGGAAATCTTCTCGTGGATCAGGAACAACAAAGAAGATGGCAAGAAACCACACTTGGAAAAGGAGGAAAGTGAGAATTTCACAGGTAGAGGCAGGGCAGGGAGCAGCAGAGCAAAGGGGCAGCTTGCTCAACTCTGACTTTGGACACCTCCGCCTGCCTGCTTGCTTTGAGCTTTTTGCTTCGAGCCGCTGCCGAGATGTGTTAGATAAGAGCCGATGTGTCTGGGAGAGCTGACAGATTTCCTTTCGGAGGGAGAGTGTGGGCCAGCTCTGTACCAGCGCCAGTCCCCGATCCTGCCATTCAGCAGATGGTGCTGCGTGCCAGGAGCTCTTGTATAAGTAACCTTGTATAATATAGAAGTAACCTCGGGTTATTAACTTTAAAACAGGTTATTAATTTCTGTCAGGAGCAGCTTCTGGTTGTATAACCACTCCTTTAGCTTCATGCAAATGTTATGTCTTTGGGACAGAGCTCAGGGCTCAAAGCACTTCATGTTATCCTTGCTTTGTACACGCAATCTGTGAGCCGGTTCTTCCCCTGAACATTTGTCAAAGGTCTCTGCAATGACAATCAGCATCATTCGCACTCAACGTACTCTCTGCTCCCCTCTTTGGTTTCCACTTATGGATGCAGGTGCAAAAAAAACCTTTAAATCGTCCGCGTGTTTCTAGTCACTTAAGCATGGACCCACTTTGTCGTCATCTTAGCTCTGATACAGCTGAATGAAAAGTGAGCAAGTCCAGAGGCCTCGAAGATGATCCGAGGGCTGGAGCACATCTGTGTGGGAACAGGCTGAGAGAGCTGGGGTTGTTCAGCCTGGAGAAGAGAAGGCTCCAGGGAAACCTTAGAGCAACTTCCAGTGCTGAAAGGGGCTCCAGGAAAGCCGGGGAGGGGCTCCTGATCAGGGGGTGCAGGAACAGGATGAGGAGAACAGCTTTCAGCTGCAAAAGGGAAGATTGAGATGAGATCTTGGGCAGAAATGTTTTGCTGTGAGGGTGGGGAGGCCCTGGCCCAGGTTGCCCAGAGCAGTGGTGGCTGCCCCATCCCTGGAGGGGTTCCAGGCCAGGTTGGATGGGGCTTGGAGCCTCTGATCCAGTGGGAGGTGTCCCTGCCCATGGCAGAGGGGTTGGAACCAAATGATCTCTAAGATCCCTTCCAACCCAAACGGTTACGTGTTTCTGTGACAATACATTTGCAAGTGCTTGGGCCCCTGTGCTTTTCTGTTCATGCTTTGGTGATGACCAGCCACCCTGCACCACCTCCACGTTGGCTCCCAAATGCAGGGTGTCCCCATGTGTCTACAGCTCAGAGCCCGAGAGACGGCTTTCCTTTCTCACCAGCTGTGTTTGTGCTGAGCGGTTCCTGAACACGCTGTTCCCTGGCCTCCTGAACGTATCCTGGAGACAACAAATTGTGGTGGTTAGAGCAGAAAGTGGGACTTGGGGGCTGGTGGACTTGTGATTCACTGTGACTCTGGGATAACTCATTCTCCTCTCTACACTTCAATTTCCTTCTTTGTAAGAGGGGACACACAAACTTACCTACTGCTAAGCTTCATATTATGTCTTTAAATGTCTTAATATTCCTCAGTGGGAATTGTTAATGGTTCCTGTCCTGAAGATCTCCTCACTTCACTTGACAAATTAGGTTCATTCTGCAGCTTATTCCTGTTTTCCCAGGAAACTGGACAAACAGAAAAGGTTTTAGTCAAGGTTGTTGTCTGATTTCATTTATTATTCTTCCTAAATTATTTTTGCCTACGCAGCCAGCCCTCTTTCTTGACATGTCCTGCTGGCAGCGCTCGTAATGCAGCTTGATGCTAATTTCCCGCAGCCAATTATTAATAAATGTTATTTCCAGTTCCCTTTCTGACCTTGTGTGGGATGCTCAACCTTCTGCATGGGTTTGTTTCCTCCCAAGTGAAAATCTTTCTAAGCATCCAGCCGCCCAGCCAGTGGCTTCCCCAGCGTGACGTGGGGCAGAGGCTGAGGGTGGCCCTTGAGTGGAGGGACCCAAGCATTCCCAGCAGGGTTTTTTCACCCTCTTATTCCACTCACCATGATTTTATCTTCTCTGCATTACACAAAGACAAGAATTCACATTTGCTTTCAGGTCAAATCATGGAAAATACAGATTAATTAACAGTATCAAGCAAGAAAATGTCTTTGATGCTTTGCACAGGTTCCTGGGGTACCTGACGAGGGCAAACCTGTCTTGCTGGTGTTGAGCTATGTCTTGCTTGGGGAACGAAGAGTGCTCCAGTTGCCAGGCTTGTCAGTCTCTTGTTGTAGCACTGAATGAATTAAAAATCTAGCATTAATTGCATTTGTTTTAGGAATTATTTGCTTATAGCAGCTTGTAGATCCCAGTATCAGTCCAGGTAGATAAAGAGGAGCGGTCTCTATTATGCAGGCTCTAAGACCAACAAGCAAGTGGGCTTCTGGGGTGGAACAGAGTACAATTTTCTTTCTTTCTTCATTGGAGATATGCATTCATGTTACTACAGGCCCTGCCAGAGACTTGCGACCCTGGAGATCATCTTCTCCCTTTCTCAGTCATCCCTTTGCAAATACGGGAGCAAAGTCGAAGATGGCAGTAGTGGGTGTTTTGGTTTTAGACCTAGTGTCTCTGCTTGGAGCTGCTTAGACCATGGCATTCCTTCTTTCCTGGACCTATGTGCAACCTGGACTCATTTCTGGGACTGAGATTCACTCATGAGACTCTGCGTGCACTACCCCAGAGTCATGCTCCACAGGGAGGGCACAAAGCATATGGAGTCTGGGAGGGGGAGAAGGTAAACACGGAGACGATGACCCTGTCATCCTAGCTGGGGAGAGTTAGGATGTAACCTGTGAGCCCGCTAACGTGTGTTTCGTGCAGAAGAATTACAAAGCGAAATGGATAAACAGCATTTAGTACAGTGAGTATCATAGGTCCAGTGCTGTTGGCAGAACAGAGCTGTGCATGAGAGATGAGAGAAATTGTGAGATCCAGGAGCAGATGAAAGGACACAGAAGAACATTTCACAGTACCTTGATCACGTAGGGGAGGGGAAGCCAGTCGAAAGGAAGAGTGGGATTTGATCTGACAGTTTTGGCAGCTGAACAGGGATGGAGAGAGGTAGAAATAGGTTAGAAGATAAGAGATTGCAGTTATCCAAGCTGGAGAGGGTCAGACTGGAAGATCTGATCTCTCACAACAAGAGGGAGGGTGTGGGGTGGAGGGCAAAGTGGTACGGGTTGTCACCGGCAAAGAAATGAAGAGAAAGAGAGGCTGAGGGTCAGAGGTGAGCTCAGAATAGGGGAAATGACACAAGAATGGGTGCATGCAAGTGCCAAATTAATAGCACTTGGGTCTGTGTCTGCATTTCCAAGGCTGTACATGCCCTCAGTTTTGTAAAAGAAAGAATTTTGTTGCAGTTTAATAAAAGGAGAGCTGTACACTTGTCTTTGCCAAGGGTTTGAAAATGATAGTGTAGACGAACCCATGCAAAGCCCGACAGTCCACGAGCACCCGGGCTGTTCTTCTGCAGCTCGGGTTCGCAGGCATGACACAATGTCTTATTCTTAGCCGCTGTTTGATATGGGCCAAACGTCTGGAATGAAAACCTCTCCATGTTAGCAAACTATTTATGAGCTTGTGGCAAACAGCGAGATTGTGGCGTTTTCACTTTATTGGTTCAGTGACACAATCTCTGCAATTAATTCAGTGGAAAAATTGAGAAGGCAAACGTTTTTACCAGGTTTACTTAGGATTAGCCAGGTCTTAGCATCTGCATATCCAGGCAGCCTATTCTATACAGGAATGTGATTTATAGAAGCCCTTTAGTGGATTCCAAGTACTGTGCAATCACTTAGAAACCTGATGTTCAAATAGACAGACCCAGATCCAACTGCCTGTTCCTCAATCCATATTCCGCGAGGTAAATGGCAGGAAGATGACTCTGAGAATGTAATCCAGAACTGGCTTTTGGGGACTTCCTCTGTAATGATGAAAACATTACTCATGAGGAGACAGGTCTCTTCTGAAGGCAGATGATAATCTGATTCATAGAATGATAGAATAGTTCGGGTTGGAAGGGACCTTAAAGCCCATCCAGTTCCAACCCTTCTGCCATGGGCAGGGACATCCCACTGGATCAGGCTGCCCAAGGCCCATCCAACCTGGCCTTGAACCCCTCCAGGGGTGGGGCAGCCACCACTGCTCTGGGCAACCTGTTCCAGTGTCTCACCACTCTCATGGTGAAGAAATTCTTCCTTATGTCTAGTTTAGATTTCTGTTTGGTAACTTGTTTGTGGCTTTTTGCATCTTCAAGGTCCCTTCCAACCCAACCTATTTAATGATTCTTTGATTCCCAAATGCCTTTGGCTACCAGAGAATCCCGGTTATGACAAACAGGATGTGAAATTCTTCAGAACATTCTGCATTATGGAAGTGGCAGAGGTCTGAGTGTAAGGTGTACCTAAATCATATTTTCAAAAAGTGACATGCATTTAAGCGCATGAATCCTGTGAAATCCATCTACTGACTGGTTAGTGCACCTAGAGAGGGACCAAGTTCCTGAGAATGGGAATTAAGCACTCCCCACTCCCAATTTGGATTCCAAATTTTACTCATAGAATCATTGAATGGTTTGGGTTGGAAAGGACCTCAAATCTCATCCAGCTCCAACCACTGCCACAGGCAGGGACATCTCCCACTGGATCTGGTTGCCTTTGCATAATTTGGAGGTGAGCGCACAAATCCTGCTGATGGCAAGAATGTTTGTAAGAACGGAGTAAAGCTTCTTACATCCTTAAGCAGTGGGATTGCAAGAGCCAGACTCTACATTTAGGAAAGATTTTCCAATTCTTCACGGTTTGCTGCTGGAAGGAGAGCAGCTCAGCTTGCGTGCTTTGTCCTGAGGTGGCCCATGATGTAAGTGGATCTTTGATGTTATGAATATCATTGTTCATCTGCACAGCCGAGGGAGCTGCTATGCTGGGGAAGGAAGGTGAGATCATTCCTCCTCCTGGGACACCACTGGGCTTGCTCGAGGAGGGAGAGGTTGGAGAGGCTTTGGGATGTGGCAGAAGCAGATGGAAAGAAGACCAGTGGGACCAGAGGGAATGGGCAGAGACTGCTGCTGCTCACAAAGCCGACGAGTTGCTGGAGGAAAGGATCCGACTGCAAGGATGTGGTGTGCAGAACTGCCTAGGAACTTCTTCTTTTTGTAATATTCCATCTTCCCAAGTTGTTTTTCACTCTTTAAAAGTTATGCTTCCATTTTTTTTTATGATAAAGCATGTTTACTTGTTTTTTTCATTTTAGTCTCTTTTTGAGGAGGAGCTCAGTAGGGACGTGGCGCAAGCAAACACATTTCAAACCTGGAGCCAATCTGAGTCGCGTGATCTCTGGATCACGGAGTGCTAGAAGGTGGCTGTTAGCCCAGCTCAGTTTCTCCACGATGGAGGAGTGGGGAAAAGCCATCATTACTCATTGCAAGTGTTTAAAGTCATTTCCCTGTCCTGAAGGACCTGCTGCTGCCCAGGCAGTTACACAAATTGGGCAAAAAGGCAGAGCAAGAGGGGTCCCTCTTTAAAACGTGAGAAATTCATGCATATAAGTTAAAAAATATGAATGCAGACTGACTGTAACTGTGTGCTGCTTCGTGTGTAGAACCTCAGACAAAAGGCAAAGTGACCTAATAAGATATTTTTGTTGCTCTGTTTTGCTGCTGGTTCTGGTGTAGAGATAAGACTGAGGAATTACTGGATTTCTATAAACTGCAAACAGGGATAGTCCGGTGGGAGATTGCAGGCAGGGGCTTGGCTGACTCTTGTGATGATGTTCACCTGGCATCTCTGCGTGGCGGTTTGGATTCTTGGAAGTTCCGTGTCTTTCTGAATGCTTGGGTGCTCTCATCTCTAAGCTTTATTCAGGACTTGGCATGTTAAACATAGGGGAATAATAAGACGTGCATAGCCAAGTTTTTCTAAACCTTTCTTTTTGGTGGGTGCTTTGGCTTCGTGTGATTGAACTGGTTTGTGTAACTCTTGGTTGGGTTCGCAGCACAGTAGCGGTGCATTCAAGCAGTGAATATTTCTTGCAGATGTTTTAGATCAGCAGTTAAACCAGTGGTTTTCAATGTTTGGGAATTTCTTGCCATTCTTATTTAAACAAACTATTTGATGGCAGAATTATGTGGTTTTCAAGGTTGCGAGAGGCTGAGCGCTTACGCTGCTTTTCTGAGATTTGGCTGGGTGTATCTCAGTCCCCTTACAAGACTGAAGAATGCTTCCGAATGTGGGGTCGTTGGCAAAACACTGGGCTGAAGCGTCAGAGCAGCCTGTGCCCGCAAGCTGGTGTTGATAACATAGAATCATAAAATCATGGAATGGTTTGGGTTGGAAGGGACATTAAATCCCATCCAGTCCCACCCCATGCCATGGACAGGGACACCTCCCACTGGATCAGGGGCTCCAAGCCCCATCCAACCTGGCCTGGAACCCCTCCAGGGATGGGGCAGCCACCACTGCTCTGGGCAACCTGGGCCAGGGCCTCCCCACCCTCACAGCAAAACATTTCTTCCTAAGATCTCATCTCAATCTCCCCTCTTTCAGCGTAGAAAGCTTTTCCAATTTTTGAACTGAGCAAAGACCTTCATTACTAATAACACAACCCTCTGCTCAGCAGGAGAGCTGCTGTGGGGTGAGGGACCTGGAGGCTGTGGGGTAATTGGAGTGGTCACTAGGGAGGGACACTAGTCCACAAGGTCCATGCATTGGTGTCAGGGGGATTTCATGCTGTTAGAGAACTGCTTTGCATGAAACAGCCTTGAGGAGTTTAGGCTGAAGACTGATCAGTTTTCCGTAAGAAGTCAAGATCGCCTGACCCTTGGTGTGTGCGTATTCAGGCGGCGAACGGTGAAGGGGAGGAGTGATTTTTTTTGTGTGGTTCTGGTATTGCCTTGGTTTGTGAAATTTTCCTTCTTTCCTCAAATGCTTTAACGCTGAGAAGTGCACAGAGATCTCCTGTGTATGTGGGAATGTAGGGTCACAGTAGAAAGAGAGGATAATTAGTCTAATTAGCCAGGTTGTCAATGGCTTTGAGTTTTAGAGCGGAAGCATGCTAGTTTTGCTGGAAAATATTACTAATAACAATAATTCATTATGAAATCAGCTCTTCATATGTTAAATCTTGTGTTAAATTTGTTGAACTATAAGCTGAGCTCCTCACTCTGAGATGGTCTTAATCTTCCAGAGTGATGGGTGATGGGCAGATCTCGTTGCAGCCATGAAGAACTGTGGGTATTTCATAGAATCATGGAATGCTTTGGGTTGGAAGGGACCTTTACTGGTCATCCAATCCAACCCCTCTGTGGGAACAGGGACACCTCCGACTGGATCAGGGGCTCCAAGCCCCATCCAACCTGGCCTGGAACCCCTCCAGGGATGGGGCAGCCACCACTGCTCTGGGCAACCTGGGCCAGGGCCTCCCTACCCTCACAGCAGAACATTTCTTCCTAAGATCTTATTTCAATCTCCCCTCTTCCAGCTGAAAACCCTTCCCTTTTGTCCTATCTCTGCACTCCCTGATCAGGAGCCCCTCCCCAGCTTTCCTGGAGCTGCTTCAGGTGCTGGAAGCTGCTCTAAGGTCTCCCCAGAGCCTTCTCTCCTCCAGGATGAACAGCCCTATCTCTCTCAGACTGTCCTGGTATGGGAGGTGCTCCAGCCCTCACATCTTTTTCATTTGTGCCTTTGCACAGCATCTCTCCAGGGCACCTCAGTGTAAAGCACACTTGGGGCTCTCTCCTGAAGAATAGAGAGGTTTTGATTTCTTGCTGTGATGAGCAAAGAGTTAAAACAGCTTCTAACTCGGCCCCCTCCTTCAGGAAGGTTTTTTCATGGTCCTTCTTTCCCTGCACAGCCCAGAAGTGCTGGAGAGCAGTAATGACAGCCGGTTATTTTCGTGCAGACAGCTTCTGCGGCCTTCCTGCCGCCTCGTAAGGAGTGTGAGTTGTGTCACCAGAACCGCTGAGGCCTCCAGCAGCCGAGGTCACATCTGGAGCAGTGGGTTCGTGAACTGCGCCTGGGATCAGATGGCTTCAAGTTCCTCTGCAGATGGCCCTGTCGAGGGAACTCCCAGCTGGATGGTGATCCCACGAGTGCTGGCGGTTCTTGGCAGCCTCCTACCCCTCAGTGTTTATCTAAGAGAAAGGAAGACAAGTGGTTTTGAGGAGGAGTTGCCTCAGATTCTTGCAGGGCTTAGTGTCACCACGTCTTCAGACAGCAGTGCATCTTCCAGCAGAGGCTTAGCTGGGAGCAAGCCCACGTGTCCCACATGAAGACATGTACATAAGAGACCCCCAGAAGCCTGAGTGACCCTCCCTCGTTCAGGAAAAGTGCCGCAACTGCAAGACAAGCAAGGCTGGCTGGTTTAGTAACTTGCTGGAGATAAACAGGAATGTATTCTGGTCTCAGCAAAATGGAGCATGGTACGCTGGCACATTTGACAGACTCCCTTGCACGCATGGAAAATACAGAGAGAAAGGGTTCTGGGTGGGGATTTATGTGATGTTTCAATCCTTTTCTTAAGGGGAAAGATCCTAAAGCATTAGTTCAGAAAGGAGTTTCCTGAAATAGGTGAAGAATGGCCTTTACTCATGGGTATAACACACTGTAAGTAGACTGGGTCTTGTCTGCAGTAATCCATGTGCTGTTGAGCTCTTCAAGATCCATTTCCAGGTGCCAGCTCATCTTGCCAGGAGGGAATGGAGATCTCTTCCCTGTTCCTCAGGGGTTGTTCTGGCTCCAGCCTTTCTGCTGGGTGGGCAACAGCTTCTCCAGCAGCAGGAGAGGGCTGCAAGCTCCTTGCCCTTGTTGTCACGTAGCTGATCCCCTGCAGAAAGGCAGCATGGATGATGCAGCCTGGCTTTGTTCTTCTCTGATGAGCATGTGTAAAACCAGCAGCTGTAGATAAGAAGATGCCACCAGAGTGTTCAGGCCTATGAAGTATTCCTGTCTGCGGTACTATTTTGGCCTGGATAGACAGCTTGGAGATGACTAGGCTGTAATGAAGAATCCTGCCTTAAGCATCAGCTCAAATTTAACCTGGAAGAAACATGCTGTGCTGCAAGTTCTCCATCCTCAGCACCTCTGCGTGGTTACACTCAACCACACCACCTTCCCACTGTTGTCTGGATGAGCTCTCTCTGTGCAGGGCACCCTGGTAGGTTCAGACAGTGTTTGCTCTTTACCACCTCTTCCTGCACAAGTCTCAAATCCAGCCTTTTCTGTCCACATATAGAAGCAAAATTCATCAGATGCTCATCCAGTTCCTTTGCTATATCCTGTTCTGCATGCTCACAGTGGCAATCTGCGTCTGCCTCAGTCCGTATTGGAAAATGAAAGGAAAAAGTAATTTTCCCAGTGCTTTGTCCACATGGAGCCCTCTTTGCATCGCCGTGCACTGTCTGCTCACTCCTTGTTACGTCAGACACAAGCTGGTGTCACTAACAAGACTTCTCACCACTCAGCACCATCCTGCCTGTTGTCTCTTTTTGATTACAAAAACGTCACCCCCTGCCTCTGAACAGTGGCAACGCTCTCCACTCCCCGTATATTACATTTTCAAACCTTTCTTCCCTGCTGGAAAGAGCTCTCTGAAAACATCTGCCAACCTTCTTTTTCCTCCTTCGACTCACCTCTACTCCAAGCTGTCTGCAGAAATGATGACAACTTCTAGGCTGCTGCTCCAGGACATCCCAGCACATCCCAGTGTCCAGCGCAGTCCTGTTCCTTTCCTATGCCATCATTGGTGTCCACCTGCTGTGTCTTCCTATATTCTTGGGGCAGGAACTCTGTAGGGTAGAAACGAGACATAGCTGACTTCTAGACACCAAGTTAAGGCACACGATAGGGTTCCTGCTGGAAATTATTCCTCTTGTCAGCAATAAACCATGTGCTGTTGAGCTCATCAAAGTCCAGTTCCAGATGTTAGTGTACAAGGTACTGGGCATGCAGCACTGGGGAGAAATGTCACTGTGTGCACAAGTGGGGCTGGTGTGGCTGAAGAAGACTCGTTCTGACCCGTGGAGGGAACCTGGTGGGAGCAGTGCTGAGCCACGATCGGAGGAGCTCAGCTGCAATCACCGGCTTCTTTCTTTTGTGAGCTACCAGAAAACTGCCATGCTCGAACAGCTTTCAACCTGAAAGTTGAGCTGGAAACTCAAAGTGGAAGCCCTTCAACGTCACCAGCAAACATCAGGACTCCCAGAAGGCTTTTTTTAAAATATATTTTTAATCCTGTTCACACTCCCCCTCCCCCAAACCTGATTCTCTTCCACCATTCACACACACAAACATTGGTGCATTTTTCTCTCTGTGTGTTATCTCCACGAGAGTTCCATGGGAAACTTTCCAAGCAGGGATTATTTCACAGTCCCTTTCAACCCACAGGGGAGGTGGCTGGACCCATGGCATTTTCCTGTGGTGACTTGGGAGCCTGTCTCCTCCTCCCACCAGCTCCGCATTCTTTGGAGAGAAATCCATGCTGCCGCTGTGTCTCCGTGCCGGCGCTGGAGGGACAGCATCCCTGCTTTACTTCTTTCCCAGCTTCTTTGCTGCTTGTGTCTCTGATCTCACCCTGGAGCGTAGCACAACGTCTGGGAACAGACAGACCAGCGCAGTCCCGTGGCCCTTGCAGGAATGCAGGGGGTTGTGTTGCATCCTTGGAAAGTAGGGGCTCCCTGCTGGAGCGGTGAGACCTGCGCCAGCCGTTCCTGCTCAGCGATGGTCCCGTGAGAACCACTGCCCTGCCAGGGCTTAGGAAAACATGTGCCTGACATAGATCTGGTAGCTCCAGTTGTCAAACTGTATCTGTAGAAATGGTTTGTAAAACCAGGAGGATGTGAGTTCCTCTGTGGCTGAAGAATATGTAAAGACTTCTGAATTCCTGAAATTAGGAGAAGGTTCTTCCTCCGGAGGGTGATGGAGCCCTGGAACAGCTCCCAGGGAAGCAGTCACAGCACCAAACCTGACAAGATTCCAGCAGCATTTGGCCAACGCCCTCAGCTCCATGGTGTGAATGTTGGGGCTGTAGTGTGCAGGGACAGGAGCTGGACTTGATGGTCTTTGTGGGTCCCTTCCAGTTCAGGACATTCCATGATTCTATGAAAGGAATGACTTAAGGCACTCACAGGTACTGCTTGAGCTACAGAAGAGAGTGTTCTTGGCATAATCATATCTTTTATTACTATTATCATCATTATACACTGGAACTTCTGCACAGCAATTATCTGATGCACCACCTAAAAGCAGATGCCTGAGAGTTGAGTTTTTTTCCTTTTTCTTAAGTTCAGCTGCAGAAAAATGACTGGGAAAATAGCATTACGGGTTTTCCAGATTTCTTTCCTCAACAATTGTGGTATCTAACGTGCTTCAGTTCCAAGTCAAAAGAGGAGGGGTTTGAACTGTAAGTCCTGCAAGCACAACTTTGGCTCCACTCGCCTCCTCACACATCATCATGGGTAATGAAGGCTCTACCCTTGGTTACCCTCATGCTGCCCTGTTTCCTTCAATTGCTTTGCGTGTGCAATTGGAGCTGCTTAAATCATTGCTTTGATTATGTGCAAGAGAGGACAGGATCCAACTCCTTCTCTCCGGCCTGTCTTGGGTTTTGCAGGAATAGCAGAAGAAGAGGAAAATCACAAGCTTTTTTTAGTTGCTGAAGTCAGAAATTCTGTCTGAAGATGCCCGAGGGAGGAGCAGAGACGGGAAGGGACATACAGAGGAATTCCTCAAACCTGTGTTTGGAAAGTCCTGGAAAGCCACGAGATGGTTGAAAATGTTGTCTGAAGACTGCATGGCTGGTGAAGGATGGTCCTTGGGAATCTGTCATTTCTTACAGATGTGGCAATAGCAATCACCAAACTCCTTTCGGATCTCCTGGGCTGGAGGAGTGAGCTGCCTAGCTGGCGAGAACTCAATAGCTTGGTCAGTGATTGGTTTATGGTGCATGGAACCAGTTCACGCCCTCTGAAGCAAACCTCTGCTCACCCCTGCTGTCGGCCTGTGTCCATGCTGTCACAGTGGCTTGAGGACAGGTTGGACCGGGGCCCATATTTTGGTTTTAGAAGCACTAAAAAAGCATCTTTCCAACAACGTGCACCTTGGTGCTCATAGATTCAGCATGACTGATGGTCACTGCTTCTTGCCAGGTGTTTCACAACACAGGTCTTTCCTGTGGAATGGTTATTCCTTATTGTTATTAGAGAAGAGTAGAGCTTAAAATCTGATCCTGCTAGTCCAGATGAGTGCCTGAGGGTCAAGACACTTCACTTCAGCTCATCTGGAATCTCTTACTTCTTTAGAAACTGAAATCTGGTAGAGCAAAACTTTCTTATGGAGTTCCTGATGTTTCTGCTGTCCAGTTGGACTGATGATATCTCAGGCCTCCTTGGGATTAGTCCTCATTTCCTTGCTTGGCCTTGCCAGGAGACAGGAAGCATAGGAAATGAGAAATAATTAAATCAGTTCTTACAAATTGGTTTGTCTCGGATCCAGTTTGAAGGATGGGTAAAGGCTTGGGACGAGTCTGAGGCTCACATTTCCTTGAAGCATTTCTCTATCCAGTGGAATAACATACAAAATTCCATTAATAATTACAGCCCCTAGGTCCTGTAGAGCAGCGTGAGGGCTGACATGATGGTCTACTTGTTGGCACTAATCTAAGCCCAATCCATTAGATCCTCTGGGATGTTGAGATGTCGTAATAACCTAAGTGGCTTTGGGTATTTTGTCACTGGTATTTATATCAGGAGATCAGAAATTCATCAGCCATCAGTACCTGGTGGTGTTAAGGGCAAGAACAGAGAGGGAAGCGTATTTTTGAGTATTTTTGTTACTAGTGGTTCTCAGTTTGTCTCTATTATGGTTTTGTATATGGTTTTGTTACCTTTGGGGAAAAAAAGAGACCAGGCAGCTGGACTTGCTTTTATTTGCTACATTTCAATATATCCAGAGGCCTTTGGGCTTCTCTGCTAGAGAAATAAATCTGATTTATTGTTGTTATTTATTGTTATTACTTATTAAGCGTTTTCACTGGGGAGTGGGACCTCACTTGGGAAGTGTCAGAGTTGGTGGAACTGGTCTGTTCCACTCCACCTTCCGGTAGTCAGCAGAGCAGAGGAGCGTAAGTCAGAAGGGGCGGCTGGCAGGAGACCCCCCAGGATCCTGCTGGGAAGGAGAAGTGCCGTGACATCTCCAGATCAGGTGTAGGTTAGCCCATGGAAATGCACGTTGCAAGAAAACTTGACAGGCTCTGCTGATGATGCCTGTTCCATCCATAGCACCTTCTTGCCCAAGTCTTTCTGAAGGGAACCCTTTCTCCTGCAAAAACACCCTGCTGCTTCCGACCAGCTCCGTGGCTTCTGCTGGAGCTTCACATGGGATTGGCAGTGGGGTGGTCTGGGCTGTCTTGTGAAGGAAGACGTTTGGAAATCAAGCGTTTGTCTTGAAGAAGTTCTTCCATAATGTGCAGGAGATCAGGTTCGGGTCCAAGATTCTTTGAAATCAAGGCAATTCCTGTTATTTCTAAGCGTAACCGGGCCGCCCCTTGGATGGGGTTTGTGTTATTGTTAGTGGCAGGCAGTCTGAGACGTTCGCTTTTTATTGTGCCAGCAGTTTATGGATGGGTATTCAGATCGCTGGTGAAGAAGTGAATGAAATTCAATACTCCCTGCAGGGCTTTTGCTGGAGCTGCTGGAAGCCTTCTACACTTGGAGGAGAAGTGTTTTGGTTTCTATTGCTAAGTAACAAAAGGATGGGGTTGAAAACAGTTCCTGAACAACATTCCCCTCCCAAGCCCCCTCCTACACCTACGGTGAGAGCCGAGGGCTTTTCACAGTAGCCTCTTTTTACAGACTAGAGAGGGAGGTTCCCCAAGGAAACCTTCTCCAGTGGGTTATGGTGGAGGAGGAGGAATTTGAGAGGAAGTTTTCTTTTCTGTCACTGTTCCTGTTGTTCTTACGGATTCCTGCTGCGATGCACCCAGAGCCCATCACTGACTGAGCAGTGGGAATGGAGATGGAAGGAGGTCACTGTAAAGGCATTTTTGCCAAAGCCTTTCAGAAATAAGGAAGATGGACTGAAGCCCCATGAGACAAGAAGAGGGAAACAGATGTGACACGGCAGACATCCATCAGTGAGCGGGTTTAGTCTGAGCCACTGTTGTGGGTCTCTTGTATAGAAGAATCCGTCCTTCTTATTCTGTCTGTGCATATCTTGATAATTACATTGTTGACATTACTGAAGTTCAATGGCTCCAGACTGGAGGGGGACAAGATTTAGACATTAGGAAGAAATTCTTCACGATGAGGGTGGGGAGGCCCTGGCCCAGGGTGCCCAGAGCAGTGGTGGCTGCCCCATCCCTGGAGGGGTTCCAGGCCAGGTTGGATGGGGCTTGGAGCCCCTGATCCAGACGGAGGTGTCCCTGCCCATGGCAGGGGTGGAACTGGATGGGCTTTGAGGTCCCTTCCAAACCATTCTACGATTCTATGAGTTGACTGAAGGGGGCCTGGAAGTAACCAGTAATCCCTGTATTACATTATAACCTTGTCTGAGAGAAAGGAGTAGCATTCCCAGTGCTTGCAGGGAGCTTTTGTAATTTTTGAGTCAGTTGCACCAAAAAATACCTTTTCTTCATGTAGCCGTGAACACCTCTGGGGACGGGGCGGCCACAGCTTCTCTGGGCAGCCAAGGGCAGGGCCTGACTGCCCGTTATGAAAAAAAATACGAATTAACAGTGGACATTGTTAATATTGGTTTTGATTTCTTGCCATTTCTTACCCTGCTTAGTGAAGCTTAAAGGGATTTTCAGCTGCAGCGCTGTGCCCCCCTGTTTGCACTCCCACTATGTGGGAGTAAACAGTCACATGAGGATGGGGCACCAGGGAGGCAGGCTCCAAGTCCCTCACTCCAGAGCAGTAGCAGAACAATGCAGCTAAATTTCCCTTGTGTGGTGTTTGTCTTAATTACTGTTTTTCATTATGTGCAGAAACTCTGCTTTTTTAACACAACAATATTTTAGTCTGAAAACGTGCAGCATGGTTTTGGCTTTTTATTTCTTTAACAAAGAAACAACCAACTTCATCAGGTCCCAGCTGTAAAAGTCTCACCACAAAAGCAATTAGTATTCAGGCTGAGTATGAAATATGTTTTCTATGTTAAAGACCTCACAGAATTTGCTGCTACACTACAGCTTTGTAGAATCATCAGCTGGTTTGGGTTGGAAGGGTCCTTAAAGCCCATCCAGTTCCAACCCCTGCCATGGGCAGGGACACCTCCCAACGGATCAGGGGCTCCAAGCCCCATCCAACCTGGGCTGGAACCCCTCCAGGGATGGGGCAGCCACCACTGCTCTGGGCACCCTGGGCCAGGGCCTCCCCACCCTCACAGCAAAACATTTCTGCCTAAAATCTCACCTCAGTCTCCTCTATTTCAGCTGAAAATCATTCCCCCTCATTCTATCCCTGCAATCCCTGATTAAGAGCCCCTCCCCAGCTTTCCTGGAGCCCCTTTCAGTGCTGGTAGCTGCTGTAAGATCTCCTCGCAGTCTTCTCTTCTCCAGGCTGAAGAACGCAAACTCTCAGCCTGTCCTCATATGTGAGGTGCTCCAGCCCTTGGATCATCTCTGTGGCCTCCTCTGGACTCACTCCATCAGCTCCATGTCCTTCCTGTGCTGAGGACTTCAGAACTGGATGCAGGTGAGGTCTCACAAGACCAGATTAGAAGGGCAGGACTACCTCCCTTGGCCTGCTAGTTACAGTTCTTCTGATGCAGCTCAGGAGCCAAAAAGCCAATTTCTAAGAGCAAGTACATGTCTTTCTTTTTCCCTGCCTGCCTACCGGTAATTCCAGTGACTGTGGATGGGGTAACTGCTTCTGTGGGTCAGTGAGCTCTAAAAGGAGGGGAATTACTTGGAGAAGATGAAGCAATAATTGCATGAAACAATGTAAATAGAATTTTGGACAGAATACTAGCAAAAATTTCCAACCCAGCCTTCTGTTATGAGTCAGTTGAGTTTGTTTCTCAAGTGAAATGATGACATTCCACTTCTTAATAATTTAAAACTAAATGATGTAGCAATGGAGAGCATTCAGGGGTAGCGGTGATGTTTTTTCTGACCTGCTGGTCTGTTCCTTTAAAGGTGTAAGTTGTAAATCAGATATTTATTTATTTCTAATAGGCTGGAGAACAAAAAGGCTGGTATCAGATGTGGTGACAGAAGAGAAAATGCAGTTCTGTTATGTAGTCACTGGAGTCATAGAATCGTAGAATCATAGAATCACCAGGTTGGAAGGGACCCACTGAGTCATCGAGTCCAACCATTCCTAACACTCCCTTAAGCCATGTCCCTGAGCACCTCATCCACCCCTTCCTTAAACCCCTCCAGGGAAGGGACTCGACCACCTCCCTGGGCAGCTGTTCCAGTGCCCTATGACTCCATGAAAAAATTTTTCCTGATGTCAAGCCTGAACGTCCCCTGGCGGAGCTTCAGGCCATTCCCTCTTGTCCTGTCCTCTGTCACTTGGGAGAAGAGGCCAGCTCCCTACTCTCCACAACCTCCTTTCAGGTAGTTGTAGAGAGCAATAAGGTCTCCCCTCAGCCTCCTCTTCTCCAGGATAAACAACCCCAGCTCTCTCAGCCGCTCCTCGTAAGACTTGTTCTCCAGCCCCCTCACCAGCTTCGTTGCTCTTCTCTGGACACGCTCCAGAGCCTCAACATCCTTCTTGTGGTGAGGGGCCCAGAACTGAACACAGTATTCAAGGTGCAGTCTCACCAGTGCCGAGTACAGAGGGAGAATCACCTCCCTGGACCTGCTGGTGACCCCATTTCTGATCCAAGCCAAGATGCCATTGGCCTTCTTGGCCCCCTGGGCACACTGCTGGCTCATGTTCAGTCAGCTGTCAACCATTACCCCCAGGTCCTTCTCTTCCGTGCAGCTTTCTAGCCACTCTTCCCCCAGTCTGTAGCACTGCAGGAGCTCTAGGTTTGCTCCCTGTAAGGTGGTCATCTTCAACAGTGTAATCCTTCCACTGTTAAATTGTATTTGAGCTCTTGATACCTAATTGCCATTGTTGATACCTAATTGGCCTTCTTGGCCACCTGGGCACACTGCTGGCTCATGTTCAGTCGCTGTCAACCAACACCCCCAGGTCCTTCTCTTCTGTGCAGCTCCCCAGCCACTCTTCCCCCAGTCTGTAGCGCTGCATAGGGTTGTTGTGCCCCAAGTGCAGGACCCGGCATTTGGCCTTGTTAAACCTCATCCCATTGGTCTCGGCCCAGCAGTCCAGCCTGTTCAGATCCCTTTGCAGAGCCTCCCTACCCTCCAGCAGATCGACACTTCCTCCCAGCTTAGTGTCATCCGCAAACTTGCTGAGGGAGCACTCAATGCCTTCATCCAGGTCATTGATAAAGACATTGAACAGAGCTGGACCCAGTACTGAGCCCTGAGGAACTCCACCTGTAACTGGCCTCCAGCTGGAGTTAACTCCATTGACCACCACTCTCTGGGCCCGGCCAATGAGTCAATGGTTGCTCAGCCTGTCCTATGGCAGCTTTTTTCTCCTTGACTTGTGCTAGGTGACCAGGACCAGTTTGACAGCAGCACTCCCCTGTGCTAATCTTAATGACCAAAATGATAGTGTCCGGCAAATTATAAATCTGGTTTGAAAGTGGAGTGAGCAGAGCACTGTGAACCCCTCAGAATGGACAGAGAGTCCAGGAGGAGACAGCCATGTCCAGGAGGTGGGCAGCTTTGAGAAGAAGTCCTCGAAAATGAAATCTGCTGGACCAGGCAATGCATGACACCCAGAGATGTTGAACATCTGCTGCACATCACCATTGGACCAGGAGGGATTTGAAAGCCTGAGAAAATTCATCTGCAAATGGAACCAATTTTAAGTCACAAGAAAATGTCACTCCGGCAAGCAGACTGTCTTTTGCCAGGATAGGGCTCTCAAGAGGCTCCACTGACTGTTACATCACAGATCGAGGTGATTTGTGTGTGCATTTCAGCAGTCAATAAATGGACTAATTAGAGAACGAAGCATTGCTTGTATTTACCCACGTTAGTAATAACTGACTTCAGTTGAGATTATTGTAAGGAATGGACTTGACTTTGTGAAGGACTGGATTTCTGCTGGGCCTCTGAAAATTCTGCTTCTCAAAAAGTCAGCAAATATAAAAAATGCTAATTATTAGCATCAACCTTGCAGTAAATGGTGTAGATAAAAAGCTGCTTGAAATAAATGTGGAGGTAGATATGACAGGAGAGTGTCTGACCAGAATAACGAGGTGTTGCTTTGTACCCTAAAAGCATCAGAAGTGGGCGGTTCTTTAGTCGGACACACTGAAATGCACCAACAGAATGCGTTGATGTTTGTGCATCTCAGAAGCCGTCCTCATAATGAGAATTTCTTTGAATGTTTGTAACTGGTCAAATAAACTCTAGAGTATTGGTAACAGCTTCAAAATAGAGAAGGGGGACAAATCCTGGAGATAATGACTGCACACAGGAGTAGTGGGCAGAAGGTATTGCTGCAGTCTGTGGGACCTTTCCCTTCAACATCCTTAGTACAGTTTGAAATAATTCTTGAGTTGCAACTGACCTCAATCCAAAATACTTTCTTCAAGAGTTTAAGCTGCAAGAGGGGAGATTGAGATGAGATCTTAGGCAGAAACGTTTTGCTGTGAGGGTGGGGAGGCCCTGGCCCAGGTTGCCCAGAGCAGTGGTGGCTGCCCCATCCCTGGAGGGGTTCCAGGCCAGGTTGGATGGGGCTTGGAGCCCTTCATCCAGTGGGAGGTGGAACTGGATTGGCCCTAAGGTGCCTTCCAACCTTTGATTCTATGATGTGATTAAAGAATTTGCCGATGTGTTTTGGACTCATGAGTGTTACAGACCCTAACATGCCTCCAAAAATACAGGTACTACAGGGAATGCAATTAGCACTAAGAAATAAAGCCCTGGAGTGAGGCCATCAAACCTAGTCCTTCCTCCTTGACACGCCAAGCGACATAAGGACAAGAAGGCAGCCTGTAATTAAAACAGTGATGGCATCCAGAACCATTCGTACCACTTAGAAAAACAGTTGCAGAAAGAGCTGCTTTGGGAACAAGCGGTATCTGTGTTAGACGAGAGTCGCTTAGAGTCGATGGAGTCATTAATGTCAGAATCTCCGGAAACTGTTTAATCAGTTCTGATGGGGGCGGAGGAGGAAGAACTGGGATTGAGACAGGTCGTCTGCGGGGATTTCCATGCTAGACTTTCTCTATGAATATTTTATGAATCAGCTGTGTGAGTTTGTGGTGATTAGGGTGTTTTATCTGGTGTTTTATTCTATTTGGATTTGATCTTCAGAAAGGAAAGGCGGTTTTGGAGCGGTGCCCTGGGAACAGGGGGTGTGTGTGCTTAACCCTCTGGACTTTTGTATCCTGATCTAACCTGTCTGACTGGTGCTGGGAAAAAAAGCCAAAGAGCCTGGCATTAGCAGTCGGGCAGTGTTAATTTATTCTGATATCAGAAAATCTTTCAAAATAGGCATGTAGAGGTGGAAGGCAGTCATGATGTTTTGTGGTGTCCCTGTCATTACAAAACACAGGAGCAGCTAATTAATTTCTTTTTCACTTCCCATTTCTAGAATCATGGAATCATTTGGTTGGAAAAGACCTTTGAGGTCATTGAGTCCAACCATGCCTGTCCACTGCTAAACCAGAACCCTGAGAACCTCATCTGCCCATCACTTAAACCCCTCCAGGGATGGGGACTCCACCACCTCCTTGCGCAGCCTCTGCCAGCGCCTGAGAACCCTTTTGGTGAAGAAATTTTTCCTGATGTCCAATCTCCTCCCCCGGTGCAACTTGAGGCCATTTTCTCTCTTCCTATCACCTGTCACTTGGGAGAAGAGCCCAGCACCCACCTCGCTACAACCTCCTCCCAGGCAGTTGTAGACAGTGATGAGGTCTCCCCTCAACCTCCTTTTCCCTAGGGTAAACAACCCCAGGTCCCTCAGCCACTCCACATAACCTTTGTTCTCCAGATCCTTCCCCAGCTCCGTTGCCCTTCTCTGGACGCGCTTCAGCCACCATAGTGGTGGAATGGAATGTTTAGGTTGCGTGTGGTCTCCAATAACTGTTTGACTTTAGCATCTTCTGAGAATAGGGACACACGGCCCCATCATTAAACAGCCAGCGAGAGACTGCAGAAGTTTTTGCGTTACCTCTCTGCTCTCGCAATTGGGTTTAATGGAAGGGAAGCCCAGAAGGGACTAATTAGCCTGTGCACACAATCAATGTAATTCCACATTTCTTCACGCTTTGGTGGTTAAGCTGACCGCCCAGCAGGGACGATGCACGCACATTGCACTGAAATACCTGCACCTTGCAACAAATGTACTCTCATTATTTCAAGCTGGTTTCATCTCAAATTCTATTTTAGTAATCAAACCTGCGTTTTCAGCTTGTATAAAGCAGCATAGTACTATTTACATTGAACTTCTTCTGAAATGGAATGTTTTCATAGCAGTTTGCAATGACAATTGAATGATTAAAGCATAGAGAGGGTGAAGTTCCATAAGAGCAGATAGATCCATAATGAGTGTAGCTGTAATTTTACTTCTAATAGACTAGAAAAGGCCTGATGCCACAACCCAAAATTCAATCAAGCCTTCACTCAAGCATAACATTTGGAGGAGTAATATGAAACTGCACTGTTTTTACAGTTTTACATCCCTCCACAATGTTTGCTGGTGTTGTGCTTGCTCTGCTTTGGATTAATTTTATTGTAGGAAATCCCATGGTCTGTCTTGGCCATACCACCCCAGTGGAAAGCCAGCTCCAGGATCAGGGATCGGATGATTCAGCCGTGGTGCAGCAGTCCTGCTGCTGCTCAGGCAGTCACAATCGTCTTGTCTCTGTAGCCCACAACACATCCTCAATAAAAACAGGTTCTACTGGCAAAAGGCTTTGCTGATGGAGAAATGCCTTTAAAAATCATTCTCTGGCCTGGGTTTTTATGCTAGGAAAAGCTTCTCATGTGGATTTGGGTTGTTTGTGCATATTTTTTGTATTGCTTTCCCTCTGGCTGTTTGTCCTCCTCTGGAGATGGCTCCGTGTGTTATAGAGGTGTCAAAATTCTTGTCATCTCTTCCAGCATACTTACAGCAAGAAACTGAGTTTGGTGAAAGTTGCTTTAAAGGCTGACCATCCAAGTGGTGTTACACTGCTTAAATCCATGCTAATCTTTTGTGCAGAGTAAAGCTACTTGAAGACACTGTCCGTCTGCTTTCACATTTAGCTTAGATTTTCCGTTTCTTGGTTTCACTCTGCAGTTTTTAGGATTAGCTGTCAATAATACAGAAATGTCTCTCCATCCTGACCATCACGTAGATCTTTCCAGATCATTAGCTGGTCCCTAGACCTTTTACTGTCTGTGGCTCAGTAAGATGTTTGAATCATTAAGTTTTTATATGCTTTCCTCTCTGCTTTCCTCACCTCTCTGGTGACCAACAATAGGATGTGAGAGAATGGCAGGAAGCTGTGCCAGGGGAGGGTTAGGTTGGACATTAGGAGAAAGTTCTTCCCGCAGAGGGTGGTGGAGCCCTGGAACAGCTCCCAGGGAAGCAGTCACAGCACCAAGCCTGACAAGATTCCAGTAGCATTTGGCCAACACCCTCAGCCCCACAGTGTGAATGTTGGGGTGTCCTGTGCAGGGACAGGAGTTGGACTCGATGATCCTTGTGGGTCCCTTCCAACTCAGTACATTACTTCAATCTATGAGATTCATCTTTGCATCCAGAGATGCTGTTTCCCTCCTGTTTCCTTTTGGTTTGCTGGCATCTTTCACATTTTGAAATGCAAAAAGCTGGACACCAAGTCCCAGATGTGATCACATCAAGAGAGGTTTCCTTTGACTTGATGTTTCTACAGGGACTTCCTCACATCCTGGTGGTCTGGCTGCCTTGTCACAGGGCACTGTTATAGCAAATATCTCCTGTGGCTTTTTTCAATGATGTATGGGCTCTGCCAGGGTTCATTTTTTGTAGGCAGGCTGGAGAATCACTGATGTGCTTTTGGACAGTGTCTTGACCACCCATAGCTCTAGCATCCCTTCTGCAACAGCTGGCATGTCCCATGCAGCCCCAGTGCCACCGAGGTCACGCTGACAGAGCCGGGATCACAAGGAGCGCACTGTGGGGATACACCCACTGTATTGTTTCCCATTGAAGGAAATGTGGAAAATTGCCTTAGGCAAAATCTGAGCTGAGAAGCCACCAGGATATTATAAAATACAGAAAGGATAACTTAGGCCCTTGATGGGGCTTTTTTTTACAGTGCCATGAAATTCCTCCTCCTCCTATCTACGCTCAGATTCCTGCAGAGAGGAAATGAGCAGCATGAATTTCTTCCTGAAGTTGACTTTCGAGCTTCTTGCTGAATCAATGTGCATTTTGCAGTCACGGTGATAAGCGTTGCTGGCAAGCCATGGGGATGCTTTGCTCTGCAGGACACTGGCACTGCCAACAATTGTTGGTTTCCGTGCAAGTAGACAGGCTGTCCTGTGTGATTATGTGCCTGTCACAGAATCGTAGAATGGTTTGAGTTGGAAGGGACCTCAAAACCCATCCAATTCCACCTCCTGCCATGGGCAGGGACACCTCACACTGGACCAGTTTTCTCCAAGCCCCATCCAACCTGGCCTTGAACACCTCCAGGGACGGGTCAGCCAAGACTTCTTTGCACAACCTATTCCAGCACAAAAGGGGTTCACATGGAAGAAACGTTATGGTTATTTGATCATCAGCTATTTTTGCCTAACAGATCGGATTATCACGAACGACAGATTCCTCTTTGAGGTGCTGCACTTTGGTGAGGCTGAAGGCATTCCTCTGCGAAATGTTTTGAAGGGTTTCTTTGAAAAATTATGATCTGCTTTTGCTATGATTTGAGATAGATATAACAGTATTAGGTACTCATATAACTTTACCTCTTCACTATGATGAAGCCCTGGCAGAGGTGGAGTCCCCATCTCTGAAGAGGGTCAAAAAATGTGTACATGTGGCACTTTGTGACATGGTTTAGTCAGCATGGTGGCTGATGACTGGGCTGGATGAGCTTAGAGGTCTTTTCCAACCATAATGATTCTATGAATCTATGACTCTATGGTATTTGTTTAGTTAATATGGATGATAGCATGGGTAGACCTATAAGTTTGCCTGGTTTAGTATCCAGTAACAGAGTGAATTTAGCCCATATCTACTGGGATGGAAAGGAAGTTCATCCCAAAACATGGGAGATTAATAGATGAGTAGCAGCTGCATTTCCTTTTTTAGACTGGAGGAGCTGGAGGTGCCAATGTCTCTTAGCCAGTCCAGCTCCCCTGTTCTGCATCTGCATGTATCTCGTTTTGCTCTTGTCTCCTCATCCATCACTTTGCCTTCTGGTCCATACTGTCTCTTGACGGTCCTTGTAAGAAATTGTCCTTGAAAGAATCACCATATCTTTTTTTAGTTAAAAAAGCACGAATTATAGAAGCCATCAAATGCCACCTTTTCTCAGAGGAGCATGTGGTTGTTGAGACTTTACTTCTTTCCTACTTTTGTTTTTCTTTCCTTGTTTTCCAACGTAGTGATTCTATGATTCCTCCATAAATATGAGAAATCTTGGAATGGCCACAGAAACTCAGTGTTGAGATGTGCTGCTTTTCCATGTGTTTCTTCTTGTTCCTTGTGCAGAAGAGACATCACCAAAGCTGCAGGTTTTCAAACCAGACAGCACATGTCTGCAGTTTACAGGTTTGTCGCGGTGTCTCTCTGCCGTTGCATCCTGCGTGGAGGCAGCAGCCCCGAGAGGGAGTTGTTTGTAATATTTTAATCTGCTGTCCACTAACAACCGTAAGGAGAGGGCTCTCGGTAGGGCACATCCATCCATCTGCTCTGCTTCAGCAGAGCTCTCCGTGCTCCACAGACATTGCAGCACATGGGGATGCAACTCTTCCCATGCCAGCAGCGTTACTGATTAAGGGAGGATGTAATACCCCTCAGCCTCCGTGGAATTCCCCATGAGTCCAAGCCAGCTGTTTACCTCTGGATTGATACTGTTGTGTTGTCTGAATTAGCATCCCTTCAAACTGATGGTCCCACTGCTTCGGGCACCGGGGCAGAAGACGGTCCCTGTCCCAGTGTTTTACCAAGTAGAAGGAGTCATAGAATCACCAGTTCCGAAAGGACCCACTGGATTATCGAGTACAACCATTCCTAACACTTCCTAAACCATGTCCCTCAGCCCTTCATCCACCCGTTCCTTAAACACCTCCAGGGAAGGTGACTCGACCACCTCCCTGGGCAGCTGTTCCAGTGCCCGATGACTCTTTCCATGAAGAATTTTTTTCAGATATCCAGCCTGAACCTCCCCTGGCGGAGCTTCAGGCCATTCCCCCTTATCCTGTCCCCTGTGACTTGGGAGAAGAGCCCAGCTCCCTCCTCTCCACAACCTCCTTTCAGGTAGTTGTAGAGAGCCATATGGTCTTCCCTCAGCCTCCTCTTCTCCAGGATAAACAACCCCAGCTCTCTCAGCCGCTCCTCGTAAGACTTGTTCTCCAGCCCCTCACCAGCTTCGTTGCTCTTCTCTGGACACGCTCCAGAGCCTCAACATCCTTCTTGTGGTGAGGGGCCCAGAACTGAACACAGTACTCAAGGTGCGGTCTCACCAGTGCTGAGTACAGAGGGAGAATAACCTCCCTGGACCTGCTGGTGACCCCATTTCTGATACAAGCCAAGATGCCATTGGCCTTCTTGGCCCCCTGGGCACACTGCTGGCTCATGTTCAGTCGGCTGTCAACCATTACCCCCAGGTCCTTCTCTTCCGTGCAGCTTTCTAGCCACTCTTCCCCCAGTCTGTAGCGCTGCAGGAGCTCTAGGTTTGCTCCCTGTAAGGTGGTCGTCTTCAACAGTGTAATCCTTCCACTGTTAAATTGTATTTGAGCTCTTGATACCTAATTCAAGGGCAGGACGATGTCCACCTTCACACCAGGCTTCATTGCACAGGTCCAGTCTGGGAGGCAGCGTCTCATTCAGCTCAGATTCCCATCTTCTGCGCTTTCACTGAAGACTGGCAAGTGCTGTTTGCAAATGTTCCATTATTCCAGACAGGGAAGAGAGGATTTCTGTGCCAAGTCTTCCCATATCCATACCCAGCTTCTTCTCTGTCTTGCTGTTTCATTCTTCGGAAGTTCATTGTTTGTCTTGGTGCAATATCCCTGTCTGGTAAATTTGGATTCTAGGAGGTTTTATGATGCTTTTATAACACTGGAAAAGACATTGTCTGGTCCGGATTTTGTAAAGAAAACCTTCTGTTTGTTGTGCTGTAGCTTGGCTGGAGGTAAGGGGCATTTCATAGTGACTGTCTGGCCTTAAAGGCACACCTCTGTGAGTGGTGATCCTGAACATAGGCTGAGGTCTTAAAGGCTCACTTGCTCTGTGTTTCCATAGGGAATGCAGTGGGTAAGGATAAGGACATCCGCTGCACGTGCAGTTTCAAGGTGGGTATTGCAGGATTTGTCATGGAAGAAATGGTCTCATTACCTGGTAGGGAGCTGTGAGACAGGCAGCAGAATCACAGAATTATAGAATCATTTGGTTGGAAAAGATGTTTGAGGTCATCGAGTCCGACTGTACCTGTCTACTGCTCAACGACATCTCTGAGCACCTCGTCCACCCATCTTTTAAACCCCTCTGGGGATGGGGACTCTGCCACCTCCCTGGGCAGCCTCTGCCAGTGCCTTAGAACCCTTTCTGTGAAGGAATTTTTCCTGATATCCAATCTGAACCTGGCCTGGAGCAACATGCGGTCATTTCCTCTCATCCTATCACCTGTCACTTGGGAGACGAGACCAATGAACTCGCTAGTAATCCGTGACATTCTAATAGTTGTGCGTTTATCAGCAATCTGGCAAATTTTGCAGGTGGCATAAACCATAAATTAGATTAGTTATTAACCAGGGCAGACTATGAGGAACTAACGAAGGGTTTAGCCAAGGCAGCTGAGCGGGCAGCCTGCTGACAGATGAAACATGCCATCAATAAAACCAAAATACTTGTACCGAAGGCAACAACTGGAGCCACTTGGTTCACTTGACTGCGAATTAAACGCAGCAGCTCAGGAAAGGGATCAGATATCTGATTCCTGTTACTATGTACCAGATAGCCAAAAAGCAAACAAGTGAGTTTAACAAATGTCAAAACTGGTGAAGGAAATGCTTGTTCACTTGCTGTAAAATCTACCCGGGGTGTTCTTTACCAAAATACATGCTGGAGCCTACAAATCCTGGTGGTTCACACGATCAGGCTGCCTGCATGGGACTTGTGAATAATAGAAGTCAGCTGCAGGGCTGAGGCTGTGGCCACCAAAGGCTTCGCAGGGCAAGGTGGATTCTTGGCAGTTGTAGGACACAGGGGTGATTCAGCCCCACTGCGTCTTGCAGTGAAGTAATGAGTCCTCCAGAAACCTGCTCTCCTTTCCTGCCTGTGAACCACCAAGCTTCCTTCCCTCTCTGCTCTCCAAGGTTTGGTCGTGTGGTTTTCAGCCACATGAAGATTTTGGATGCAGCTCACAGTGCTGAGGGGGGAGAAAAGTGTTTGTGGCTAAAAAGAATAGTCAGAAAATTGTAATAGCAAATATTAAGAACTAAGCCTCTTAAAGCCTGCAAAAGAATAACAAATGCTTCATAGTTTTAGGTTTCAACTAAGATTAAGGGAAAGAGCTGAGACGAAGCTTTCTCCAGGTTCGTGCTTTCCCGTTGTTGGGTTTCTTGTGAGTCCTGACGGTGATGGCTTGTTTTGGGGCCAGTGAGTCTGAATCTGGTACTGCCTGTGGTAGCATCAATGCTGCCAGAGCTGCGCTGGTTCCTTTTGCTCTGAAAAGTGTTCATAGTGGTTGGACTAAATTCAGCAGATGTGCGGTCGCTAACGCTTAGCAAATGACATTTCAAAAAACTGTGTCAAATGACTGAATTTTTGCCTCTTTGTACCTCTTTCACAGAATCACAGAATCATTTAGGTTGGAAAACAGCTTTAAGATCATCGAGTCCAACTGTAAAACTCACACTTTGAACTCCATCACAACTAAACCATGTCCCCAACCACCACATCCCCATGTCTTTTAAACCCCTCCAGGGATGGAGACTCCACCACTTCCCTCGGCAGCCTCTGCCAGTGCTTGACAACACTTTTGGTGAAGAAATGTTTCCTAATATCCAGTCTAAACCTCCCCTGGCACAATCTGAGACCATTTCCTCTCATCCTCTTCTCCATTCTAAACAAACTCAGGTCCCTCAGCTGCTCCCCATAAGCCCTGTTCTCCAGACCGAGATCCTCCAACTACCCCTTTGGCCATCACTTTGAAAGAAGAATTTCCTAAATTAGCTTAAGGGCATGATGTAGTGGTGGAGTTGGCAGTGCTGGGTTAAGGGTTGAACTTAGAATCATAGAATCGTTTGGGTTGGAAGGGACCTTAAAGATCATCCAGCTCCAACCCCCTGCCATGGGCAGGGATATCCCACTGGATCAGGCTGCCCAAGGCCCATCCAACCTGGCCTGGAACCCCTCCAGGGATGGGGCAGCCACCACTGCTCTGGGCAACCTGGGCCAGGGCCTCCCCACCCTCACAGCAAAACATTTCTCCCTAAGATCTCATCTCACTCTCCTCTGTTTCAGGGGAAAACCCTTCCCCCTCATCCTATCCCTGCTCTCCCTGATCAAGAGCCCCTCCTCAGCTTTCCTGGAGCCCCTTTCAGTGTTAGTGACACAAACTCCAGTTGTGAGTTTTAGAGGGATATGGTTACAGCAAATATTGAGCAGGAAAATCTGTGTCTAGGGTAGATCTTCACATGAAGATCACCATCACTAGTTGGTCTTTCTGATACAAATCCTACAGGTGTATTAAATCCACAGAGAAATGAGTGTCATATTGAAGTAATTATCTCCATAACCATGTTATAGCTTTTAATGTAGGTCAACGGCATTTGCCACAGCCTTCACTATGGGATGGCATTATCACCTCCCTTGCTTTCTTCTTGCTTGCTTTGGTGTTCCTTTAGGTTGCCTTTGGTTTTCTGTTTCTCCCCTCTTTTTGTATGTTCTACATGTGGTCTCAGGGAGCTGCAGAAAAATATTTGTGTTGAAGGATGGCTCAGTCTCACAGAGCGTCAAATAAACTACAATATATAATTTAGATTAAATCATGTGTCCCCTTTTATTCAAGAAAAGCTAGCCCGGAGAGCTTTAATGAGGCTAACGAAGGGACTGTTGGACAAAAAGAACTTGCTTAGAGATTTGCATGCAAGGGTGTAATTAAGGGCAATGCAAGTACAAGGCTGATAAAGGAGTGATTTCATTTTTTAAATGGCAAGGTGATTACCAGCATAATGATAGAAAGAAAGGAGGGGGAGAAGGAAGACTCAAATACAAATTAAGAAGAGAAATCAGGATTCCTGCATTCCTTTTTGCTCCTTTTGCTTCTTTAGGGTTGCTGCTGACTGAATGAAAAAAGGACACTGCCCATCCACAGGGACTGCAGGGACAGGACAAGGGGAATGGTTTTCAGCTGAGACAAGGGAGATTGAGATGACATCTTAGGGAGAAGAGTTCTCCTGTGAGGGTGGGGAGGCCCTGGACCAGGTTGTCCAGAGAAGTTGTGGTTGTCCCATCCCTGGAGAAGTTGAAGGCCACGTTGGATGGAGCTTTGAGCAGTCTGGTGCAGTGGGAGGTGTCCCTGCCCATGGCAAGGGGTTGGAAGTGGACGGGCTTTGATGTCCCTTCCAATCCAAACTATTCCATGATTCTGTGATTCTATGATCCTCAACAATTTCTTACGTGTACCCCGGCACCTGTATGGTTCAATGGAGATAGCTGGACATCCTGGGCTTGAGACTGGTAGTTAGCATGTGCACTTCAAACAACAGCTTAGTCCCCTCTGGCCAAATGCCGAGAACCTTGAGATGAAGGGGTTTTGGTGTTGGGTTTTTTTTTTGGAGAGGGGAAGAGTGGGGCAGAGTGCATCACTGTGACTTCAGTTACAGGAAATAGAGCATGTGGGAGTGTCTGGGCCATATGACCCTAGTTATGGTCTAGAGAACTTCGGCTGGTGCTGGACGACAGATACACAAGCTGTTCCTCACATATAGCTGTTGGACACCAAGATCTGCTTATGCTGGTGCTGCTACTGGCGTTTCAGGCTAGATTGGGGCTATCTAGACACTTGCTTTTCCTCTCTTTTCTCTAGTCTGTGTCCAAACCTGTCTAGGAGGTCTGTGACATCAACACTTTAATAATACATGAGCAACTCACCGTCTTTCGAGCACCTGCTCCCATGTCTCCTATGAAGCAAAGAAGCGGCTCAACCTGCCTCTTACGTAAGACCTTAAGGCAGAGAGACCAGGACTTGGCAGGGGAAGAAGGGTTTAGTCCAGAAATTGCATCTACCAGGTGGCACCCAGGAAGATTACACTGAATTTCACGTGTAGGAGGTGCCACAAACCTCCACATGGAACTGAAATTCCCTGTACCCTTCCTGAGTGAATGAAACTAAACAGAGCCAAGGCCGCGTACATCCTGCATGGGTGGGAGACAAAGGGATTCATGCAGTGTCATTTAGCTGCTTTTAAAGCCACACTGTGGGTAACTGGGATATGTGTTCCTGGATGCATCCTGTGCAGACCATGTCATTGTCATCCTTTCAGTTCGGGGCTGATTTCGTGACCTTTGTGTATTTCTAACTCAGTTTCAAACAATCTTCTTTTGTTACATTATAAGTACATACCTATAAATACGTATCTTTTTTAGGATTTGCTGTACCTTCACTTATTGAACTGCTTAAATCCCCAGTGCTGCCATTTCTGTTTGGTTTCTCTTCAGTCTGGCTGCTGTTTTTTCACAGTTCTGGTTTGGAATAGGCTTTATTTGGAAAAGGTGACTGATGGTGTTGTGTGTCTTCAGATCCTCTATTAAGATACTTCAGAAGGTGTGATTTTCCAAGCTAGATGTTTGAGGATTTCCAAAGTCATAGTGGGTAGAGAAAAATGAGTTTCAAGAAGTACCAGGCTTCAAAAATATTGCCTCTTTAAATCTGGTGGGGCCAATTCTGTGTTACCTTATTCTTCTTGTCCTGCACGTAGAAAAAATTATGGACTCTATTTGCTAAAAGGCAGGAGAATAACTGGTTTGTCTCACTTTCACAAATACTTTTCAAGCACACATCCTGTAGCCTTCCCTGTGCAATAAAGCATGGACAGAAAATAAGTGAATATATGCTGTGAAGGAAGGATGACCAATCTCATTCTCTTGGGTAAACCTAAGTCATGGGTTTGTGTCAAGATAAAAGAGCCTGGGGTCTGCAGTGTTTACATTTACTGGCAGCAGAATAGATTTTAAAAATGGATGTTTTCTTCTCTTTGTGTCCGTTCTGGGTGTCTCGTTCTAGCAGGAGTCTGTGCAGGGACCACAACTCGCTGTGTGACATCGTGGTCTTCTCAGGAGGCTTTTGCTGTTGCCCCACGGGGTGGGCAAGGTGGTGTCACAAGAGGGTTAGGGAGGATGCATTTTCTCAGTACTTTTCATAGTACAGTGACAGACTGAATATTTTAAAACACAGAATAGGCAGAGAGAGAGATGATTCAGGCAGCCAGGATTCAGAGATGCCATCCAGAGGGAACTGGACAGGCTTGAGAAGCGGCCCTGTGTGGACCTCATGAAGTTCAACAAGGCCAAGCGCAAGATCCTACATCTGGGCTGGGGCAGTCCTAAGCACGATTACAGGCTGGGTGGAAAATGGATTGAGAGCAGCCCTGAGGAGAAGGACTTGGGAGTGCCAGTGGCTGAGAAGCTCAACATGAGCCAACAATGGGCACTCATAGCCCAGAAAGTCCACCTTATCCTGGGCTGCATCCAGAGCAGTGGGACCAACAGGGCAAGGGAGGGGATTCTGCCCCTCTGCTCTCCTCTAGTGAGACCTCACCTGGAGCCCTACATTCTGTTCTGGAGTCCTCAGCACAGGAAGGACATGGAGCTGTTGGAGTGAGGCCAGAGGAGGCCACGGACATGATCCAAGGGCTGGAGCACCTCCTGAGACAGTTGGGGTTGTTCAGCCTGGAGAAGAGAAGGCTGTGGGGAGTCCTTAGAACAGCTTCCAGTGCTGAAAGGGGCTCCAGGAAAGTTGAGGAGGGGCTCTGGATCAGGGAGTGCAAGGACAGGACAAGGGGGAGCGGTTTTCAGCTGAAAGAGGGGAAGTTGAGATGAGATCTTAGGCAGAAATATTCTGCTGTGAGGGTGGGGAGGCCCTGGCCCAGGTTGCCCAGAGCAGTGGTGGCTGCCCCATCCCTGGAGGGGTTCCAGGCCAGGTTGGATGGGGCTTGGAGCCCCTGATCCAGTGGGAGGTGTCCCTGCCCATGGCAGGGGGTGGCACTGGATGGGCTTTGAAATCTCTTCCAACCCAAACCATTCTGTGATCCTGTAATTCATTCACACTATTCTGAGTGCCTTAGTTTGTGTTTGAGGATGGGGAAAATCAGGACATTTGGGTGCCCCATGAGTTGATGTCAGACTTTGGGCTACTTGTGTGTACAGAGAAGATGATGTAGGACATAAAAACCTATTCCAGGAGTGGAAGCAGCCATGTGGGCAAAAGCTTTTGAAGAGACTTTGAATTTAGCCTAATTACCCCGATCTGGCAAATGGTAACTGAGACCCATGGTGTCGATAACCTGCTGAATTAATCCAGGAAAGTTGTGACTACTTTTTGCGGTGGGAATCTTCTTTTTTTTTTTTTTTTTTTTTTATTATCATGACGCCTGTTGCTCATAGGTACAAATCAAACGAAGAGTATGTGTATGTGCGAGGCCGTGGAAGAGGGAAGTATGTATGTGAGGAGTGTGGAATTCGCTGCAAGAAACCCAGCATGCTGAAGAAACACATTCGCACGCACACAGACGTCAGGCCATACGTCTGCAAGTACTGTAACTTTGCTTTTAAAACCAAAGGTAAGAGACAGTCAGCTCCTAGCTCCTCTGCTGAGTATGTTGACTTACAAGCCTTCTTGGGGGCATTGGTGAAGGGGAAGGGAAGGCCTTCCCAGGGTCTGGAAAAGCCCAGGAGTTGGAGGGAGGGGGATGAAGGAGTCTTAAATTGGCTGGAGTTCCCGGCAGAGGACCAGCCCTGTGTTAAGCTGGCGCGTGTCGCGGTGGAGAGCGCTGACTGCACGTGCCACGCTGCATCATCCTCGCCATCCTTCTTAAAGGAAACGATCCCAAAATATAGCTTCACTGGCAGGGATTTATAAACCAAACCACCTCAGAATGAGAGCAGGACCTCCTGGGTACAGACAGACACCCCTGACGGAGCATCTGGAGACGGTCTTTTGGGTGCCTTTTTATGCTCTCAAGATCTGTTTGCGCTGCACATTTTCATCCTTCGCAGTTGCATGTAGCTTGGGCATTTTCTATATCCCATCAACAGACCTTTTCTTTAAAGACCTCCATCCCAGGGCATCCAGTCATTAATGATCCACAACCTCACTGCCACCAGATATTCTTTGCAAGCAACCTTCATTGTTGCCTCAGTGAAGGTGCGAGTGAGCTCTATCGGGAACATGCAAAACCACATGCAAAACAAGGTCTCTTCCAAGAAACTGTGGGTGAATTCAGAAGTGCCAGAGGTTCTCAGGTCCCTTCAGCTTCTCATAAGAATCTGGCACTGTGGTTTTGACAAATCTCCCTTCCATTGCAAGTCTTGCGATAAAGCTGTCGAGTTTCTTAATTGTAGTTTGACCTAAATTGTCTGTAGATCCATCATTGCACATCTCAGAAGATGACACAGCTGGGAGAGTTAATTACTCAAGAAGAGCATCGTCCCCAAAGAACCCAGTGCTACCCACGGAAGTGACCCAGTGAGGGTGTGGGGAGGAGGCACTGGGAGCTGCGTGGCCTGCAGCACATGTGCTTACCCAGAAGTGCCGATGTTTATGCTAGACAAGGGACCCGGGTGATTCAGGGTGGGCAGTGCCTTCAGTTGATGGTTTTGTTGGTAAAGCTGGCAGGCAATTTCTGGGTAACAACGTGTTGGTAATCAGTAGGCATGGGGGGGAATGGGGAAGTGATACCGAATTGGAGGCCAGATTCTCATCAGACACATGCAGCTGATCTGAGCGGCGGTTCTTTCTCTCTCTCTCCCGGTCTGGAGCTATTTCTGATTTGTTTTCTTTCTCTTTCCCTCTTGCTTTTGTTACTTTGTTCTGAGGTTTTCCTTTGAGAGGTGAATCCATTCAGCCTCTTCCATCCCTTCACCTTGCTTTCCACCATGCTTCTGTTAGGCTTTTATTCAGGGTGCTGTGATCAAACCATCCTTTTTACCATCTCTCTAGCTGCTTCGCTCTTCATCTCTGCTCCCTTGAAGCACACAAACCATCAGCACCGCCTGTGCTGATCGCACATCGCAAATAGACGCTTGCTTCCAAGGGACTTCCCTTCTTTAGCTTTGCATGAGGAAGGAGGCATGGAAATGCTTCCTTCAACAAAAAAAAAAAACAGTGTTGTATTTTGGATACAAAACTACCCGCTTGTCTATGAGTGCATGAGGGGGGAAGCACTTCCCCGGGTCAGTGATTTCAGGACAAATAGTTGCATGATGATAACTTGGAATTGCATGGAAACGGGTCTTTGCTGGAAGGGGGTGACAGTCAGAGCCCTGGCTGTCCTGTGGGCTTGCTTAAACTCCACATGACTCTGCCGTGCTTGGGTAAGCGCTGCTTGCTTTGCTGATGGAGGCACAAGAACCTTTGGAAACATTACCGGAGAGTGAGAAAAAGATCAGTGTTGGGTGCAGAGAAAACGATCAATTAAAGCCCAGTTGCTGCAGCATCGTTGCTGTCGGTGATGGAGTGCAACTGGGGGTCCAGAAGGTTTGCAGAACTGGAGGTTTCACAGCTTGTTTGGCAGATGTCTCGACTGAGTTATTTTGTGCCCTGATTCATTGGGGTGCTCCTTCCTGGTGTGCAACGGTGCAGCCACAGTTAATTGCAGAACGGAGAAGCTGGAGCGCTTGCGGCTGGGCTGCACTTGCAAAAATGGCAGCTGAGTTGAAGCTCTTTCAGAAATTGGCTTTTCACAGTTAATTTTAGCCTTCAACGTAGACTCCAGGGGGGAAATCTGTGGAGCTGTCTTCGTTTTGGCTATGGTAGATGTCTCCAGCATGACCTAATGCGCTAAACTCTCATGCAGGCTGGAAGCAGTTAAACGTCTTTTTTTTTTATTGTTATTTTTAATGAGGATCTTTATCTGTTTAAAATGTGCCCCCACCCCACATCCAAAAATCAAACTCTATGTTACAAAAACTGGGAAATCTTTTGCAGAAGACAGAGCTTTAAATTTTTTCACTAATGATGCTGTTTTTCTACTTTTTGTGCCTTTCTGTCACTGTAAGCGAAGCTGTTCCTTTGGGTTACGGAACTGCAGGGAAAAGAAGAGTTTTTTAGATTAATTTAAAGCAAGTCTGTGAGATTTTTGTGTGCTTGCTTAGCTGATGGGAACAGCAGTCTTGGAAAATCGGTTTGTAAAGATTTATTTGATATTACGGTTCTGGACCAGATAGAAACGTGCCTCTTTAATGAGGTCTCTCGCCATCCACTGCAGTAGTGCTCTCCTTGGAGGTTTGTTCCCGCGGCCTCTAAGACATGGTTTGAAAGAAGTTAAGCAGCTTCTTCATTGTTTTCTTACCAGGAAAGAAAAGAAGAAAAAGTTGCAGTCTAACCATTTTCCCTTTCAGGATGGTAAGAGAGAGCTTTTCCCTTGACCGCCTTCCCAGAGGGACATGGGAGCCACCAGCCTTCCCTGGCACTCATCTCCAGACCCTCAAGGCAACCATAGAATCATAGAATGTCCTGAGTTGGAAGGGACCCACAAGGGTCACCAAGTCCAGCTCCTGTCCCTGCACAGGACACCCCAACATTCACACCGTGGGGCTGAGGGCGTTGGCCAAACGCTGCTGGAATATTGTCAGGTTTGGGACCATGACTGCTTCCCTGGGTGCTGTTCCAGGGCTCCACCACCCACTGGGGGAAGAACCTTCTCCTAAGGTCCAACCTAACCCTCCCCTGGCAGCTTCCTGCCAGTGGGAAGCGCAGTCCCTACCCTCACTCCTTCTCCTGGGTGACGTGGCGATGTGGGTCAGTGTTGGCACATTAATTCCACTCCTGTGCAGACATTTATCCTTTTCCATCGCTATTTTCTGCTCTCGTTCAGACTCTTACATCCTGATTGCTTAGAGTTTCTTAAGATTTTGGGATAAACTTGATGGAGCAGCTCCCTGTGTCTGTGCCGCTGCCTTTGTGTAGAGGTCAGAAGGGACAAGAAGCTTCATATTAATTTAAAAGGTGCTTGTGGAAAGGACATCAGTGCCTGCTGGCTGGAGATATGCATTTGATAGTCTAGTCCACTCACAGTTTCCAGACACCAGACTTCTTCATATCCTCAGCCATAGTCTTCCTTTAATAAATTAGTTTGCAGTTCCTTAAATCAGCACATGACAGGTGCTGAGGTTATTGAACATGTTAATATATTAAAAGCATCACTCCCTCAGCCCTTAAAGGCAAGGTTATGGCTGCACAGTTTATGATTACTATTTTTCCTGCTCCAGCAGACTCAGCGCTCTGCTAAGCCTCCTCTGGAAACTACAGAGCATGTCCAGCTGGCGGCAAGCTCCCAAAGAATGAACTGCTGTTATAGCAGGGCAGATTGATCAGTAAAATGACCCTGCCCGTGTGTGGTTTTTAGCAGCTGGGTAGAGGGAAAGGGTCTGAGCATCCCTGGGGAGTCCCTGCTGGGAAGAGGATTTGGGACAAGGCTCCTTGGGATGTCACAGCTCTCCAGTGGACTGAGGACAGAGTCATCCTCAGGAATTTGCTGCCTGCTCCCTTACACAATGTGGCGTGAGATGTGGCGCTGGGAACAGAAAAGGACCCAGTGGTCCAGACTCTGAGCAAAAGGGCTCCTTAACTGCCCAGGGAAAGGAGGGGAAAAAGTAAAGAATAAGGGCTGAAAGTCCAAGACTGGCAAAGTCAAGTGAAATTATTAGCTGTTATTTTTTTATACAGAGCAGCTGTTAAGTCCCAGCACCAGCCTCGATGGGCGATGGGCTAATTCTCGGCATTTTGCAATCTGCAAATCCAGCCCATGTACCTTTCCGAAAGATTAGGTTTTGGCTAACGCAAGCTGATAGGCTTGATCCAGAAGGCGGCTAATATTTTATAGCCTGTATCAACACCGGCAGGCAGGCTCAATGTTCAGACTCTCTTCTTTAATCTCTAAGTCAATAAGTATTAAAGATAAAAGCAAGTTTTTTAAAAATGGAAAAGTTTTGCCCAATAAATTATAGAATCACAGAATGGTTTGGGTTGGAAAAGACGCTCAAGCCCATCCAGTCCCACCCTCTGCCATGGGCAGGGACACCTCCCGCTGGATCAGGGGCTCCAAGCCCCATCCAACCTGGCCTGGAACCCCTCCAGGGATGGGGCAGCATGATAAATTAAAGCTTTCCTTTTCATGGAGTCTCACCTGTGGTCATGGCCTCCATGCGGAGATCCAAGTCAAAGCCTGTGTGTTATTTAAGTCGCACATACAGCCTATTTCAAGGGGTCATATTGGCTGAAGAGCACTGGGCAGTGGCTGCTCCTCTGGGTGTGAGGGAATCCCCCAACAAAGTGAGAGTGGTAGAGGAGCTGTTGCTCTCCTTGCGTCTTATTCTAAAGGAGGAGTATGAAAATAGTAGTGGCTGCCCATCCCTGGAGGGGTTCCAGGCCAGGCTGGATGGGGCTTGGAGCCCCTGATCCAGTGGGAGGTGTCCCTGCCCATGGCAGGGTTGGAACTGGATGGGATTTAAGGTCCCTTCCAACCCAAACCATTCCATGATTCTATGAGAATAGCTGAGTCCTGGGAAGCCATGAATGTTTGTATCCCAATGTTGCCTTGAAAGCTGAGATCATGGAATTGGTCATTTGCTGGGGTATTTTTTGTTGTTGTTAAATTGTTCTCATTTAATAGAAGAAATAGAAAGCATGGGGGATGCCCAATACATACAGGAGGTTTTTTCCGTGGTTCTTCGTGTTTCTGCTCTCTACTTTTTGTTTTAACCCTGCCACCTTTAAAACGTGATAATGGATATTCTGAAAAATTAATTTCCCTCTTCTAATTTAAATGGGAAATCGCTTCTAATCCCTATTAAGCCGCTTTAAGTGCTTTTGGAACACTAGAGTTTTAGCTTTCTCAAAACAACACAAGTATTTAAGCTGCTTTAAGTCCAGAATAAGACCTCACAACATCAGAAGAGCTTAAGAAGCCAATAATACATAGTTCTAAGCAGGCATAATGCGAGTGCTGTGCTCATCCTGCCTGTGCTCCTCCAGCAACAGTTGGGGTGGGGTCACCATTCCCCCCGATTCCTCGCTTCATTTCGATATAGCCAGTTTGATTCAAATCCGGGTATATTTTGGTAAACAGTCCTGGGTGAGGATCACTTATACACTTAGGATTCAATACAATGGTTCTGCTATTTAAATCCAGCTTCCCCACCTGCTCATTTCTCTATGCCCCTTCAAATATAGGTTTTTTTCCCCCTGTTTCCAAGGAAGCAATGTTGTGTTTGATTTTTTTTTTAACTTGGGAGCCAAAACTCTGTAAGGCAACAAGTAGCTCTGAGCCCTTCCTTGTAGGAGTCATATCCAGCTTTTACTTAGGCAAAGTGGTGTTGATTTAACTGGAAATTTGCCGAAGGTCTTTAGCATTTAATCCTGCCAGCATTAATTAAGGGGTCTAAAAACACAAACTGTAAGAAGAATCCTGCTAAGATAAATATCATTGTCCTCCAAATTGATCCCAAGATGATAACTCCGCTGGTGTAAAGAAGCCTCAAACTTGTAACTTCCTTCGAAGTATGCAAACTTAGGTCAGAGGAGAATCCAGCCCTTCCTTGAAAGGCTAGCGGCATTCCTATTTCGTTTGAATTTTTTCTTGGGGTGCGTGCAGGGTGCTGTAGACCAGGGGGATTTGCACTGGGAGCTTTTCAGGCTTATCTGGTTCATCAGCGAGTGTGGGTATTGCCTTGTCCAACCAAGTAAGGGTGAAGGCAGATGGAAAGCAGAGTAGGAAAAAGTAGAAGGGGAAAGGAAGCAATACTTGCCCGAAAAGCCTGGAAGAGTTGGGGTTTTTCAGCCTGGAGAAGAGAAGGCTGTGGGGAGACCTTAGAGCAGCTTCCAGTGCTGAAGGAGCTCCAGGAAAGCTGGGGAGGGACTTCATCCAGGGAGTGCAGGGAGAGGATGAGGGGGAATGATTTTTAGCTGAAAGAGGGGAGATTGAGATGAAATCTTAGGAAGAAATGTTTTGCTGTGAGGGTGGGGAGGCCCTGGCCCAGGGTGCCCAGAGCAGTGGGGGCTGCCCCATCCCTGGAGGGGTTCCAGGCCAGGTTGGATGGGGCTTGGAGCCCCTGATCCAGTGGGAGGTGTCCCTGCCCATGGCAGGGGTGGGACTGGATGGGCTTTGAGGTCCCTTCCAACCCAAACCATTCTATGATTCTATGAATTGTTCCTTTGGTATTTTGCATAAATTCATTTGCACAGGGGGGTTGGGCAGTGCCTGGGCAGTGCCTTCTCGCTCTCGCCTGCGCAGGCGGCCTGGGTGGGGAGGGAGAGGAGAAGCCATGGTGTTGCCTTGCACAGTTGCCTCCAGTGAAAGAAAATAAAGAAAGGAAGTGAGCCTGATGGCTTCTGGCTGAGCTTCTCAAACTGAAACATTGCTCAGGGTGGAGCCGAGTCAAAGCAGGGATGAAATCAAGTGATGGGCGCAGAGCTGCCAGACACAGAAGCAGCCAGCTGGGCTCCCTACGTCTGCCCAGATCCTGCAGTGACCAAATGGAGAGTGTGTTGGCACACATAGCCTGGAGGGCAGTGAGAAGGACTCATGTATAAGGACTTTTCCATAAGGATCATCTTCTAGGGACGTGCCCATCTTACTGCGTTTGGTTGATCCCGGAGGCTCCAAAGTACCAGTGCAAACCTGGGCTGTGTCTGGAGGGATCGGTGCGTGCATGAACTGCTCCCGTCCCTGCAGGCAGCCCAGCCTGGACCCTGCTCCCCTCTGGAGACCTCAGCGTACCACGATGAGGGCAGCTGCTTCCCTCATTCTTCCCTCTCATGGGTCTTTTCCGTGTGAAGGTGAATCTCCTAGGTTAGAAATTATCTGGAAGACTTAGTAGGGAAAGGACCAGCAAAACTAAACCAAACCAAACCTGCCCTCCGACATTTGAAGGGGTCAAGGTGGCTGTTGTGTTCCTCTGAGGAGGAGATTCCTTCCGTCAAGGACGAGGTGGATGCAGTCTTGCCTAAAGCATTGCATACAGCATCCCTCGCCGGGTAATTAATGTTGTGTCCTCCCAGCTTAGCCCAAAGCAAATGCCTGCAGCACAGTGAATTTATGAGCTTGTTTTGAGATGTGGTAGCACCAGACTGCCGGGTGGACCTCCCTTCCCCACTCCTTCCACCATGGGATCACAGCTGAATTCCTGAGGTGCCACAGACCTTGGTTTAACCAACAACCCCTGCTCACACCAGGCTTTTCCTTGGCCTTATTTTCAGTGTTTATTGTCATTGGAGGGGATCCAGATAGGGATTTTGCTGTGGTAACTGAGCAAAGATGGGTCGGTTTTGCCAGCCAAGGTGTGAAGTGCCGTGATGGACAGACAGCAGCAGCAGGGGTTGATTTCCACAGGCTGAGTCATTTTGTCTTTTTGCTAGTTAGGTCCAAAACTGAATTCCAGTTCCATGAGGCCACAATTGAACTCGTTAGAATAATTCTTGGTGAAACAGTTTTTCACTTCAAAATAATGGCGATTCTCTGGAGCCAGAGGTGTCCGTCAGAGCAGACTGGGTGGCTTTGGGTCCACAACACAACTCCTGGCCCAAAGCGGAGAAAGAGAGGTTTGATTCAGAGCAAAGACCCGAGCCAAGCTGGCCTCATCGTCCTACCTGAGTGTCCTCATGGTGGGGCTAAGGGTATTTAGGCATAAAGTTTAAAAATAATAAATCTGTCTTATTGGAGCTGTTTTGCTGCATTTAAATGATTAAACATCCTTTGAGTCCACATCCTAGAAAGGTGCCAGATGCACAAGGATATATAGTCAGCCTTTGTCTCTCTTGGTCATTCCTGTTGGAGCTTTTCCATTTTGTATAAAACGGGTTAAATAAATAATTCATGGGCTAAAAAGAAACTCACTTGGTAGCTAGATGGTTATGGCACTCTTCTGAGATGTGAGGGTGTCACGGGTAATTCGCTGCTCCGACAAATAGTTGCTTACTTATTTATACCACCTGGACCAGTGGGAGGGTAGGTTGATAGAGACCCTCTATAATTCCACCCAGCTCAGGGACCAGGAGACTGTGGATTGCAAGACCTCCATCCTCAGCTGAAGGTTGGAATGAAGTGTAAGAATTCATTTTTTGCTCTTTTTTTGGGGGGGGGTGAGAAAAACAAGCCTGGTGTTTAGCAACACCTTAGTGTCAGCTAACAGCCAGGTTGATGGCACCTCCTCTTGCTGCAGTGAATTTGAAGTGCTCAGCGAGCTCCTGGGCTCTCCTGGGAGAGTCAGCAGCCCTTGGTGGAGCTTCAACAAGGGCCCATCCACGTTTCTTCTCCTCATCAGTTCAGCCCATAGAGAGGGGTGGGAAAGGAAAGAGAAAAGTGGGGGGGTTTTTTCTTTATTTCTCTGACTTTTCTCTCCAGTCCATTTGCCTTCCTTTTCCCCTTCAAACTATGTTCCCCTTGGAACCTTTCCGTTGGGTATAAGTAGAGTTAATAACTGTCTAATTAACCTGACTCTAATTTGGGAGTCAGAATTAAAGAGATGCCCTGTGAGGCCACCATGCCCACAAGTCATGCCATCACACCATCCCAGAGCGATATCCAATGCCCCCCGTCCCAGATTCGCCTGTGCAGGGGCTGCTCTTTCCATCCCTGCCCTGAGGAACCCTCATTATTTCTCAGTGTGTTCACGCAGTGCTGCAAGAATGGTGCTCAGGGCTTCAGAGGACATCCAGAATTCTGGATGGCTTTAAATTAGAAGGGGAAAGGCTTAGATTAAACATTAGGAAGAAATTCTTCACAATGAGGGTGGGGAGACCCTGGCCCAGGTTGCCCAGAGCAGTGGTGGCTGCCCCATCCCTGGAGGGGTTCCAGGACAGATTGGATGGGGCTTGGAGCCCCTGATCCAGTGGGAGGTGTCCCTGCCCATGGCAGGGGGTGGAACTGGATGGGCTTGAAGGTCTTTTCCAACCCAAACCATTCCAGGATTCTATGATTCTATGACTCCTCCTGCTCCAGCTAGCTGAGAACTTTGGCGTGGCGCTTCAGTGCATACCAGAGTACCTAAGGCTTCGGGCTGCAGAAAGAGGGTGGTTGTAGGGTTTTTCCTTGTTACTGGTATCTCCAGCACTCATTTTGGTAGCACCAGTCTGTCCCATGGTGCTAAGCAGCTCCTCACCTCCAGGCAGGTGACCCTGCGGGCTGGGATGCGGTGGGAGGTGATGCTACATTGAGATGTGTTTCTCTTCCCTGCTTTCCTACCATTTTTCATTGCTGCACCATCACAGCCGAAAGCAACCCAGGACTTTTCTTGCTCCCAGACCCAGATGGGCATGGACTGATTTTTCAGGTTGCAAACACCTGAGAGGTCACACAACCCTGCCAGCACCTCCTGTCCCACCCCAGTGCAATAGCAAAGGAACCGAAGGGAGGACTTGTGTCCTGGGGTACTGGAAATGGATGGTGGTTCGGGGAGAGTCAGAGGCTCCTTTGCCTGGTTGAGAGCCAAATTACTGACTTGTTACTGCTAAGCTTACATAATGAACGAAGAGAAAGAGAAAAAATGACCCATATTGACCCAAATCTCTTTTCTGCTTCTTTTCAGGGAATCTGACTAAACATATGAAGTCAAAGGCCCACAGCAAAAAATGTCAGGAGATGGGCGTGTTGGTATCTTCACTGGTGGATCTGGAAGCCGAAGAAGGTAAAATCTTTTACTTTATAAACCTGCTGTTGATGCTAAGAGAGGGAAGTGTCAATTCAGGCAGGAGACGTGTGTCCTTTCAAAGTTGTGGAGCAGTTTTGCTCACCCCAGGCTCCATCCAGCATCTAAGGGAGGATTTCTGCTTGCATGGGGTGGGTTATGGGGCCATCCCAGGAGGCTGCATCCATGGGACATGAGCCCGTGTCTCCTGGCTGGGTGCTGTGCCTGTTTGTCTGATGTATTTTAGCTGGCTGTAGACGGGGACGAGAGGAAACAGATGGGTAGAGAGAATCCTGCGTTCAGCCCAGTGCTCTGCTTGTGGGCTCTAGACATTATAAACAGTGGAACTGGCATGAGAAGGTGGTTTGTGGTGTTTAGGGATATCTCTAGCAGGGAGTTCAGACTGCTATGCTCTGGAAGTGCCTAGGTCTCTCTAGGCCATGGAAGAAATCTCTGAAGCAGCAAAATACTCGAATAATGTGTTCTTTTTTATGTCTCTCACTACAAGAAAGACATTGAGAGACTGGAGCGCATCCAGAGAAGGGAACAGAGCCAAGGGCTGGAGAACAAGGGTTATGAGGAGCAGTTGAGGGACCTGGGGTTGTTTAGCCTGGAGAAAAGGAGGCTGAGGGGAGACCTCATCACTGTCTACAACTGCCTGAAAAGAGATTGTACTGAGGTGGGTCTTGGTCTCTTCTCCCAAGGGACAGGTGATGGGACCAGAGGAAATGGCCTCAAGTTGTGCCAGAGCAGGTTCAGATTTCAAATTTCTTCTACAAAGGGGTTCTCAGACGCTGGCAGAGGCTGCGCAGGGAGGTGGTGGAGTCCCCATCCCTCGAGGTGTTTAAAAGATGGGCAGATGAAGTGCTCAGGGATCTGGTTTAGTAGTGGACAGGTACGGTTGGCCTCCATGATCTCAAAAGGTCTTCTATGATTCTATAGGAACAGGACTCACGCCTGAGGATGAATTGACCGTGAATCCCCACTTTGCTGTTAAAAACACGGCCTGGTGGGTGAAGGATCCTAATCAATCCTACCACCCATGGTTAGGATTTGACAGCATATTTTACTGGAGCTTAAGTGCTGAGCGTGAGTGCAGGAGTGACCCTTCGGTGCATGGCTTATGGAGGCCGCAGTGATGTTCTTGCAGAAGGGACACACTCCAGCCATACAGAGGTGTTGGTGATTCAGAGATGATGTTAATGATTTCTCCTGAAAGGACTTCCAGAGAAAGATTTTTCCATCTTCTAGGGACCTGCCCATCCCAGGAGACCCCAAATTAACAGTACAAACCTGGGCTGTGTCTGGAGGGACTGGGAGCATGAGCTGCTCCCATCCCTGCAGGCGGCCCCAGCCTGGACCCCACACCCCTGCTGGAGACCTCAGTGTGCCAGAGTGGGATGTGAGCAGGATGAGGGCAGCTGCTTCCCTCATCCCTCGCTCTCACGGGTCTTTTCCATGTGAGGGTGAATCTCCAAGGCCAGAAATTATCTGGAAGACTTCTTAGTAGGGAAAGAGCCAGCAAAACTAAAATAAGATGGTGCTTTGACATTTAACGGCATTATTCGCAGCGCTTTACAAGAAGATACATTTACCCTGACTCACCTGCTTATTTCTTTCATTTACTTCTGCACAAACACACACACACGACATCTGTTCAAGGCTCTGTAAATTCAGGAGTCTGCCTGTTCTGTGAGAAGGACGCATGACTCTCGTATTTAGTAATTTCCGCCCTGCTTTATAGTATCTGCAGCTGAATTTCCCTGAAGTCATCCCAAGAAACAGATCTCCTCCTGGGAGCCTGGGCAGCATCAGGCAGGAGTGTGATGGCCGTAAGCACTCCTGTCTCCGTCAGAAATGGGGAGAGAAAGGTGTGAAAGATCTCCGAGCTGGGAGATGAAGGAACATGGGGAAATCTCATATATACTTAGCCCTTGGAGCTAAAAATGTATATTTTACCCAAATTATTGGAGGCTGCACTCTGACAGCTGTGAAGGGTTGGGTTATGTGTCCCCAGGGTACAGTTAGATGATTTTATGATTGTTATTCTGTTTCCTTTAGCAAGACCCTGAGTATTCTGGGCTGGAGCCGCAGTGCAGGAATGATGGGGAAGAAGCCTTAGGGGTTGTGGAGCTCCAGTCCTCATGAAATTTTGGGTCATCTGTGTTTGCCTTCAGCAGGGTTGTTTGGGTTTATAGGGAACACTGCACATAGCAGCGACAGAGGGAAGAGAGGTTCTGGGAGCACAGGACTGTCTCTGTCATGGTGTATTTATTCCTGGCTAAAACACTTAGTGCTGCAGAGAAGGGTGGTGTTTTCTGTTTGCATTGCGTTGCAGGCTGGTCATGACACCACTGACCCTTCCTGGCTGCCACCCCAGAAATCCCAGTATGAAAGCAGCTCTTGTGGTTGCTTTCAGCACTTTTTTTTTTCCCTTTGTTTCCTGTTCTCCCCCCAAACGATTTTGTCTCACCCCAAACCATTTTGATTCCCCCTTCTCTGAGATTCATTCTGCCACAGCCCACAAGGGTTTGTTGACAATGGGTTAAAATGAACTTCATAAAACACATGGCGCCAGGGTTATTTTTATAAAGTGAACATCAGCTGAGCAAGTACTGGAGACGGTGCTGCGAGCCAGGGAATGTTAACTCGGCAGGAACAACAAACAGCGCTTATCACCCTGGTCCCCTGCTGAGGTCAAGTCCATCAGAGGCTTTATTGGGAAAGGGGTTGGTTCGCGGGACATGGGCAGTGTCACATGCTTCCTGCTTCATAGGCAATTAACAATCACTAAGTGTGTTTCCTCCATGGCCCGTGGTGGGAACGGGGTTGCTCTGCTGCAGGCTGTAGCCTCTGTCCCGCGGCGGGAGCTCATGGTGAGGTGGTGCCCAGCACCAGGGAGGCTGTGCCCGCCAGGCAGCCCTGGCTGCTGGCACCCTCTGAGGTGCTTTAACTCTCAGGTTTTGGATATCGAAGTTCAGAAATGCTGTCCTCGCTGTGTGCTCTGTCCTCAGGGTATCTCCATGCTGGTTCAACTGCGTGAGGACACGTGCAGGCACTGGCATGCTGTTGCCTCAAACTGCAGGAGCAACTAACAAGACATCTGTGGTTCAGGGCATCTACCACACTTCCAAACACATGCTGAGCAGAGTTTGGGAGTTCGGATGCCCCTGAGACCATTCCTGCAGAGGATGTTGGACATCCACCCTGTTTTGGAGACACAGAGGTGTAGAGCAATCTGATAGGGCCGCAGGGCTTGTGTCACTGCCCTGGGACAAACATGGCCCAACTTGCCAGCAGAGAACCTATAGGAGATATCTGCGAAGTCCCACTGGCTGACCAGTCCAAACCCCAGTGATCCCCCACTGGAGTGGTACCAATATCCTTTTGCTCCTGGGTTCTGGTTCAAGTAGAGTAACCTGGGCAGCCAGGGGAAAAGGACATGGGAGAAAGAAAAGATCCCTTTGGTATTAGAAAGGCCTTGGATCTGTTAAAGTGAGTCCAGAGGAGCCCACGGAGATGATCCGAGGGCTGGAGCACCTCCCGTACCAGAACAGGCTGAGAGAGTTGGGGTTGTTCAGCCTGGAGAAGAGAAGGCTCAGGAGAGACCTTAGAGCAGCTTCCAGTGCTGAAAGGGACTCCAGGAAAGCTGGGGGGGGGCTTTGATCAGGGGAGTGCAGGGTGAGGTGGAACGGTTTTCAGCTGCAAGAGGGAAGATTGAGATGAGATCTTAGAAAGAAATGTTTTGCTGTGAGAGTGGGGAGGCCCTGGCCCAGGTTGCCCAGAGCAGTGGTGGCTGCCCCATCCCTGGAAGGGTTCCAGGCCAGGTTGGATGGGGCTTGGAGCCCCTGATCCAGTGGGAGGTGTCCCTGCCCATGGCAGGGGGTGGAACTGGATTGGTTTTAAGGTTCCTTCCAACCCACTCCCATGCCACGCAGAGTAAACATCTAACCAAGGCTATGGATATCTGACCTGGCCGACAGCGTATCACTGCCTCAAGGGATGGCTTCCTTCCTTTTAAATCTGCTTATACTCTTGGCTTTTCCCCAGCTCTTCAGAGCAACCTTTCAATCAGTGACATGCTGTACTTGGCCGTGGCCTTTCCACAGGGGGCATGGCCAGAAGAAAACCCAATCAGGGCTTTTGCAATAGCTGCCCCAAGGGGAAAGCGTTGGTGTGATGTGAGCAGGGGGAGGCTGCTCCTGTGTGGGGTTGCTGGAGAACTTCAGCCCAGGAAATCACTTCAAATAATTGATTAGCTGGTGGGCTCCAGAAATGCTGTCGTACCATCCATCTGATGATGATCCTGGTAGGGAAAGAGCAAAGTGTCTCCTGAAATGTTGGTTGTGTGACTCTGAAAAGTACAACTGTTATTTTAAAGCTTTCCATTATAGTCAATTAGAACTAATGAATTGTATTAATTGAGTGTCACTTTGGGAAACCAGCAAATCAGAAGTCCTGTTGTTGTTGCACGTAGTTGTAGGCTTCTGAGGGCAGAACTGCAAGGGCTTATTTCACTGGTCCAGGGGATGCTTTCAATCATCATTTCCTTCAGTCACTCATCCCTGGATTCGTAGAGGGTTAATTTTAGTGAGCTCGGCGACCCGGTGGAGGAGTGGTGTGAAAAGCTGGTGGGAACACTCTGCTTGGAAAAACAGAGGTATGGCAGGCAATGAGGCTGAGCTGGGCTCGTGGAATCATAGAGTCATGGAAAGGTTGGGGTTGGAAGGGACCTCAAAACCCATCCAGTTCCATAGGCATGGATCAGGTTGCTCAGAGAACCATCCAACCTGGCCTGGAACCCCTCCAGGGATGGGGCAGCCACCACTGCTCTGGGCAACCTGGGCCAGGGCCTCCCCACCCTCACAGCAAAACATTCCTTCCTGAGATCTCATCTAAATTAAAACAACAAATCTAAAAAAAAATCCCAAGGTGGATCTGCCTCGCATCCCTAGATCTGCTGGGAGAGCACTCAGTAGGAAGGATGGGACCGTCAACTAGGGGACCTTTTTTTGACCGTTGTTAAATCACTGGTCTGTGACTGCTTGGGGCTGAACACATGGTGGTTGAACACCAGCCCAGCAAGGAAGGACCATACCAGAGGACAGGAACCCATTAGCTTTCGGAAGGGACTCCTCTCCCATTGTTGCTGTTGGCTGCACGGCTGCTCGCTGGAATGTGTTGCAATGTCTGGGCTTTATTGCATTATGCAAGCAAGCCGTGTAATTTTAGAATTACAGAAAATATACCGTCCCCGTTTCCTCCCATTGATGAAGACCATTTGTGTTTGTGTAAAGGGGACGGTTTGCCAGGAAGGAATGCAGGAAGGTGAAAAAGGAAAGATGTAGCGGGCATTTCCTTTCATAGAATCACAGAATAGTTTGGGTTGGAAGGGACCTTAAAGCCCATCCAGTTCCACCCCCTGCCATGGGCAGGGACACCTCCCACTGGATCAGGGGCTCCAAGCCCCATCCAACCTGGCCTGGAACCCCTCCAGGGATGGGGCACCACCACTGCTCTGGGCAACCTGGGCCAGGGCCTCCCCACCCTCATCATGAAGGATTTCTTCCTAATGTCTAATCTAAATCTTCCCCCTTCCAATTTAAAGCCATTCCCCCTCATCCAAGCACTCTATGCCCTTGTGAAAAGTCCCTCCCCAGCTTTCCTGGAGCCCCTTTCAGCACTGGAAGCTGCTCTAAGATCTCCCTGACCCTTCTCTTCCCCAGGCTGAACAACTCAAATCTTCAGCCTGTCCTCATAGCAGAGGTGCTCCAGCCCTCAGATCATCTCCGTGGACTCCTCTGGACTCGCTCCAACAGATCCATATTCTTCCTATGTTGGGAATTCTGAACTGGAATCATAGAACAGTGGGATGTTAAAGGGACCCATCCCTTTGGAAGGGATTTGGAAGGGACATTACAGACCCATCCAGTTCCACGCCCCTGCTTTGGGATTATTTCCTTCCAGCTTCTCTTTGTCCCGGGTTAAAGCTAACATTGGACTTCTGAAATTTCAAGTACTGTGCCCCATGAGTAAGGAGGCCCATTGTTCACGAATGCCAAGTAAATACTGAATAAAGCAGCTGAGAAGATGGTCAGAAAGTCCTATTTTTTACTGTAATGGCTGTGGATATTCGGATGGATGAGAAAATAACTTGAAAATGACAGAAAGCTGCGTGAGAAAGTTCACAGCAGATTCACACATCCCCTCTTCTTAGAGCAGTGGATTGCAAAGACCCTTCCCCTGTGTAAGCACAGTTTCTTCTCTTCTTTGCAGGGAGGCTCAGAACAGAGCTGAGCATGGACTATTTTAATTAAAAAAACAAAAGATGACTATTTCCATGTGACATGAAGCCGCGCGGGAAGATCCCTCTGCTTTCCTTTTGGGGGCAGACAGGGAGGGAGCGGCAGTTCCTAAACCGCCCTGGATTATTTTATACTGGAGTTCTATTTCACTTGATTGTTTTTATTGCTATTTAAGGGGCAGGAGAAAGTAAGGGATGTTGCTATAAAAGGAGCCTGGAGTATAATTCTTCACTCCTGCATTGGGTTTGTGGGGTGTGATTGCATCAGTTTGGTAGAATAACACACGTGTAATGAAATGCAGCCCTCAGACGCAGCCATGGACAAGGCACGTTTTCACTACCCCCTCTCTCTTGTCCCTTCCCCACCTCCCTCCCTCTCTCACTTCTCCTGACTTGCCCTTTCCCTGCCCATTAGCTCAGCAAAATGCATTTCAGTTGCAAGGAAGCCAGGGCTCAGGTCTGAGCTCTCTTTCTGCCTGCAAGGAGGCCAAAGCAAACTCCCTTTGGGCTGTCCCAGTGCTCACTGAAACGTTTCCCTCAGTGGCAAATGCAAACAACTCCCCAGCGCGGAGCTGGCTTCGTATTTCCCTCATTCCGCACTTCTGACCTTAGCCTGGCCAGCGCTTGTCCGTAGTGTGACTGGGGCCAAGCAAGGAGACCACACAGGACAATGGGGACAGGCTGAGAGGTGGCGTTGTTCAGCCTGGAGAGAGACCTTAGAGCAGCTTCCAGTACTGAAAGGGGCTCCAGGAAAGCTGGGGAGGGGCTCTGGATCAGGGAGGGCAGGGACAGGATGACGGCAAAGGGTTTTCAGCTGAGATTGAGATGAGATCTCAGGAAGAACTGTTTTGCTGTGAGGGTGGGGAGGCCCTGGCCCAGGTTGCCCAGAGCAGTGGTGGCTGCCCCATCCCTGGAGGGGTTCCAGGCCAGGTTGGATGGGGCTTGGAGCCCCTGATCCAGTGGGAGGTGTCCCTGCCCATGGCAGGGAGGTTAGAACTAGATGGACTCTAAGGTCCCTTCCAACCCAATCCATCCCATGATTCTACGACATCCCATCTCTCTCAGAGCCATGCAGGACAGGCTGAGGCCATCACTGCCTTTCCATCCCGAAGCCCATAGATGCCAAACCCTGAAACCAGAGGCAGAGAGCAACTCATAGCTCTAGTGGTGAAATGCATTCCTTCTCCAAGCAAGAAATGTGCACAGTTCATCCTATAACAGAGAGGACTGGTCGTTTAGAATAATATTTGTTCTGAACTCAGTTCCTTTGGGAGTTTGTGGACAACGTGCCACTGGATGCGGGGTCCAGCACACACCATCATTACACAGCATTGCACAACACCAGTCAGCCTTTTGGTGCAGAGCCACTGGCTGCGACTCGACACCGTATGAGTTCTGTGGGAGGTCTCGCTTCACAGCCTGGATAACAGCTACTTTTGGAACAGGGTGGGGAGCAAATGAGATGCATTTCATACTCACTCTTGGGTGGATAATCAGCCTTAATGTCTAAATACATGTCTAATTTCAATGGTGTGGCCAAATACTTCACAAGCATTCATTACGAAGGTTGTGTCATTCAAAGGAAACCAAATTAGGCTTTTTATCCATAGATCACAGTGACTTCTCACTGTGTGGCCACGTCCCCTTCTGAAAACCACCCTGTCTGCTGCAGGCAGGTGTGGTCCAGCCTCAGCATTAGATCTGTTTAGCTTCCCCTCTGGCTCATCCTGCTGACTGATGGCAGTTCTGAATGGAAAGCCTTTTCAGCGTTCATCAGAGGAGAAAGTGTCCTGGGCTGAACTGATGGGCAAAAGAGGCCAGCGTTAGCTACCCGGGCTTCACCCAGCTCTCAAAGCAGCATCTGGGCACTCCCTTTCCAAAGCCGGGGACCAAGCAAATCGTAGAATCATAGATTCCCATCACCTCTGTACCTGTAGTCTTGGTGCTTGGCACAAGCAGGGTTGGAGCAGTGGGGATTTGCAGGAAAGCCTCCTGACAGTGGGATTTTGTTGAGCTACAGTGACATCCAGTGGCTGTTCCCGATGGACCTCACCAGGCTGAACTTGCCTTTCTGCCAAGATCCCTGCACATCTGGCGTGGGGAAATGCAGATTTTGCTGAGTGCAGAGCAGAGCAGCAGGAGAGCTGGCAGCAATCAGCTTGGGAGCTTGGTACCCATCACAGAAAGCTGCTGTTGGCTCTTCAAGCAGGAGAGCTATGCTCTGTTTTTTACCTGCAGATTTATTCCAAATCCTTTAGAATCTGCTTTCTGCACACTCCTCATTGTTTACAAGTTCATATTAAAAAGCATCCCAGTGCAAGGCTGTCCACAGACAGATTCTGACACAAAGAACCTTCTCCATCACCACCAGCATTTATCAAAAGAAGGGAAAAGCCTCAGTGGTTCTTCCAACCTGTTTGCTTCCTAATAAAAGTCCTCTTTGCCAATGTTGAACTATCATATAATCCAGGAAGAAAAAGGTCCAACACATGGAGGATGTGAGCAGTCATCCCAGCAACTTTCTCGTGCTTTAGCAGCTGTAGGTGGTTTGTAGTCACCAGTGCAACAGAGAGCCCACCAAGTGGGCACCAGCCACAGGAAGCCCACCAAGGGATGGCAGTGCCGCTTTTCTCCTTGTCTAGTAAAGGCTTTTTGAGTTTCTAGAGAAAGGCAGGCAGGGTCTGTGAAGGTGTTGAGGTGGCAGGGACGGAGGGCTGCCTGTGTTCACAGAGCAATGGCTGGAACTAAGATTAGGGTTGAGTGGGAGATACCAAGGGTGGGATTCACTGGAATCCACTGGGATCATTTGGAGTAGAGTTGCAAGACTTCGAAGGAGGAGATGAGCAGATCTAGGAAATAGCTGGTCCTCTCTCCTTTTGTCCCCTTAGACCTTTTGAGCAGGTATAGCACAAAAATTGTCCCTGTTTGTGTGTTTTACACTCTCTGTCTTGTGCTTGTCCATCCCTTCAGGAACCAGTGAAGACCTATTCCAGGACTCTGAGGGGCAGGAGGGATCTGAGCCAATTGAGGAACACCAGTTTTCAGACCTAGAGGAATCTGATGATGATGATGACAATGAAGATGATGAAGATGAGGAGGAAGAGGAGGGCCAAGATGAGCCACCTTTAAAGTTGCTGGAAGTCAAACATACCATCCTCCCGATGATATACTCTTCAGGTGGCTCTCCATCTTCTCAAGAGGAAGGCACTGAAACAGCATTGTCCTTAGCCCAAGAAACTGTTTCCAGCAGCCAAAAAGTAGGTGAAGGCCAGCAGGCCTCCTCCTCAGGGCTGGAAACAAAGTGGTCAGCAGACAGCAGTGATATTGCTGTGTGCCACAGCTTCTTGAGTCTCCACAGACCAGCTTTGACCTCCACAGAACAATTGGCTTCTGCCGAAAGAGAGTCTGTCACAAGGCCACAGATGTCTTTAGTTATGGACCTGTCAACCTCAAAAGACACCTCCCCGAGAAAAAGGTGGTCTCCAAGCCAGGACTCTGGCAGAGGTGGTGGCAGCAGCAGACCAATGCTAGCGAGAAAGCACCTATTAACCAAAAATGAAACTTCACCCAAACGGTTTTCACCAACTGGAGAGCTGTCTTCTCTAAGGTGTCTGTCTCCAGGGAGAGGGTTGTCTCCTTGCCAGCGCGTCTCTCCCAGGAGGGAGGCATCTCCACTGAGATGTGTGTCACCAAGACTTGAGCTGTCGCCCAGCAGGCATCTTTCCCCCAGAAGAGAGCTGTCCCCAAGAACATACCTTCCACCAGAAGGAGAAGTCTCCCCTGTGAGGCACTCGTCACCGAGCAGAGAGATGTCATCAGTCAGATATTTATCACTGAAGAAAGTCTTGTCTCCAGGCTGTTCAGAGTCGCCGAGGTATCCATCCCCCGGGAAAGAGGACTTGCCTGGCACTAGCAAATCAGCAGATGACAAAGTTCAAAGCTCATACCAAGCCCAGCATGGGATATTATCTTTGATGCCTCTACCTCACAGGTTCTTTGGCAAAAACGTACAGCTCTATGAGTCCAAGCCGGTAAGTTCAAGCCCTTCTTACTTTCCAGTCCCCGCAGTACATTCTCTGATATGGTTTTTAATGAAGGTTGCTATGCAGAAGTGCACAGTGACACTGGCTGGGACCAATGTCACGGGTAACCCAGAGAAAAGGGACAGCGGACAACACTGGGGTTTGTACCCATTTTGGTCCTGCCCATCTCAGTTGAAGAGGAATGAAGTTGTCCTTTCTTCAAGAGTTTATTTACACTGACCCAACCAGTCTCCTGCTGAGACAAGCAGTAAGGAGACCACTTCATAATGACTGGTTGTCACTAAAAGGCTTTTTTTTCCCCTGGGAATTTCATACCCATTTCTGAGATTTCCCCAGCTTGGATGAAGCTAGAACCATTTCTTGCTGCTCAGTGCCCTGAACTCCTCCTTGCACTTATTGCTGACTGCTGGGCTATGTCCATATGCGGCCAACTCTTAGATCAACTGCTGAGCAATGTTTGTTTGGCCATCTCTGATTTCACCTTGCTTCTCTCTTCAGCACAGAGAGGTGTTTCCCACTGGGTCTGGAAAATTACTTAATCTCTCTGCTGGATATATCAAATCCTATGGGTAAAGGAAAATTGCTTGTTCCTCCCACTGCTACAGGCAAATTAGACGCTGGGTTTGGTGGAACGTTTCCCATTTCTCCTGAAGTGCCTGGCTCTCCTGCAATTTATGCTGATGCATAGCATAAGTCCACCGTGAAACTGGTGTGAGGAGAGACTCAGGCCCTTAGGGACCACACAGGGAACAGAGAGGCCTTAATACAACCTCTGGAGAACTTGTCATTTCAGATGCTGACCCAGGTCTTCTCCAGAAAAGTCACGCAGCCCAGTGTGTGTTTCTTCCACGTCTATGCTAACGTACCAGCTTTTGGTGCTGCCTTCTTTCCGCTTTCTGCTCTGAGTGGGACCTTCTCAGGCACTGTCCTTTGGTTTAGATCCAAACTTTTCCTTTTTAATGCTGCTTCTATTTCCTATCGATTAACTTCTCGTGCTCAGTCTCAGGGCTGTGGAAACCCTGGTCCTTCAACTCTGAAGTATCTCTGTCAGGAAAACCACCCGCCACCCCTACTTGTAGCAAGTCCTGTAAGTCCACAGTAGGAGACAGTGCTGTACACCCCTGCTCATCTGCCCATTCACCCTTTTAACTTACGCTCTCTCACACACTCCTTTTTGCTCCATTTCCCTGCTCCTTTTCTGCACTCAAAGTCACCACTGTCATTTTTCCAGTGTGCTTCCAAAGCAACAATAAAGACCCGAATGCAAATCCTTCTGTTTATCAGTGAGATGGACAGGCTTTCACTGCAAAATTAAGTTCCTGGTCAGGCTACAAGAAAAAAAAAGATCAGACGTGGATTTATCTGATCCCAAATGGAGCACTGTGCTCCAAACTGGTGCTCCAGGCATTGTTTAGAAAGATGGTGACCATCCTAGCTTACCTTCAGTGCAAGGCTTTCTGCCAAATCTGTGCATCAAGCCTGACTGTGACCACCTCTTCACAGTCTTGGCTCTTGCAGTAGGTTGTCTCTCCTCGTGGCTGTTGCACCATTGAGATATGCGCTTCGGGGTTTCCCAGCACCCCTATAGTGATTCTGTCCAGACTTCATGTGGGATAAGTGAGATTTAGCCAGTGTTTGGGCTTGTAACCTCTGACCACTATCTTCTCTCGCTTTCCCTTCTGTTCTCTTTCACTGCTTTCCTCTGTCACCTCTTCAGAGAGAACCAGCTCGCAGGCTCACACAATTCTCCATAATTCTACAGAGAAACAAGCCCCTCGATAAATCCTCACGTTTTCTAGCTAACCCCATCTTAATGGAAAGCTGATTTCAGTTTCTGTTGCCTCCTCTTCTTGGGAGTCCTGTCTAGGGGTTTAGTTATAACCTCATCACTAATTACTCCATTTCTGTTTAGCCGCATATCTCTCCATGATGTACATTAGGAAACTATGTGAAGCACCGAGAGAGAAAGAGGAAAAGGTAAAATGATAGGGACTTAACCCTTGATTTCTACAGACCACACCATGAGGGTGGTGGTGGGGACCACACTGATGGGTGTGCTTTGTGTCTAAGGAGAGTTAATGCCATCTCTCCCTCAGTCCAAACCATCCTTGCGATTAGCAGCTGTAAGGATGGAATCCTGCTCTAAGAAAGTACAGTAAAAATAAATCACATTATTCTGGGCCTGCAGAAACCCCGTGTACTGAACGGGATCCAAAGCGGCTCAGGGTCCAGGACTCTGCAGGGGTTTCAAAGGCGACTCTGAGCATAGACCAAGGGGTAATGGTTTTAAACTAAAAGAGGGCGGATTCACACTGGATTCACACATTAAAATGAGGGTGGTAAAGTACCGGCCCAGGTTGCCCAGAGCGGTGGTGGCTGCCCCATCCCTGGAGACATTCAAGGTCAGGTTGGATGGGGCTCTGAGCAACCTGATCAAGTTGAAGATGTTCCTGCTCACTGCAGGGGGGGTGGACTGGATGGGCTTGAAAAGTCCCTTCCAACCCAAACCTTTCTATGATTTTATAATGATCCAAGCCTGAACCAAAGCTCTGGGTCTGTGCCCCAACAGACAGTGGTCTTATTTGTACCCAGAAGGCAAATGTTGTGGCTTGTGTTGCTCCTTACCTTAAAGGTTTGGAGGTCCAAATCTTCCTCAGTTGATTGATCTCCCTCAAATTAGAATCAAAAGTTAAAGAAACCAATCTTTGTAGTGAGCATTAATGATGCCATTGCTGTAACTTGTATGATGCACTGATTCAGCTGTTTCTTTTTCCTCTCTGATGCAGAAGATAGAACCACGAAGCCCAACATGCTCACCTGGCATCACGCAGCCCGTCTGCTCCAGACCCTTGCAGGCCCCTCATGAGATACATGTCCACACTCCCAGCCGAGGGGAGGAGAATGTCTTCAGCCATCTCCCGTTGCATTCGCAGCAGCTCACGAGGACCCCGTATCCCATGATTCCCATTGGGGGCATCCAGATGGTCCAGGCGAGGCCGAGCACCCATCCCGGCTTGGTGCCAAGTTCAGTTGTGTCCCTGCAAGCGAGATACTTTGCCTCTGGTGGCAGCAGCTTCGCAGAGTTCAGCCAGGCTCCCGAGGGGGATGAGGAGCCACAGGTCCCGCGGGAGCCGTCGTCGGCATCCGTCTCCCCGGTTGCAAAGGTTTCTAAATACACACTGTCCCCAGAGCTTACGAGCAGAGAAGAGAAAATGAGGACTAGTGAGCTTCAGCAAAAGACAGACCAGGAGGAATACAGGGTAAAAATGTTTGCTGAGTCTAGCCACGCAGAGCAGGCAGGCTGCTCGGCGTCCCCAGCCAGCCCCAGCCCAACCGACGAGCACTCTCCAAAGCCTTCGACAAGCGGGGAAGAACCCTTAATAAAACCGGGCAAGAAGCAATCGGGCAGCTCGAGCACTTCTTTGGAATCATCCTGCACTTTCATCTCAGATCTCCCCTCCCAGCCGTTGGACCGAAGCAGCAGCACCGGCTGCCTCTCAGAGCCCTCATCGAGCCATTCGCACGCCCAACCGTTCACCATCCGGAGGAGAAACCTCTCCGGAGAGCCCAGTCGCCGAGGGGGATCCTCCAGGAAGAGCAGTCCACACCTAGAGCACGCAGATTTGGGTCAAACTCAAACAAAGGTGGACGAAAACACAGGCAGTACTTAAACCTCCACCATCTGTTCCACCTTTAGGCTTCCTCTGTAAAATCAACAGACATTTTCAACACTATTTCCTTTAGTATAATCCTCGCTATACGAAGCACTCTAGTGAATGACCAAACCCATGGAAGATTCCTGGTTTTCTTTGTCCCAGTCTGGTATTATCTCCACATGTATGCAGTTACTTGTGCCTTTTTCTATACCTTTTGTTGCTTGAAATGTACAAAAATGTTTGAGGCTGTGAATATTTTTTTAGAGTTTTGGGGGAAGGGGTTTGTTAGACCTTGTCTTTTTTTTTTTGCCATTGAGGTGTGTGTTCTTATGGGCCTGAGAGATGCAGAAAGGAAAGGGTTAAGCATTTTAAGAGGAAGAAGATGCACTGAAAACAAAAACAAAACAGAGAAAACTTTTTTATATTGATTAAATGATTAAAAAAAAAAACCAAACCCCACACCCTTGCTCCTTGTGTACAGAAGTTTATGATTCATATTTATTATAATTTAATTCTCGCAAAGTGCTTGTTTTCTTTTTTTCTCGCATCCCTCCGATTGCCTATGGTTGTGCTTTAAACACTTGAGACTGCTTTACATTGGAAAAAGAAAAATGTGTTTATCCTGAACTTGTACCTGAAACTCGCAATTCCTTGAGGAGGGGGAGGTTCGTTCCAGAGAGAAATTGTCCCTTGAAAGAGAGAAAAATGCATCCTGAACATCCCTCCCTCCTGCAGAACCCAGCAAAGCACTTTTCTTAAAAGGGACACACACAAAAAAATGGGTTTTCTTCAAAGATTTCATTGCAAGAACACAGGAATGTATCGAATGTAGAGCCAATGCCAGGGACGGCAGCTCTCGCTGGATGAGCCGGCCTCCTGCTTGCTTTAATCCTTTCATCTCGATGCCCCCAGCATCACCCCGGCCAAGTCCTGACTGTGCCTGAGAGCCCCTCTGCTCTGGGGGTCGGAAGCCCTCTCTCAACACCCTCTGTTGGTTTAAAAGTGGGAGCAAACTCCTCTTTGCAACTGATCTATCCTCCCTAAGTCTTGAGTCACGGTCCAGCTTCCTCCATCCCATCCCATCCCAACCCATCCCATCCTATCTCAACCCATCCCAACCCATCCCATCCTATCTCATCCCTTCCCAACCCATCCCACCCCATCCCATCTCAACCCATCCCAACCCATCCCATCTCAACCCATCCCCATCCCATCCCATCCCGCTCAGCCCTGGCTGGTTTGGCCCCGTGGGGCTCTAGGGATGCAGGAGGAGTTTGCGCTCTGCTCGTCGAGCCGCCCACCGCCCCGTGCCCCACACAGGACTGTGTCTGATTTGAATTCTCTTGATTTATTTAAGCAGAATGTCCTGAAAGCAGCCCTTATTGTGCAGACGGGCCTTTTCTTTTTGGTGTTTTGGAAGCAAAAAGCTATGATGCTGAGTGGTTCCTGTTTGCCGTCAGCTTGTTCTGCATGCACAGTTAAGTTTTCCAGAGCAGATTTTGACCTCTAAGCATCCATAGCAGAGCAATGGCCTCTACTGCCAAAAAATACCAAATACAGAGAGACGCGACGAGCCTGTCCTCTCTGTCACATTAACACACTTTTTAACCACAAACCTTCGATACATGTTTGTCCTAGCCGGCTCTTTACTACTTCAGAGGGTTTTCTGGGCTATGGAATCTGTACAAACCTCTTTTTTTCTCTTGTTTTTTTTTTTTTTTATTTTTTATTTAAACAGCAACAAAAAGAAAAAAATATAACTATTTAACCAGTGGACCAGTTCTTTCTTCTTTCAGAGCTGTTCCAGTTTATCGGGTACGTAATATGCTTTTTAAGAAAAAAATAAAATACAAAAAAAAAATAAATAAAATGCAAAATAAAAAAAATAAATGAAAAGAAATCAAATAAAACCCTGACTGAGAACATATTTCCTTGCCAGACTTGATGAGCTATAAACTGTTCCCATTTCATGGGCAAATGATATAATATTTTTAATGATCTTCTGTGATTTTTTTTTTCTTTTCTTTTCTTGTAAAGGGAATTCAGTACAACAGAAGATATCATGGAAATAACATTAAGGCTGTGACACTGACCAAACTGACATCCAGAACCCTTTTATACCTTAATTAGCACTTTTATCAACTTTCCCTGTTGCCCATCTCCCCCTCTTTGGCCCCAAGCCTGGAAGCTGCTCCTGCTTTCAGCTCCCACGGCAGGAGCAGGGGCTGGGAGTTGAGCTCAGCCTAACAACTCCGTACAGTGAAAGGCTTAAGCGCCAGCTGAAATCCTACGCAGGCTTTAAGAGTTTGCTTAATATCCAGATGCCTCAGAGTGCATCGCTCAACCAGGCTCGGTGTGAGCATCCCTAGAATCCATCTACCAAACCTAGCATCAATTTGGACTTTCCCAGCTTCAGCCACTTTCCCCTCCTTGCCTTTGTCACACTCTTAACATTATTCCAAGGTAGCTTTTTGTATTTAATTATATATATATATATATATATATAAATTGTACACAAAGATAATCAGTGCGGCAGTTGTGCACCCTGCGTCCTGGTTTCGTTAGGTGCATTTGCCATGAGCTTTGGGCTAGATCAAATTTGCCCAACATCTTTAACCATATCTTAATCCTCCACCTGTTGATAATCAATATGGGTGTTTTTTAGTCTCCCTTTGTCATTTCTGGATGGCGGAGAGAAAAAAAGCCCAGCAAAACCCAGGCATTCCTTATGACATTGGTTTCTTGTTTTTATTGTTGTGGTTGATCTTTTTTTTACGATGATTATTTTTTGAAGCTTTCCCAGCAGCTCAAGATCATAGAATCGTAGAGGCATTGAGGTTGGAAGAGACCTCTAAGATCATCCAGTCCAACCATCAATTTGATGAGTTGTGTGTATAATGAGTTGAAGCCTTCCTGCATCTCGGCTGCGGAGCATACAGGCTGGCAGTAGGACAGGGCTGCGTGTGACCATCCAGATGCCTTCGCCCACGGCCAGAAAAAAAAAAGAAAAGGAGTTCAGGAGAGGGCCGTGCAGCAGTGAAGTGCTCCACAGGTCATGCCCTGCTTGGATCCCATGCCCATCATCTGGCAGGGACGGAGCGGGGACTGCTGAATACTCAAGAGATGGCTAAAACCAACCTCAAGGCTGTGTCGAGTCTTGATCCTGTTCAGCTTCTCAGCGGGCGCGGTGGAGGAGGCTCTGGTGGGGGTGAAATGGTGCTTCACACTGTACCTAATGGGCGCAATATGGCCTACTGGATAGGCAAAAAGGGTCATAAACAAACCCAACTTGTATATTTAAGGGCTAATTCTCACACTGACAGCTCCGAACTCTGCGGGAAGGGCATCCTCCTCCGCGCTGGCACCAGCATCTCCGTCTGGGGGCAGAGTGAGCATCCCCGAGCGGCTGCCCCAGCCCTGCTGGGGAATTCGAGTGTGACATTGTGCAAATCGCATCTCCCCTCAGCCAAGGAGCACAGATCCACTGATTTTCATACAGTTGTGCGTTATTTACAGCAGGGCTGAGGTCTCGGCCATCGCTGGTGGCTTTTTTTCCTCTCTGGGGCACCCGCTGGCTTCCCTGTGTCACACTTAGTGACAGCTGTTTGCAGCTCACAGCTTTTAACATCGCTCTGGGTGTCTGCTCTGTCTGCAAAACAGGGGTGATAAATCCTGATTTAGCCTCCACAAGGGCTGCAGGGGTGTAAGTTTGTGTCTGTACAGACACCTGGCAGAGCAGTTAGCATTATTATTTGGAAGAGAATGTATTAATAATGCAAATTATAAACCAAAGCCCAGCCCCTCCTTTCCATCAGCAGGTGGAAATAAAATCCTCTGCTTTTTTTATGGCAGAGGTTCTTAAATTTCGAGTCCGTGAAGGCACGTGGCCTCTAGAGACAGCTGCTCCTCTTTGTTCTGTACCTGGTTAATCAGCCTACACTGATATTCCCTTCCCTGGCAAGCTCCTCGTGCAGCTCCCATGGACACAGGGACCCAATGGCAAAGGGATGCTCTGGCATCCAAGAAATCCGTCTGCACAGAGAACTTGGCCCATGTTCTTCAATAACTCCTTGAAGTACCAAGCCTTATAATATCCAGAGCTCATAAAGCACTTGTACCTTGGCTTAAGCCTAAGTGTTTCTGGAGTTTCAGTAACAACTTTGGGCTTAAGCATGACTTTAGCCTCTTCTCTCAAGGTTACAGAGCTTGGTGTCTTGCAGGACTGAGCAGCTCACGGGAGGAGGAGAGGGGGCCCTTGGCTCCCCAAAACGACCCGGTGCCTTGAAATAGATCTCTGTCAGCTCTAATTATTCACAGATTGTTGGCTGGATACCCAGGAACTGCAGCAGGAAACTCTTAAAAGTCATGATGAAGTAGCTGTGACTTTACGGCTTCTGACTGGGAAATGTATTTCATCACCTGCTCCTGAGAGGTGACATTTCCAACCCTGCTGTCTATAAAGTCACACTCCACAGCCAGCGCTCGGGCTCGCTGACAACAGCTCTCACCAGCTCCAAACCCTACTCCGAGCCCTGGAGCTGGGAGGTGCTGGTGGGTCACCAACCTGCGCCCACCAGAGTGAAGCCACCATCCACCTTCCAGTTGGCCAACAGCTCCATGGGAGCAGTGTCGGGCACGACTGGCCACCTCCCCATTGCTTCTCTGTTCCTTCCACCGAGAAAAAGTCTGCAAACAAGTTGGTTGTCTCTTAATCCAGCCTCTATTTTACCCGGTCTTCATTTGAAACCCACAGAAACGGCTCCTGAACAAGCAATATCCTCGGTCACGCCGAAGTCATTACAGTTATTCCAGTTTCCATGCACAATCCTGGATTTGTTCTAGCCCTTTCCTGCTGTTCTTGCAATAGTTTTTCATTTGCTGACTTGGTTTCATCGTGTGCTTTTCTTTTTTCCTTTTATTTTTAGTATTTCCACCTATTGCACAGTATTTACAAATAAACAAATAGTGTAAATTATTTACAAAAAAAAGAAAAAAAGAAGTAAAAAAAAAAATCAGTCCTGGTGGCATAAACCCAATCTGTTTTAATTCCTTGAGATATGATGGCACTTACGATCACTTTAGTAAATGTAATGTAAAAAATAATAATAATAATAATAATGTGTACGCAAATTTAATATACATGGTCTCATGTAAGATAAATATTTGCCTTTTTTTCTAAAAGGTGTATGTATTCTGTAAGTGGGATAGTCTGTAGAAAGTTTCTATATGTTCTTAAAATGGCAATACATTCCAAAAAAGGTACTGTAAATATGTACAGCTTACGATGTAATTTGGTAGTTTTGCCTGTAATTTTATTTGAACTCCGGTTTCTACACTTGCATCTTGCAATGTCTGTATGGTTATATCAGTGCAAAAAAAAAAATGCAGGTAAAAGCACAGTCTGATGTATAAAAAAAAAAAAAAAAAGCAAACAAAAATGATAAAACAACAAAAAAAAGGAACAAAAAAAAAGAAGAAAAAATACTCAGTATTTGATGTTTGTGACTCTTATTGTAAATGACATCTGTACTGTGAATGAGGAGTTTTTACAGTATAATATTGCCTTTACTACAGCTCAGATTGTCTGCTCGGTCTGAGCCTATTTTTTAAAAAAGAAGCATGTTGGAATAAATTTTAAAGTCCCAACATATCCCTGCATGCCTGGCACTCTTTAATTTTCTTTTTATGCAGCACAGGGTTGTCAAACGATGGAGGCAAATGCAGCTGCCCCAGGGGACGCAGATCCAGCGCTGCCGGCACAGCCTGGCTCCATGTGAAGTCGTGGCCCTACAGAAATGCTACAAATACATTTTTTTTCCACTGTTTCATCCTCGCAGGGCAGAGAGGCAAAGCGAGGTGGGGATGCTCCAATGGGCTCTACAAAGGGTGGGTGGAACTCGGTGCACTGAGCAGCTGATGTCTGCAGGATCTTGTGCAAGCAAGGATGGGTAGAATCATAGAAGGGTTTGGGTTCAAACCCAAATCAAATGGGCAAATCAAAGCCCATCCAGTGCCACCCCTGCCATAGGCAGGGACACCTCCCACTGGATCAGGGGCTCCAAGCCCCATCCAACCTGGCCTGGAACCCCTCCAGGGATGGGGCAGCCACCACTGCTCTGGGCAACCTGGGCCAGGGCCTCCCCACCCTCACAGCAAAACATTTCTTCCTGAGATCTCATCTCAATCTCTTTTCCTTCAGCTGAAAACCATTCCTTCTCATCCTGTCCCTGCCCTCCCTGATCAAGAGCCTCTCCTCAGCTTTCCTGGACCCCCTTTTCATAATGGAAGCTGCTCTAAGATATAGAATGAGGCTGCCTTTAGCCCATCCTTTCCTTCTGTGCTTCAGGAAACCCTTTCTGGGCAACTTCATAGAATCATAGAATCATAGAATCATAGAACCATAGAACCATAGAATAGTTTGGGTTGGAAGGGACCTTAAAGATCATCCAGTCCCACCTCCTGCCATGGGCAGGGACACCTCCCACTGGCTCAGGCTGCCCAAGCCCCATCCAACCTGGCCTGGAACCCCTCCAGGGATGGGGCAGCCACCACTGCTCTGGGCAACCTGGGCCAGTGTCCGCTTCTCACCTGCTCGTCTTTACTCCATCACCTCCACTGTCTGAGCAACCTGTAATGGACATCAGCAGACAAGTTCAGAGCCTACAACAGGGAGGTTGGTGGTCAATGAAGGAAATCTCCTTCTGATTCCTATTAAATCTGTGCCCATGCAGCTGGGGCTCCACCAGCCTGCAGAACCCGCTGCTGCCTTTCCTTGGGTTTGTCGGAGCCCAGACCCTGAAGAGCTAGCTCCTCTGGTACTGGTTTCTGAGCAAAGTGGCTGTGCTGGATGAGAAAGATGAGGGAAGGGCTGGGGAAGCTCATCTGGTCTTCATTTACTCTTTCAAAAGCCTGCATGAAGAGCAGGGAATGGTGTTGGTGGCAGGGTTGCAAACCTCTGCCTTCATCCTCCTTGGCAGCAATAATTGGTTTTTAATCTATTCATCACTCACTGAGGAGGAAAGAGCGTTCCAGACCCCAGCACTCGACTGGGGGAGAAGTTCCGTGCTCTGTGCCTCAGTTTCCCCAGTTGCTGACAGCAATTGTAGCCTTGTAAGGCTGAGAAGACTCCAGTGGTGAAAGCAGCTGCACAGCCTAAGGATGCCCAGGTCTGGGTAGCATCTCCTCAGGGGTCCTTCTGTGCTGGAAAGGCTTAGAAAGCTTTGGGTGGTGAGTGTTATGCTCTTCTCCAGGTCTATCTCCACCCTGAGTCTTCTGGGTGCAGTAGAAATGGATTCAGCATTTTAGTTCCTGCATCCAGAAAGCCTCTGCGGGCCTGGGGAGACGGGGCCGAGGGCAGCTTGGGTGCCGTACAACCCGAATAACAACTTGCGTTTTCCTTTATGCTGTCTGAAGGCAACGGAGCCTCGGCTGGAGGCTGCGGGACGGTGACGTTTGTTCCAGATATGCTGCCAGCCCCTCCAGCGTGTGCTTTAGCCACTGAACGGAGGAATGATTTTTCCTTTTAAAAAGTAATTTCTCCAATGCTTTAAAACAGAGACGCTGTAAAGGCAGCCAGAGCTGTCTGGAGAACACTGCAGCTAAACGCCGCTAATCGCCCAAACCTGGAACCAATTTAGTTTACACCAATCTCCAGAGTGGCTCCAATTTATCAGGTGTCCCAAGAAATTCCTTCCCCCTAAAAAGCCTTTGTTTTGTAGACACACAGACCAGACATTTCCTCCCTCGAGAAGCCGAATGTAGCATCAAAACGTGAAGAAGCCTTTGGCTGATGTTGCAGACTGGTTACCCTCTGGGAAATGAAGTTACCGATCACTGTGGGAAGGGGGGAAGGTTGTGACAACACTGTAGGAAGTTCAGACCTGTTCCTTTCTTTGGGAGGCTGAAGTTTCTGCTGTTCTTTTGAAATACTCGAGTCCCCTGGTCTTAACTCCTCCCCAGGTTCAGCCTCCCAGGAGCTCAGGAGCCTGACTTGAGAACATGGAAAGATGCCTTCCTCATATAACCAAGGTTTTATGTGCACCACAGGCATGAAAGCACCTTCAGAATTCTTCACTCCTTGACCTCCAAAGAAGTCACCAGACTATCCAGCCAAGGTGTGGGCTTTAGCTGCAGCATCTAGTGGTCAATGGCTCAAAGTCCAGATGGAGATCTGTGACAAGTGGTGTCCCTCAGGGGGTCCGTACAGGGACCGGTGCTGTTCATTATCTTTATACTGACAGTGAGATCAAAGGCACTCTCATCAAGTTTGTGGATGACCCCAAGCTGAGTGGTGTAGTTGCCACACTGGAAGGATGGGATGTCATCCAGAGGGACCTGGACAGGCTGGAGAAGTGGGGCTGTGAGAACTTCATGAAGTTCAACAAGGCCAAGTGCAAGGTCCTGCACCTGGGTCAGGGCAATCCACGTTTTCAGTACACGATGGGAGATAATGCGATTGAGAGCAGCCCTGCAGAGAAGGACTTGGTGATGCTGATCGATGAGAAACTCGACAGGAGCCGGCAACGTGCGCTTGCAGCCCAGAAGGCCAACTGTGTCCTGGGCTGCATCAAAAGAAGTGTGGGCAGCAGGAAGGGAGGGGATTCTGCCCCTCTATTCCTCTTATGAGACCTCATCTGGAGTCCTGTGTCCATTTCTGGAATCCTCAACTAAGAAGGAGATGGAGCTGTTGGAATGGGTCCTGAGGAGGCTACAAAGATGATCGAAGGGCTGGAGCACCTTCCCTACGAGGACAGGCTGAGAGAGTTGGGGTTCTTCAGCCTGGAGGAGAGAAGGCTCAGAGGAGATCTTATAGCGACCTTCCAGTACCTGAAGGGGCTACAGGAAAGCTGGAGAGGGGCTATTCACAAAGGCTTGTGGGGATAGGATGAGGAGGGATGGGTACAAACTGGAGAGGGGCAGATTAGGCTGGATATTAGGAAGAATTTCTTCGCTACGAGAGTGGTGATACACTAGAACAGGTTGCCCAGGGAAGCTGTGGCTGCCCCATCCCTGGAGATCCCTTCCAACCCAACCTATTCTATGATTCTAAGATCCTGGAAGATGTCCAGAGGAAGCCATGAAGATGATCCAAGGGCTTGGAGCACCTCCTGTGGGAGGACAGGCTGAGAGCTGTGTTGGTTGAGCCTGGAGGAGGGGTTGCTAGGACAGGTTATGGACCCTCACTGCAGGTGCACCCCCCTCCCTCGCAGGGGGTCAGGCAGGGACACTGCCCTTTCTGCACTGCCCCACATCCCTTAGCTGTGGCTCGGATGGACAGAGGGGAGGATATGGGCAAGCACAGAGGTAGCAGGGTGGTGGCAGCGAGCCAGTGCGTGAGACGAGGCTGTGCTGCAGATATTGGCTGCAGGACATCTTTTTTATGTCTCCCTCTGTGTCCAAAACCCAGTGCTGGGGACCACGGCCCGAGGCAAAATGTGTGCGTGGAGTGAGGCAGCCCCCATCCCTCTTGTCAGAGGGAGCACTGCAGCCAGATGGTCTGGGGCCGGGAGTCAGAAACCGGTGCGTTCTCCCGTGAGGAGGTGTTTTTGCTGGAAGAGCTGGCATGGATGCCACGGGCTGATGCTTGTTGTTATGACAACAGGAGGAGGTTGCTGTGCACAGAGCGGAACAGGGGAAGAAGAGAAGGAAAAGGGATGGGGTGGAGAGGTCTCAGCCAGCAAGGGGTCAGGCAGAGGCATGGGGTTAGCATGCATGGTGCAGGGATGGAGCACATCACAAGGATGCAGCCACCATTGGGCATCAGGAGGGGTTGGGGTTTGTACCTTCTCCCATGGCATTGAGCACGAAAAGGGGCTGGGCATGTCTGCAATGCTGCCTGCTGGCAGCCTGAGCTCACCAGCATCGTGCATGCGGCTGGTGGGACCTTTGCAGTGGGCAAAACCTGGGAAAACAGTGCCTGATATAACAGATCATTGCAGCAGATCATTTGTGGGGAGCACTGGCAGGCGAAGCATGACTGCATTCTCCTTACAGACATTTCTTGGATGGTTAACAAGACAAATAAAAAAGTCACCTAATAACAAGCTTTGTGTCCTGCTGGAGTCACCGGAGCCCCCTCCCAGACTCTTCTGCCCAGAAGAGGGCCATCAGAAAATGAAGTGATGCAGGAAGCTGTCGGGTAAGTCCGTGGTGTCAGCTTGTGCTTTTCATTTTAATCAGGTGTCTTAGAATCTCTTACAACCTTCTTGGTAAAACCCCAGCTCCTGGACCCAGGCCATTAAAGTGAAAACCTTAGCTTCCTTCATTAGAAAGATGCAAACAACCGTGTCCTCTGGATAATGGAGGAAAACTTGGAGCTGTGGCCCTGGTGTGCCTGCCGAGAGGGATGAGCAACCACGTGAAACTGGTGACTCTGCAACTGCCTTCCTGCGAGACCTGGTCACATCCCTTAGCAATGTGGTCATGACTTTTCTAAAGGGATCTCAAGCACAGTTTTGAAGGTCAGACCACATAAAGCCTCAAGTAACCTGGTCTGACCTGTTAGGTGACTCTGCTCTCGGCTCACTTCCAATGTGAATTATCCTATGATCCTAAGTGTGTGTCCATTAATAGGTTAAGGTCTTCAGCAGCTATGGTGAAGGCAAGATCAGCCAGACATCATAGAATCATAGAACAGTTTGGATTGAAAGGGACCTTAAAGATCATCTACTTCCAACCCCCTGCCACGGACAGGGACACCTCCCACTGGATCAGGCTGCCCAAGGCCCATCTAACCCAGCCTGGAACATCTTCCCATGTGGGGCATCCACAACTTCCTTGGGCAACCTGTTTCAGTGCTTCACCACTCTCATGGTGAAGAAATTCTTCCTAATGTCCAGTCTAAATCTGCCCCTCTCCAGTTTGTACCCATTCGCCCTCATCCTACCACCACAAGCCTTTGTGAACAGCCCCTCTCCAGCTTTCCTGTAGCCCCTTCAGGTACTGGAAGACTATAAGATCTCTGAGCCTTCTCTCCTCCAGGCTGAACAACCCCAACTCTCTCAGCCTGTCCTCGTAGGGAAGGTGCTCCAGCCCTCTGATCATCTTTGCAGCCCTCCTCTGGACCCATTCCAACAGCTCCATCTCCTTATGTTGAGGATTCCAGAACTGGACACAGGATTCCAGATAAGGTCTCACAGGAGAGGAGCAGTGGTGCAGAATCCCCTCCCTCCCTGCTGCCCACACTTCTTTTGATGCAGCCCAGGACACGGTTGGCCTTCTGGACTGCGAGTGCACGTTGACGGCTCATGTCGAGTTTCTCATCGACCAGCACCACCGAGTCCTTCTCTGCACCCCCGCGCACAGGAGTCTGGGGCTCTGGGGATCACCCCCATCCCTCTGCCGCTGCCTTCTCAAAGCCACAACGCTGAAAAGACTCGAGTAACTTGTGCTCATGTCACACCTTTACCTGCGGAACCAGCAATCACAAAAATCCTGTGTGGTGAGACAGCTTTATTCCTCCTTGAAATACAGACCAGCTACAAAACAAAAGAGAGCGGTTTCAGCAAGAGGCAGCTGTGAGAGAGTGTATTCTACATCTTATTTATCTCAAAAAGTCTTTCCCCATTTTAGCTGCAAGTTGATGGGCAGCTCAGGCCACAGCTATGCCCATTTGCTGCAGTCCTGAAGAAATGCAAGGTTTCAGATGAAATACTTGGGGTAGGAGATGAAATTCTAAACTGCTGGAGTTGAGTTTGTGGCCCCAACAATTGGTTAAACCTTTGGTCCTATAAATATGTGAGCACTGGGAATTCCCAAGAACATACATGCCATAGCTAGCACTGCATTGTTCAGTCTTGTACTACAGTTCATGTGCACCTTTTTGCTCCGGGAATCAGGTTATTAACTGAGAAACCGAATTTTCACTTTTAAAATACATCTCTAAACACAGTGGCTGAGAAAAAAAGCTGAAAAACATGACTTTCTATACCCTAACATTAGGCAAATATGAAGAATGCAAAATGTATTATTCTTTCAATCTCATAACTTTCTCCTAGGATTTTTCAATACATAGGAAAGGCAACCAGATCTTGGCATGCACCAAAAGAAGTGTAACCAGCAGGTGACGGAGGGGACTCTGTCCCTCTATTCTGCTCTGCTGAGACCCCACCTGGAGCCCTGTGTCCAGTTCTGGAGTCCTCAGCACAGGAAGGACATGGATGCGTTGGAGCGAGTCCAGAGGAGGCCACGGACATGATTCAAGGGCTGGAGCACGTCTGCTATGAGAACAGGCTGAGAAGGCTGAAGTTGTTCAGCCTGGAGAAGAAAAGGTTCCAGGGAGAACTTAGAGCAGCTTCCAGGACTGAAAGGGGCTCCAGGAAAGCTGGGGAGGGGCTCTTGATCAGGGAGAGCAGGGATAGGACGAGGGGGAAGGGTTTTCCCCTGAAACAGAGGAGAGTGAGATGAGATCTTAGGGAGAAATGTTTTGCTGTGAGGGTGGGGAGGCCCTGGCCCAGGGTGCCCAGAGCAGTGGCGGCTGCCCCATCCCTGGAGGGGTTCCAGGCCAGGTTGGATGGGGCTTGGAGCCCCTGATCCAGTGGGAGGTGTCCCTGTCCATGGCAGGGATGGAACTGGATAGGCTTTGAGGTCCCTTCCGACCCAAACCATTCAGTGATTCTATAGTGCCGAGTGCTGTGTCTGAACACCGAATTAGTGCAGAGGAGATCTCCAATTTTAAGGCCTCTGTAACCCATTAGGATGCAAATTTATTAAAGGAGCCAGGCTAGGTAAAAAATCAGGCAGGTTTTAAGGTAAGTACTGTGCTCAAAGATGGTCTTCTCATAATTTTTGACAAGTTCTTTAGGTTTAGGGCATGTGTCACCCAGCTGGTGGCTGAGCAATAATGGCACGTGAGCATCCTGGCTGCTGGCCCATCGCTCAAGCAGTGCCAGCTGGCAGGAGGTGAGGTGCGGCTCGTGGGGAAGGCACGTAGGAGATGCACAAGGAAAAAGACATCCAGTATGGATGCATGGATGGAAGGATCGAGGTATGGGGAGAAGCCTTAAAAGTGTGTGTCTATGCTGCTGAGTGGAAAAGCCTGATTTCTCGAGGTAAACCCTGTAGTGTGTACAGCCTGATCCTCCTCTGGGACAGACAGATAGACCAGAAAGTCTCGTCCCAGCTCATTTTCTCTGCCTTCATGACTCTTTGTGACTGTTGGTGTAGTTACCATCCCGCTTTCTGAACTCCTTCTTCAGAAATAAGCCCCACAACTCCCAAACTCTCACACAGCACCAGGAGCTGGGGCTTTAAATTCTTCTTTCCCAAAGCAGTAAACAGTGTGAGGCTCACAGCAGACAAAGTAATGGCCATTGCTAACAGCAACCCTAGCCGCCTGGTGCTTTTATACATCTGACTGGAGACCTAATAAGTGCTGAATTGGTGTGTGATTTAATGAGTCGAACTTCAAAGCTGCTGTTTCAACACCTAATTCACTCATCCGGACTAATAACTGAAATGGGTGGCGTTTTTTTCTTTATTTCCTTCAAGCAATTTATTATTTACCCTGTTGCTTTACAGCTCCTGATTTAATAAGTGCAATAACCCAGGGGTACGGCTGCAGGAAGGAGAAGAAACTGTGAAATCCTACAGTCTCTCCTATGAACCGCTTTGGTGGACACCGGAGGTCCCAATAGAAGGTTTTAAGTCTTTTATGCTCTTGGCAAGTAAGAGATCTGGAACACCAGACATTCCCAAAATATGCCAGCAGTGGCTGAAATGGAAGAAAGGAATGCTGGCTTTGCTGCTGTGGATTTGCATGACATGGTCTAGAGAGGTAGGATGGCAAAGCGCATCCCCTCCAGGCAGCATGACTGATTTTTGGGCTCTCTCCTCTTTCTACTTCCCCTGCCAAGGACGTGCACAAGGGAGCAATGACCCTACCCTAGCCCAGCTTCTTCTTGTGTGTTAAAATTGTGGCCACAAAACCCATTCTGTCTACCAGCAATGCTGACGTAGATCCCAGAGGGTAACTTTTAAAGATCTAGGGGTCATTTTGTGGGTGCATGATCAAGGACAGAGATTTCCAGGATCCTTCCAGGGCCATGCAGATGGCGCTGGGTTACGAGGGAGGGAGCCCAAAGCACGTTATGGTTCTTAACATCCATCTGCCCAGCAAGCAGGATAAATAAGAGATCTTTCTGCCCTTGCATTGTACTGACAGCTTCTGTGCTGCTGAGTCATCAAGAATGCCCGCTTCCTTTTTTTTGCTAGCTTCATCCCACCTGAAGCATCTTTTAGGTCATGCAGCTGACTGGGTCTCCTTGGGATTCTCAGTTAGATCTGTCAGGAGAAATCTGAGCTGAGCTGTCTCACTTGATATTCTCCAGACAGGATTTCTCTGCGCTGTTGCATCCAGATATGCTCGAAGCACAATCCGCCGTGTTTGTAATAACCACCGTCCTTCCCCTTCCCCATCTCTCATCACTGGGTTTCAAAGCACTTTTGCAGACATTAAAGAGCTGTTCCCCTGAATCCCAGAGGCTGTGGCTAAACCGAGCTCGCTCTGAAACGTTCCCGCTGTTGCTGTGATACCAGTGAGAGCTCGCACCCGCCGCTTGTCTTTTTATTACAGCCTGAACCAGCTCAGAGGTTAGGTCATTTCACAGATAAAGAACTGAGCCGCAGATGTGCCTGTGCGAGGATCTCACCGTTAGCCACTGGCAGAACAAGGGATGCTGCTTCAGCTTCATCATCTCTTTCAGCAAACTCACATCCTCCTTTTCTGCCCTTGCACCATCCTCCCCTCTGCCCCAACTTATTCATGCTTGGGGCACTGGCCATGCTCTTTGCAAACGTGCGGCGTTGAACGTATGATGGGGTTTTGTAGCCTGTCTATTAACCAGACGGTTCTGTAGAAGGGCAAAATCTTCATAAACCTGCAGCAGGTTCCCCTGCTCCTAATTAACATTTGATCTGCTTTCCTCTGGTTTTAAGTGGGAAAATAGACAGGAGCATAGCTCATGCTCTGAAGAGCCACATTCCTGGCCCGTGAGCTATTCTCAAAAGGCAGCTCTGAGAGCATCCAAGGCAAAAACACAGCTCGGTCTTCCTGACTGCAATGCACAACGAAAAGGGGCTGTGTTTCCCATTTTGGGCTGCTGACAACCGGAGCCAGCAAAAACTACAGCCAGACCTTGATTTTAGAGGTGGGCAAGAAACGACCTGCCCGGGCTCCAGGCCACAGGGCTGGGCTAAGCTGGGGAGCAGTGCAAACCATCGCTGGCCCTGGGGTGCATCAAGGTCCCCACGCTTGGAGGGCCAGAAGCAAAGAGCAGCTTCCATCACAACCCCCTCTGCACAGAGATAAATGGGAGAGACACTGATGGTCCACATCCACATGGAGGAGTATTCAGGGCTGAGTGTTATCATAGAATCATGGAATGGTTTGGGTTGGAAGTGTCTTCAAAGCCCATCCAGTTCCAATCCCCATGGACAGGGACATCTCCCACTGGATCAGGTTGCTTCCAGCCCCATCCAACCTGGCCACGAACACCTCCAGGGATGGGGCAGCCAACACTGTTCTGGGCAAACTGAGAACCTGAGAATCAAATCAGTCACGACCATCCCCAGTGCTCCCAGTGTCCCATCCACCCCTTGCAGTACTGGACACAATTTCCCTTGTTTCTGCAGAGCAGTGGTGATGGTGAAGCCATTGTCATCTCAAAGTGAGGTTGATTGCTGCTGTCCTGGGCGCAACGATTCCTCGACAGCTTGGCAGGATTTACAGCCTGTGCGGAGGTGGCTGCGTGCACCCTCCGGCCCCGTCATCGCTGCTGTCGAATGGCTGGATGGTCTTAGAGCGGCGATAAGAGGGGATCGGATTGCTGACAGATGGTATTAAAATGAGCTTGCTGGAATGAAACATGAAAAGATTGGATTAGCACGGGTGTGGGTGCTCATGCCAATTATTGCTGGAGTGCAGCCCCGCTCCTCGCAGCCCCGTATCGGGTAGGTGTGTTCGGCAAAGATTTCTCTTTAAGAGAACCTAATGATTTTTCTTGAGCGCTCTCATCTCTTTAATTAAATTGCCTGGGGAAGCTGTCAGTCAAGCCATGCAAGTTATAGTCCTGCTGCCAAGCAGCCATTCGGTCAAACGAGCATTTTTGTACTTGTGATGCTCATGAAGGAGCCAGAATCACTGTTATCCCCCACGGGGGTGGCACTGCAAGCAGGGCTGCCTGGACGTGTCCTCATGCCTCAGCAGTGGGGCTGGGAGCTGGGCCCATGGCGAAGAGATGGAGAACACAAGATGCTCTTGGACTCAGCTGCTCATGCAGACATCCCTGAGCCTGGCACAAACAGAAATAAAGGGTTTGAGGTCAGATAGAAGAAAGGACTGGGTCTTGGGTTGTGCTAGATTTTACCCTAGCCCAAGCCACATCTTCTCAGCATGCAGCAGGTTTCCCTGGCAGGGGCTGGTTCTTGCTTCTGCCCTGTTCACAGCCTTGGCACGGTTCGATGGAGCCAGGAAGCTTCCAGACACTCTCTCCATCAATAATTATACTCCTCTAAGCAAAACAGGGCCTTGTGCAACTCTCTTTAGCCCAGCAGCAACCCCAGGCTGTGCCCAGCCTGCTCTTCTTCAGGTCAAGTGACCCACATGGGTCACCTCAGCTAAGGAGGGAGGTTGTGACTCCTTGGACAGAGGGGAGAGGAGGAGGAAGATTCCCTTTTCCACCATCTCTGTCCTACAGCCATGTCATAGGGCAGCTCCCTGGTCTGAAATATTGATCGCACAGTAAAAGAAGTTTTCTGTTGCCCTAACACAAGGCTGTTTGATGTTGATTACACTGCAAGGAGGCAACTGAGATTCCATCCTTCCTAGCTGGCTGAAGCTCCTTGACTAAAGCAGGGGGGGGCAGGACTAGTGGTTTCAGGGCTTCCCCTCCCTGCGTGCTTTCGCTCTTCGTTTCAGTAAGGCCTTTCCTTGCCTCGGGCCTCAGTTTCCCACCACAAATCGCAGCACCCTCAGCAGCATAAGGGAAAGCAAGACCCCCTGAACAACTGACATGGAGACAAACGTGCTGTGATGTCAAGGTCAGAGGCAGAAACAAAGCATGGAGGAAGGATGCTCAGGACCACGCTGGTGAGGCATGCGATGCACCAGCTCCTGGCGTTGCATCAGCCGTGCCAGGCTGAGCTCTGCGGCAAATCTGCAGCCCGCTCACGTTTGGCAGAGGGCTCTGAGTGAGTGGAAAAGTGAATTATGCACGTCCACGGAGTGCCATCTAGTGGGATTCTATTTTAGCATTCATATTTCCCTAAAAAAAAAAGCTGCATTTCCTTAAAAAAGCCAGTGTTGTGCATAAGTTTGATGCATGGCTGAGAGGAGAAAACAAACTAATTAATGCAAATATTCCCTATCATGCATTCTCCCAGCAACTCCTTTGCAATTGTGCTTTGCATCTCCCTTCTTTTCCTAATGTCTGCATTTTTCTGGTAAATCACCAACAATCTCGATTTAGAGTGGAAGATCCACAAGGAAAATATTCCATGTTTTCACTTGTATTTTAAGGTTCCTGTAAGTCAGGAGTACTACAGGGTGGTTAAGTGTTTTAAGATCTTCTTGTGAGAGACCCAACAGAAATGACTTCATCTTCTCTGAGCCTATTAATGTGTATATATGTGTCTCTGTGCGCCTGATACCGTGTGACAGAGGGAGTGTGAGCAAGAGGGAGAGTGTGTGTTTGCGCTTATTTAGATCATAGAATCGTGGAACGATTCGGTTTGGAAGCGACCTCAAAGCCCATCCAGTCCCACCCCCTGCCGTGGACGGGGACACCTCCCATGGATCAGGGGCTCCAAGCCCCATCCAACCTGGCCTGGAACCCCTCCAGGGATGGGGCAGCCACCACTTTCCCAAATGGATCCTCCCAGCCCTTCTCACCCAGCAGCTGCATCACCCAGCTGTGGAGCCTGCTGTTTTCTCCTTCAAAGGAAGCGATGCAGGGGAGGCACATTTCAGCCATCAGCCCCGAGACTGGGGATGTTCTCTGCATCTGAGTGACCACCTGATGAGGTCACCTGCACTGGGAACATAACGCAATGTTTTCTTGAACCAAAATGTCACTGAGCAGTGGGGGAGAGGCTTCATTTCCTGGAAAACCCTTAGGTTTGAAGAGCATTTATTTTTGTAGCAGAATAAGCGGAGTCGCTACTGCACATTTATGTATTAAATAGAAAGTAGGACGCTGTGGGCTAAGCACTATATGTACATATTTTATATATATACTTACACAGATATAGTGTATTTACATATATGTATACCCCAACATATATGCACATAAATACATTATTGATTATGATATATTAAAAATATAGTGAAGAATAACTGTTCAACTGAATTATTCTGTCTTCTCTCAAAGTGTTGGTGAACGACTGACACATTCTGGCTGTTCGGAGAGGTAAGAGTTGACAAAAGAACCGATTCCCTCTTCTGCACTCTATTTGTGCAGGCAGTCTGATTGAATGAAGTTGTAAAAAACAGAATAAAATAATCAGTTTATCAAAATCTGCTGTCAAAAATTGACCTTAAATTTATCTTTTCTTTTAAAATAAAATGATGAAGGTGGGGCTGCCGGAGTGGGGTTGTGACCGTTACCTTTTGTGGGCCAATGAGTATCTCTGCCAGTGTCAGTCCTAGATAGCATTATTCATATTTCCCATAGACCCCTTACTCACCCTTAGGATGAGAGGGAATGGCCTCAAGCTGCACCAGGACTCGTTCAGATTGGACATTAGGAAAAATTTCTTCACTGAAAGGGTTCTCAGAGGCTGCCCAGGGAGGTGGTGGAGTCCCCATCACTGGAGGGATTTAGAAGACAGGCAGATGAAGTGCTTAGGAATATGGTTTAGTAGTGGACAGGTACAGTTGGGTTTGGTGATCTCAAAGGTCTTTTCCAGCCTAGTGATTCTATGATTAAATCACCATGCACTAATGACTCGTCTGAAGAAGAGCTGAGTAAAGCCCTGAGAAGCTGACAGTGTAAAATGGTAGATACCTGGCTGTCTCCCCAGCTTTATCCATGCACTCACCATCAGGATAAAGACCACAGCTGCATCATCGCCACCCCCAGGAATGCCTCTGGCAGCATCAGACCCAGGGTAAGGCTGTGTGGCAACAGGGTTGACCATGATGTAACTTGGCACCACTTTGGGATTGATGATCCAGGACAACATGAATTGTCCTCTCTGTGGCATTTCTGCCTCCTGCCCACGACGGCCCCATGCAAGGGAAAGAGAGAGAAAAGCTTCACTGAATCCCAAACCCAGTTGGAGGTTTGGATTCCCACGGGGAATCACAGGACTTGGAAACATTTGACTTGGCTCTGGCTTTTCTCTCTGTACTTTTTGGCTGCTGGCAGTCTCATCTAGGTTAATTCACCCTTAGATATTTCTGGTGCCCAGAGGAGCCTCGCTGAGAAAAGGGTCCGTGTTTATTCACTTATGTCATCTTATCGCTCCACTCAGGCAATTCCTGTTCATGATTCTCTTCTAGGGGAAGAAAAGAGCAATTGTTTAATTTATTCCAAATGAGTTCCCCTTCTCAATGAGGCTGATGATAACGACACCATGGACCGGTGCAGACAGGGGAGCACAGCCACGTGCTGCAGGAGTCAGCACTGACCCATCATCACCCCTGCTTTGTCTCAAAAGGTCATCGCGGGGAATTATCCTGCCTGTTCTCAAAATAACACCCGGGAACAGTTGGTCAGTGTGACGCTACAACCAAAGGGAAAATATCCTTTCTGCTGAGGGTTTCTTTGGGATTAAGGACTTCATATTGTTCTCCATCCATGTTGGGCCCACAGCCATCATCGTGGTCCACATTAGTGTCTCCAGGAGAGCTGGGCTCACGGGTGGGATTTGTATTTGAGGCTGTCCCAGGCTGTTGGGCACATGCCATAACCTGACACACTGTTTATCTAAAACGTATTCCAACTTGGACCAGTCTGTTCTCAGGAGACCTTGGCCACAGCCAACATGGAAGCAGTGAAGGGGCCCCTTTGGGAATTTGGCCCAAACAGAGTCAAAGCTGTTGGCGGCCATCCAAGAATTTTAATTGATTCTGCCAACACACACACAAACCCTCAGCACTCGAAGGGGCTCAGTGTTGGCCTGCATGTGCGAAATCTTGCCCCAGGGACCTGCTGATGTTGTGAACTGTTGGCATGCTCAGCACCCAGCTTAGATGGGAACACGGTAGAGGGCCCCACTTGGTACCAGCTGCCAGCATCTTCTCCCGTGGGGAGACCATGTCAAACAGTAGAGCGTCCAGATGGGATCTGCCAAGAACGATCACAGCAGGGACACCGTTAGCTTTGCCTGTGTGTGAGTGGTGGCACACAACCTTCCCTCACCCCTGGGACAAACGGTTGGGAAAGTTGCTCCCAGATCTACAGAGAACAATATCACCAGAAGAGGCTAATTAATATCCATGGCCCTTATGCACCAGCATCGTTAGGACCTTGTGCAAATGAGCGTGGCAAATAATGTGTGCAACAGGGACCTGGTCTAAACTTGGCCCACAAAGGCTCTGCAGCTATTTTGCATTGGCACGGGCAACCCAGAGAAGGATCAGCCCTCAGGCTGCTAAGCAGTCTCTCCTAATTCAGGTGGGGACGAGGAAGCAGGTCACTGGTCCCAGATTTGCTATCTCTGATTAACTTCTTTGAGTCATCCTTACTTGCTAGTGGGGAGATCCAACAGCCGCTCCACCTGCTGCCCCTCAAAAAGGGCAGGAATAAAGTATCTTCAAGTATCTTGCTCAAGGAATTAAAGAAGCTTGGAAGGAAAATAGATATAGCCAGTGGTCTGTGGACAGGACATTTTTCTCCAGTCTCCCCTCAGAAAGCTGGGATACAGTGAGCTCAGTGGTGCTCTTGAGCTGTTTGAACAGGCTTGGTCCTGTGCTGGTCCCAGTCTGGAATGCAGAGAAATGAAAAAGAACTAGAAAATCATAGAATCATGGAATGGTTTGGAAAGGACAACAGAGCCCATCCAGTTACCCCCTACTGCCATGGGCAGGGACACCTTCTACAGGATGAGGGTCCTCAAAGCCCATCCAACCTGGCCTTGAACCCCTCCAGGGGTGGGGCAGCCACCACTGCTCTGGGCAACCTGGGCCAGGGCCTTCCCACCCTCACAGCAAAACATATCTTCCTGAGATCTTATCTCAATCTCCCCTCTTTCAGCTTAAAGAAATTAATCCTTGTCCTATCCATGGCCCTTATGCACCAGCATCGTTAGGATCCTGATCAAGAGCACAAAAGATCAAGATCAAGATCAAGAGCTCCCTGATCAAGAGCACAAAAATTAGCTAAATTTCTTTAAAGTTTCTGATTGATTGACTTTTTTCTTGATGAGGGGCCCAGGAAGAAGTTTCACTGCTTTCCAGTGGTGCATTTTTACTGGGCTTCCTCTACTTTTCTCTTTGCACACAAACAACTGCTGGGCCAGACAGATGGGAAAACATCTTGAAACTGCCCGACTTTCCATGGAGAATTGCCTGGAGCTCTACTCCCTGGCCCAGGGCTGTGGTACTATGGAGTTCCAACACTTCAGGTAGCTTCTAAATGGATCCTGGGGGCCGTAGCTCAGCACGTTGAAGCCGTGCAGCATTACAGTCTCTTTTACCCTGCCTTACATCACCACGATAGAGCAAGCAAACAAAATGTGTGTAATCATGAGAGGCGAACGTGACAAGAGCGATAACTCACATGCCACTCTGTTTGCTCACCCAGAGTAAGTTAGGCAGAAGCTATATATAGAAGTGAGATTGCTAATAACTGGCACGGGAAAGCCTTCAGTGTCTCCATTCAATTCATTTACACCTCCCACAAAGAAGACAAAGAAAGCCTCTTTGAAGGACTGCCAACCTGCTGCCATCTGAGTCAGTCACTCTGAGCCACAGCCTCTAGTGCAGCCTCTGCTACCCGATGTCGTGCACGTCCAGGGCCAGATTCACCACTTGGTTACCTCCAGGCGAACTGCTGAACCAAGGTCATGTTGATAAAAGCAGCAGATGGTTTCTTCATCCTTCCATCAAGGATGAAGACCCCCAAATTCTCTGGCTTATCCAGAAGTTGGCATGGGAGAAGATCGTTTACCTTTGATGGGTGGTCAAGCACTGGGACAGGCTGCCCAGGGAAGTAGTGGACTCACCATCCCTGGAGGGATTTAAAAGAAGTGTAGATGTGTCATTCAGGGCCATAGTTTAGTAGTGGACTTGACAGTTTTAGGTATGCAGTTAGATTTGATGATCTTAAAGGTCTTTTCCAACCTAAATGATTCCGTGATTCTGTGATTTTGGAGCTCCCTTTGCTGGTCAGACTTCACATGCTCCTTGGTAAAGGTGCCCAGCAGGGCTAATCCCAGCAACAGGCCATGCCTTAAATAAATGCATAAAAGTTTCTCTGATGTAAAGAAAGGAGACACTTTTTAAGCATCTGGACATTTTCTGCATGGCAATATTTTAATTGCCATATAACGAATACAGTATGGTATAATTATAGAATCACAGAATGGTTTGGATTGGAAGGGACCTCAAAGCCCATCCAGTCCCACCCTCTGCCATGGGCAGGGACACCTCCCACTGGATCAGGGGCTCCAAGCCCCATCCAACCTGGCCTGGAACCCCTCCAGGGATGGGGCAGCCACTACTGCTCTGGGCAACCTGGGCCAGGGCCTCCCCACCCTCACAGCAAAACATTTCTGCCTAAGACCTCATCTCAATCTCCCCTTTTTCACCTTAAGCACTTACAAGATGAACAAGTGTGAACCCTTGAGGGCTCTTATTTATCATGGTGTCTGTAGATCCCCCAGCTGGGATGGAAATGCTTGCTGTGCAACCAGCAATAGTGCAAGGCTGAGAGAGACGAATAGTTTATGCAGTTGGTTGGTAGTAAATAAATCCTTGAAACATGAGAATGCACAGCTCCATCAATGTCTCACCCATCCACTGTCCTCCATGGGTCCTCCGGAACTGTCAGTACAAGGCTCAGGCTGGGCATTACATCAGCTATGACAAAGAGGAGGCATCTTTCTGCCCGTGTGCTTTTCCAGGCTCTTTGTCACAGCTTTGACTGGGGCAGGAGAGCTCAGCTGAAGACTTAGGACCAGTCTGTGACAGCCACAGCATGGTGACAGGCAAACCCAGGTGAGATGCCCTGATTACAGAGCATCAGTCAGATGTGGATAATTTGTGATCCTTAAGAACAAGGCTGGAGTTACACCTGGTAACACAAAAAGAGCAGATCTCTCCTGACAGCACCACTGCTTTGCCATGCAATAAGGAGGCAAACATGAGATATCTCCTGCTGCTGTGCGTAACGGGAAAGGAATCAATATCAGAGCTGTGATCAGTGCTTGCCACACACGTCCTGGTAGGTTTGGACAAGACACACACATCCTGCACTGTAAAGTTACTCGGGGCTGTGTGCAGTTTGCCTCATTGAGGTGTCTAATTCAAGGGCTGCCCTCTAGCAATTTTCCTTGCCTTGCCCCAGGGGTGGTCAGGAGAGACAGATGGCCTGGAGGAACCGTGTCAGCCAGAGGAGAGGCGGTTGCCTTGGAGGATCTGCAGAAAATGAACCAAGCAGCCTAATGTTACTGTTCCTCTCTCCGTGGACAGCTCCTAAGTGAGCCCAGATGTGTCCACCTCCCCACTGAGAGTACGAGGATGCTACTGGAAATGTTAGTTGTCTTCATCAGCTTGGAGCCAGCCTTACTCCTGTTTGAAGATGATGGGCAGCAGAGTGGGTGCTGGACACCTCGGACACCACCACCTCTGCAGTCCCACACTCGTGGGGGACAGATCTTCTGCTGCAGCCCTTGGGCCTGCCTGCTTTTTTGCCCTTTGCATGGAATAGGAATAAATAGATTCGCTAGAGCCGGGCTTGGACTCTGCTTTGACCCCGTGCAGAAGAGGGCTGTAACCACAGGGCATTCAGAGCCCTCTCCTCCTGCCCCAACACTTCCCATTGAGTTTCCAGCAGCTCGGCAACACCAAGGTGGATGCAAACAGGGAAAACCTCCTCCACTGGGAAAGCACAGCCTGCTGAGGAAGAGAAGGCACCTTCCAGGGCAAGGGTTCTTGATACAGGGCTGTTACCACAAATCCTCTCTAACTGGATTCTCGAAGGAAGAAGGCACCTAAATTCCCCCACTGGATTGTCAGGGGAGGGGTGGGGACGTCTGCCAAGGAACCCATCACTACTTGGATGTGGGGAAGTTGCAGGACATGGGGTGTTCTGGTTTCTATCTGGAACTGCCTGTCGGTTTCAGTGGGGACGTATGTGTTTCAGCAGGAGTTTGGTGCCTATTTGTGTGGTCCTGGACATTTACTTGCCCCTCAACTATGAAATGAGGGCATTGGTCCTGCGCTGCTTCCCAGGTAGATCCACCACTGTCCCTCAGACACACTGGTACTGCAAAAAGGCTGCAGGAGTAAACTATACGAGTCAGCTATGGTATCATAGAATCATAGAATAGTTTGGATTGGAAGGGACCTTAAAGATCATCTATTTCCAGTCTGTGGTGTGGTTTCAGTAAGTGCATCAGCCCCGAAGGAGATGGACGGCTGTGCTTGCTAAGCTGGGCACATGGCAGATGCCATTAAGATCCCCTTGAGTCCATGATGGTTAACCTACACCAAACAGAGCTGGTTTTCAAACTACATGGAAAGACAAGGCAAGACGATGCAGTCCAACTGCAAGACTGGTTTAAACTCCTGAAAGGCTCACTGGAGTCCAGGATGTGTGTGCAAGAGATTGCAGACTCTTCAGCCCTACTGTTTTCCACAGTGATCCATGTCTCTGTATCACCCCAAAGGAGCCACTCTAGATTTATTTGTGGATGCCAGGTGATCACAAGTTAAGCTTTCCTTGCAACACTGTTCCAGGGATGAACTGTGCTCCCTCTAAAAGCCCTGTACCTTGTTTACAGACATGGCCATAACTTCTCTGAGGTGCTGATTTAAGGAATGGTTACAGTGCCAGCCCATGTAGAGGTGAGAGGAGATGCAGACGGTGATCGATTGAGGCGATGAGGGCAATGCTGGAGAGAAGGAAGTGTTGACAGAGACAAAACTGAAATCTGTCCAGAGCCTAACAAAGGTGTGAGGCTGGAGGCACTCCAGGGAGCCATGGGAGAGGCCACTGGGTTGAACGCTGTTTTCTCTGACCCTTTGCCAATACATTTCCCAGATCGTGACAGATTATTTGGGTTCTCAGTTGCGGCATGCACTTTTTCCCCACTGCCTGGTCCCCCACGCTTCCACACCTGACTGACCGGATTGAAGAGAGCAGTGTGCCGATCGGTATCTTGGCAAGGCGGCCCACTTGATGAACAAAGTGTGACCACATTCCAGGGCACAACAACTGTCCCAACAGCAGACTGCAAATAGGACCAAAGAAAACAGCGGGCATTCATTTATGAGACTCCCAGTGGGCTTCTGCCTCCTTTGGGCATCCCCCGTGGACTGATATTTATCTTCCAGAGACTCTTTCAGCTATAGCTGCTGTTCTGAGCTTCTCGTGACCCCAGGCATTAATGAGGCTTGGACTCAAATGGGTCCCATTTATCAGCCTCCAAAGAATTCCCCCCTACTCTAATTCAATGAGCTGAAAAGAAGCGGTGTCTCGAGACAGCGTGGCTGATTCATACCCCATGGTTTGCATTCCAGCGACCAGGGAATCTCCCACATAGTGTCTGTGTGAGACAGAAATACCTGCAGGAAAATGGCTTTCATCTTGGGGTGGTTGTTGGAAGGAGGAAATCTGGCATGGCCAGAGTGGCTGTTTGTGCTGTGGCAGGAGCACAAGCCCAGAAATGCTCTCCTCCCCTGGTGGGGAGTCACCAGGTATGGGATTAATCCACCTGAGCTTGTATTTTCGAAAATGTGTGTCTGTGGCCAAGCTGGGCCGCCTCAGCAGAAGATATCTTCAGAGGGCGGAAGCAGGATGAGGGGGGAATGGATTTAAATTAGAAGGGGGAAAATTTAGATTAGTCATTAGAAAGAAATTCTTCATGATGAGGGTGGGGAGGCCCTGGCCCAGGCTGCCCAGGGTTATCATGGCTGCCCCATCCCTGGAGTTGTTCAAGGCTGGGTTGGATGGGGCTTGGAGCAACCTGGTCCAGTGGGAGATGTCCTTGCCCATGGCAGGGGTTGGGACTGGATGGGCTTTGAGGTCCCTTCCAACTCAAACCACTCTATGGTTCTGTCGGGGCACTAAGTCCTGCACAGGGACTCAGCGGGCATATTGCTCTGATCTTGCTCTAAAGGGGACAATGCTCAACCTAACTGACCATCACATTTTGATGCACTAATAATGGTGACAGCTGGTGGCCCGACTGTGCAGGAGGGCACAGGAATTCCAGGTCTGGAAAACTATTTACCATAGTGGAACAGGCAGAGCAAAAGCAAACAGTAAAGGTGTTTCCTGCACATGGTATCACGTTCAAAATAGGGGAAAGGTGCTGAATGAGAATAAGAATCAGGTTGAGATTTGCCACTCTGTGCAAGGCTAAAGCTGGACAGTGATAGTTAAAACGGTCACCTCTGACATCAATAAATGGGAATGGAGATCATTGTTTCCCTCCTTCTTCCACTAAGCTTTTGCTGCGCATGATGATAGAAAGCATGTTACTGGTTTTATTGCTTTTGTGCTCCAGATCCTCATCTCCCAGGACCAAGATTAAACTGTTGCACAAGTTTTCACACAAATGAGCCATCTACTAAGGAGCTGAAGCCACTGCCAGAGGTAGAAATGTTCACTGGCACCCATATGTGACTGCATGCACTGGGAGGAGGGTGGATTTGGCTGTTCCAGGCTGTGTGGTGGGTTCACAGTGGAAGTGGGTTCACAGATGGCTTCCAGAGGCACGAGCTGAGAGGTGAGCTAGCAAGGACATCCTAATGTCCCTGTTGACACTGAGACTGACCACAACGATCAAGCATCAAAGCTCAGTGTAAACAACAGATACAAAGCCCATAAGGTCATGCAGGTCAGTGGTTTTGGTTTTAGTTACCTATCCAATTGACATCCTCACCACCTTCCCTCGTGCCCTGTGGTACAGGGCAATGCTACTACCCCCTCTTCGAAGGTGGGCAGCTGAGCCACTCTCCAGAGGTGCTGTGGCAGACCAGAGAGGTGAAACTCAGTGCTCTGATTTCCTGGACAACCTTTACTGATGTCAGTACAGATAAGCGTGAATAAAACTTAGAAATGTACATTCCCAGACCTGGAAGCTTATTTTACAGGGGCCACGGAGAACAGATTGTGGGGCAACAGCCATAAGTGATTAATACTCTTTTAGGAAACAAGTCTGATCTGTTACTCATTCTTTGTGAGAACAGCAAACAAAACCATTGTCAGGGTGATGACAATAGTGTCCTCCCTTCCAGCCTCCTGGGCACCCATTGCTGTAGGGACATGACTCTTCCTGTCCTTGTGTCCTTTGTGCAGTCACGAGTCTGTGTCCTCTGCAATCCACTGAGATTGTCCTGTCTTTCAAGCATTTGCTGTCTTTTTAAAGTATTTAGGCTAAAATAATGTCCACGGATCTCTTGATCTTTCATAGAATCATGAGACCTCTTGATCTTTCATAGGATTATAGAATGGTTTGGGTTGAAAGGAACTTCAAAGCCCAGTCAGTCCCACCACCCTGCCATGGGCAGGGACACCTCCCACTGGATCAGGGGCTCCAAGCCCCATCCAACCTGGCCTGGAACCCCTCCAGGGATGGGGCAGCCACCACTGCTCTGGGCAACCTGGGCCAGGGCCTCCCCACCCTCATGGTAAAGAATTCCTTCCTAATGTCTAATCTAAATCTTCAAAGCCATTGGCAATCTCCATGGCCTGGGACGGGAGGCTCCACGTGCAACATGTCTGCCTGACTGAAGCAAGCCAAGGGTTTAGTCCATTGTTGTTGGCACCTGTCCAGAGAGATCCCAGCTCAGCCCAGCCTATTTTCCTATGGTCAGCAGACCTCTCGGGAGTGATGCACAGGATTTCATATCCTCGCTCAGCAGCTAGATGGAAGCCCTGCTTCTGTATCATCCATTCCTCTGGTCATCAGAAGCAGATGACACAGATCTAATGAGTTGAGGCAAAGTCAGCTGCAAGTTCAGTTCCATGCAGTGTTTGACAGCATCATGCTATAATCCAGCATTCCACAGCACACAGTGGTGCCATGTCATCTTTATTCTATCTTCTTGTCACCGTACGGGGTACACCAGTCTCCGGCATAGGCAAGTCAATGCTGGTATTTAGGTTCTGTGACCACTGAGTGTTGTAAACTCCAAAATTTAGGTGCTTGACTCCCTTGGTGGTCAAAGTCTGCTTAGAGACAACCACTACAGAAATGAAGAGTGGGTCTTGACTCTTGCTGCTCGCTGACCATAGGGGTGAGGGAATGCTATAGGGAGATTCCTCTTCCTGAAGGCACAACTCTGCCCTGAACCTAGACAGATACCACCTATTTCAAATGCAGAACAAGGGCTGCTTTTGCACAGGACTTTGTGAAGAGCTATTTTCAGCTTTAGGAAGTAAATCAGGACTTCATTTAAGCACTTGGTGACCAGAAAGGGAATTCATATCCCTAACAGCAAGCTACAACTTGGGTTAAAACTAGAAAAGCGTACAGCATTCCCTGCTCCTCCTGCATTTTGCATCTCAGCAGCCTGTTTGCAAAAGCCCAACTTCCGAGGCAGCCTTTCTCCCTCTCTGAGCACAACAGTGGTGCTGAGGATCCCAGCTGAGCCCTTTGCAGGCTTTGCCTCCTTCCTGGACCCCCGTGAGCCATGTCACAAAGCTGAGGAATCCGTGGCGCCGCAGGTGAGTGTGGCACAGTGGATAATCAGTTCTCTCCCTTGCACATTGTTTTCATTCCTTGCTTTTGCACACTTCCCAGTGAGCTTATTATGTCACTCATTAACCTTCCAGACCTCTTTTATTTTCTTTATGCAAAGAGCCGGCTTTTGTCAGGCTAGCACGTTCATATTTCGGCTGAGCTTCAAGAACAAAGAGTCCCCACTAATTCCTTTCTGCTTAGTCATACCCGAGTCACGTAGAAAGCTATTACCAAAATTGGTACAGAAATGCTGCCAACCACAAAGCTCCAGCCCAGCTGCGTGTGGTGAGATTTGCATATCAGCGAGCTGGGGAGAAGGCTCAGTGCAGGCAGTGCTCACCGCAAAAGCTGTTTTTGTTCATTTCAGTCAGGGAATGTTTGTAAAGTCAGAGCCTTTCCCAAAAGAATAGAGATAATCCTCCCATCTGGCCTGTCCTCCCCGAAGCCTTTATCCTCTCTCAGCACTTATGTCAAGGCCAAACTAAGCTGGATTTAAATCCAGGGTTTGTTGGTTGACCACATGGAGGTATTTGCCTCTTGACAATTGAGGAACGTGGCACCATGAAAGCACCCCACATCCCTTTTCGCTCCTACACGCTGCAAAGCAGCGTATTGGGATGGTGCTACTGTGCAGTTGGTTGCTCAAGCTCTGCTGCATGACTGCCCGATTTCAGCTGATACTATGATGAGCGGCACGTATTCTGGCAGCAGGGTTGTGGGGCTGCAAACTGTGGAGATGGTCTCATCTAACAGGTCACAAACCACCCCTGCTTCATAATGTACAGTGAGTGATTCCTAGGTAGCATCAGTGCTGCTCCAACAGAAGAAGTTCAGATCATAGAATCGTTCCATGGTTTGGGTAAGAAGGGTTCTTAAAGCCCATCCAGTTCCACCCCAACCTGCCACGAGCAGAGACACCTCCCAGTGGATCAGGGGGCTCAAAGCCCCATCCAACCTCGAACACTTTCAGGGATGGGGCAGCCACCACTGCTCTGGGCAACCTGGGCCAGGGCCCCTCCCTCTTCATCATGAAGAATTTCTTCCTAATATCTAATCTAAATCTTCCCCTCTCTAATTTAAAGCCGTCACCCTCCTTCTATTGTTGCACTGGAAGCTGCTCTAAGGTCTCCCTGGAGTCCTCTCTTCTCCAGGCTGAGCAACCCCAACTCTCTCAGCCTATCCTCGTATGAGAGGTGCTCCAGCCCTCAGATCATCTTTACAGCGTCCTCTGGATACATTCCAAGAGTTCCATCTTATGTTGGGCATTCCAGAGCTGGACACAATACCGCATTCCCAGCCCCTTTTCTAAAATCATGGAGGAAGCTCCATGTGATTAGGTTTTTCTGAGTTATGATTTACATTTTCCAGTTTTACCTTAGAGCTACAGAGACTACGAAACCTCCTTTCAAACCATGTAGGCCAAGATTCTCACAGCATCACATGAATCCAGATCCTGGGCTTTTAAGGAAGACTTTCACAAGATTTGCAATCATACTTTTATGGCTGGTGCTGATGCATTTCTGAGGTCAGCCAGTATCCCACAAAACGGTGCTGTGCCTCAGCCTGAGCTCGTAACCTGCACAAGGCAGCAGGTTAGAGAAGGTGAGATTCTTCTAGTTACAGCTGTTGCTGACGACTAGATCCAGGAGACAGCATTCTAAAACCATGGTGACACAGGAATAATCAGAGTGTCATAGAATCGTAGACTCATTAAGGTTGTAAAAAATCTCTAAAATCATCCAGTCCAGCTGTCAGGCCAGCACCACTGTGCCTACTAAACCTCCAGGTAAAGAGACTCCACCACTCCTTTGGTAAAGGAATTTTTCTTAATATCCAATCTAAACCTCCCCTGGTGTAACTTGAGGCCATTTCCTCTCGTCCTATTACTAGGAGAAGAGAACAGCACCATCCTCTCTACAGCCTCCTTGCAGGGAGCTGCAGAGAGTGGTGAATTCTCCCCTCAGACTCCTTTTCTCTTGACTAAATAGGCTCAGATCCCTCAGCTGCTCCTCATAACACTTGTGCTCCCAGATCCTTCCCAGCTTTGTAGCCCTAAATGGCATCTCTGTGGCTGCAGAAGTCAAGGCAAATGACCTCAAGAACAGAGTCATTCTCAATCCTTGATTTGGAGGGGAGAACACCTTTGTGCTCTCCTAGAACATCTTGCCTTCTTCACCACGTATGGCATCTACCCTTGCCAAGACATCTACCCTTGCCAATACCTCCTACAATGACATTGTGCTTGTGGCTTCTGGTTGCAATCACCTTTGGAACAGCCCAGGACACAGAACACGGTGGAACAATGAAGGGCTGGGTGCACCATGCCATTCTTGGACAAGCCCTTGTTCCTGTGTAGGTTTGTGCCTCAGGGTTGCTTCGCAGAGCTGGGTGGAGGTTCTTGGTTGCAGCTCCTCTGCCTGCAGGAATGTGTGCTCTCCATGAACTGTCATCTGAATATTTATTGTTAAAAGTGCCAATGGTTAACTAAGCTCTGTGTTACATCACCTCTCTATAGCATATATACCCCTTCCTTAGGTGGCATCTGTCACCATGTCGATAAATAAGATGCCTCCTAGGGCTGCCGCAACTCATAATTTTCACACCTCTCTCATTATGCCATTAACCCGGGGCAGATCATCCTCCTAGTATTTCTGCTCATCCCTCTGACATAGCTAGACCAAGGCTTTGCTATATCATGTCCAGGCAACCAGAACACAATGAGGCATCTGCTGCTGCGTGCAATTAGCTGTGCAAAGCAATCTGTCCTGCTGGCACTGAATTGCAAAGGTTTGAGCTTAAAAATATGGTGATTCGAACAACTGCAAAAGCAGAGCAGAGGATGGTTAAGCCACGGCTGAGCCTCCAAAGCATTTAACAGCTCCTCTCTCCTCAAGGCTTATCAGGGCAAATGTTAACAGCAGGTACAAGGCTGTTCCTGGTGGATTCCTATCCTTCTTGCTATGCCCAGGTGACAGCATTTGGTCCTGCTGTGAGTATGGTGAGAGCATGCAGAGCTGCACTGGGCTGTTGGTGAGAGGAGAAGTTGACCTGTGCTTCTCAAACCATGTTAAGATCAAAGCTGAGTTGGGAAAGACTTTTCTAAAACTAACTTTGCACAATGGACAGACCTTCAAAGGCAGCAGACAACTTTGAAAGTTTTGATTCTTGGAGGTCTAGTTCTTCGGAGGAACGTGGGTCTGGAATGCAGTGACAGGGTCCTCTAAAGGCAAGTCCTTCCAGCTTCCCATGCTTCAAACCAATGTCATCCAGGTTCTTCAGTCGTTTCAATGCTGTGGAGAGTCTTTCGGATGGAATAATCTTGTCCAGACTCTTGAGCCACCTTGGACATAGGTTCTTGAAATTCTTGGATTCTAAAGAGCAATGACTAATAACACACAGATCTCTACTTTGTACCCAGTTTTTCCCCTTCCTTTCACAGACTATAAAGCTCTAGCTGACCCCAGGAACAAAGTGTCCTGCACATTCTATTTCACTGCAAGGCCTTGGTTTTTCATTTCAACACTCTCACCCTCTGGTGGGACTGCAAAGAGATGTGCCCATCTTCCTTCCAGAAATCAACTCTAAGTTATGATTTCCTTCAATTTGCAGTCCAACCATGCATGGCCTTCTACAAACGCCAACTTCATCCTAAGCATCTCCTTGTGTTTTCTTATGCATTCCCACACAAGACTGACTTCTCCTTACTTTCTCTAATCATGTAGGGAGAAGTGAGTCCCACATAACCAACCAATCTTGCATTTCACCTGCAAAAATGAGCCTTCTACTCTTCCAGCTACAGAATTTCTTGAGGGATCTGGAAGCAAATGAGAGCTATCACGTGTGGAGCTCTCTCTGTGTTATGACTGCTATTGTCTACAGCAATGTTCAATTTCAATTTAGAGACAAAGGCAGCCAATTTGTGTTCACTTCATTGCGGATTAGTACAGAGGGAGCACACGCACACACACTTCTCTCATGAAAACTACTTTTGTTCTTTCTTGTTTTGTTCTCTTACACAATAAAACCCCTTTCTGGCTCAAAGCACCTTTGCTCACCATGCATAGAGAAACACATGTTTTGCCAGCAACTCTCCTGAAGAGACACCCTGCAGGGATATCCTGTCTACACTTTTCCTATCATTAAGCAGAGGGTGAAAGTCTGTTTGGGGAGCTATCAAACACCCACTCTGTTTGCCACTTTGCCAATATTCTCATTGTCCCTGCTCTGTTCTCTGTCCTTCAATGTCCTGCTGAATTCCTTTCCAAAATGTCATAAAACAGCAGGGACAACTCTGTTATTTTAGGAAAGAGGAGAAGAGTTTGAGTACGGTGGAGAATGTTTACACCATGGAGATGTGCACGTACCTCGTACAGGATGTCTGCTGTGCAGCAGCAGAAATGTGACTGTCAAAACACCTGGGGTGTAGACAGTTTTGTGTGCGCTCCTTTGGAGGAACGTCAGCATCCAGGAACCTAAAGTCTTTACATTGTTAGGTTGCAGCTCGGGTTTTAGGTTTCTCAAAGATGCCTACATGCTAGGTTTGAGCACTTAATCCCATCTGGATTTAGCTCTTTGGACATGGTGAGCTGCTTGTGCACAAGCCCTGGAGAGACTCTTAAACAAGGCGTTCCCCACTTTCTGCTTTTTTGGCAAGACCTGATCCATTAGGCATGTGCAGAGCTTGCCAAACCCACACAAAAGACAGCGGAGACGAGCCTTCAGACATGTGTGTGTATGAGTAGACTGAAAGCCCAGTGCTTACAGCACTTTCCTGGGCTGTGGGAGAGGCCAAGTGTGAATAACTTTACCTGTTTTACACTGTGGCTATGAAACACAGAGCCCTTGTGGTAGGAGATAGCAAGGTTATTTGGGATGGGATTTTCATGTATTTCCTTATCTTTTGTGCCACTAATTAATCATGGAATGGTTTGAGTTGGAAGGCACCTCAAATCCCGTCCAGTGCCACCCCCTGCCATGGGCAGGGACACCTCCCACGGGATCAGGGGCTCCAAGCCCCATCCAACCTGGCCTGGAACCCCTCCAGGGATGGGGCAGCCACCACTGCTCTGGGCAACCTGGGCCAGGGCTTCCCCACCCTCACAGCAAAACATTTCTTCCCAAGATCTCATCCCAATCTCTCCTCTTTCAGCTGAAAACTGTTCACCCTCATTCTGTCTGTGCATTCCCTGATAAAGAGCTCCTCCCCAGCTTTCCTGTGGTCTAAGTAAATACTGGCCAAAGCAGAAGCTTGGCACCAACGGGGCTACTGGATAGAGTAAGAAAGATGGGAGAGAGCTTTTCCTTCCAGGACCTTAGTTATCACAGGAAAGACCTGACCAGTTCTTGTATTGAACTTCTGTGGAACATTCAACACCAACTCTCCTCCTGGATGCCTATCTCCTTGCTTTGTATTTCCCACTAATTTAGGCAGCTCTCTGCTCAGATTGGGTCTTCTCTGACTCTCCTTTGTGAGTGACAGCATTTCATGGACTTACCATCTGAGATAAAAGCACTTATGAATATTCGTGTTTCTACAGCATCTTCAACTTGCCATGCTGGCAGGAGAACTACTAAAATTTTTAAATCTTGGTGTTTCCCGGGTTTCTGGGGGAAACTTGCAGCACGAAAATGGGACTGAGCTCAGTTTTCCTGTGTAATGGATTTGTAGTACTTCATAGTCATCGATTTAGCAAGCTTAACAGCTTCTGTGACGGGCAGATGAGGATTATGGCAGAGAGGGAAAGGAATGGGCATGGAAATTTGGGTCTGTGGGAGGGCAGTGAGAAGCACATCTGAGTTACATCTGAGATAAGATAAATCTGAGCCCAGTGGAGGAAATGGTGAGAGAGATTGACTTGAGGCCATGCAGAAGGCCGAGATGCGTCTCTGAGGGAAGCAGTGGTGGAAGGATGAGGTTTGCCTGGAAGACCCTGGTGTGCTGGGCAGCTGCAGGGGTGCAGTCATGGCCAAATTGAAGAGAGAACAACAGAGGTTCATCAGGATTATGGAAGGGCTGGCTGGAGATATGGCTTAGGCCCGTCTGCTGTCTTGTTATTTGGCGTTCAATGGAAGTATCAAGACCTGACCTTAGTAAGAGCCTGAAAAAATGAGACAATGACCACCCCAAGGGCTGCTGAATTTCCTGGCACCTTCTAAATCCATGTGCCTATCTGGAGATGAAGATGGGATTCAAGCAGGCCGTTCCCTGCATCCAGCACTCTAAGCTACATTTAGGTTCTAAGCATACACCCTGATCAGATGCAAAAATCACCACTGGGCTCTCCGGATGAGCTGGGGCTGCTCCACTCAGCCATCACACGGCTTATCACTGCAGACCACATTGTTGAGAACTGGTGGCCGTGTTTGGGGTTGAGCTTTCTCCATCAGAGGAGCTTCAGCAGGTATTAGTTGCACCATAAGAGTTTGGCAGGTTTGGACTCACTCCTAACTGACAGCATGATGTAGCCTCAGTGGTCAAAGAGAGGTGTTGGCCTGGAAGTGCCCAAGAATGGTTTTGGTTGTCCTTCCTCACAGCACAATGAAACCATCTCTTCCGCAGCCTCCCCCCATGGCTGAGCTCCTCCATCACCTGGTGAGACCCTATGACTTGCGGGCAATGCTGAGTAGGAGGAACGTGAGTCTCTGTGATTCACGCCAGAGAAAACCACTCAGTAAACACGGCAGAGGCTATTTAAGGAATCCCTGTGGTATAAATAGTAACAGCTCCAGGGATGCTGAGTCCTCACCTCCTCCGCTACTCATCTGCCTTGTTTTCTCCTAGGCTTTCTATTATCTCCAGTAACAAAGGAGATGGTTTGTGGCATCCAAGAGATGTCAGACATAACATGTGTAGCCTTCAGAGCAAAACAACCTTATGCCCACACTCTGTTCCTCCCAGCTCAGCAGCTGCCCTTGGGGGCTCTGGTCTCTGAGCTGGGGCCAGAGAGCTCAGACCCCATCACAGACAGCCCAGGTGTTTGTAGAATAAATAGACAAAACAATAGTGGCAAGAAAAAGGACAAGATCTCTTCTCTCTTCTCTTCTCTTCTCTTCTCTTCTCTTCTCTTCTCTTCTCTTCTCTTCTCTTCTCTTCTCTTCTCTTCTCTTCTCTTCTCTTCTCTTCTCTTCTCTTCTCTTCTCTTCTCTTCTCTTCTCTTCTCTTCTCTTCTCTTCTCTTCTCTTCTCTTCTCTTCTCTTCTCTTTCCTCCACCAGTGAAGAATTGGAAAATTGAGACAAAGAAATGCAACGAGTTTAGGTGAAATACAAACACAGCTGGTATTGTTAAACAGCCTTTACAATTACACTGAATATACCTAAACCAACAAATTAGCAGCAGCACTAACAAAATTAAGCATTGTTATAGATTCGCAGCATACTCTCATGTCTACAGCATTGGAATGGATTATTTCACTATTCCGCCTAAATTTACTTTTCAAAGGGAAACTTTTGCTTTAATTTACTAAAATCCTTTTTAAGAGACCAAACAACTGCAGCTGTTTGCTCAGAACAATACATTTCTGTGGCTTGCGATAATATTGCTTACAGGATTATTTTTTTAATATGAAACTCCTAATTGTTTGACATCATTTGATGTTGGAATAAAAAACTGCCCAATTCCCAGTGAAGCAGAAAATCTGGTTGCTACCCTCAGCTCTGATCCTTCTGGACTTGCAGTCGGATACCAGCAGTTATAGCATAAACCAGCCTCTACGAATGAAGTTCCATCACAAGCTGGTTAACCAGTAACTGAAATTATGGTTCTATCTGTCCAAGGGCAGAGACATACAGCAAAAAGACACTGCGAGCAGAGACTGATCCCTTGCCAAGTTTGTGTTGTGATTCCTCAGCACCTAATTACTCCTACTTTAATTAAACTTTCTTGTAAAACTTTCGTTGTTTCCTTCCCTAAATGATCTTCTCCTGCAGACTGCAGTCTCTCATCTCCTACCAAAATTGCAACTGGAGCTGGATGGAAATTCTGACCTTACTTTGCTGGAAATGGTTTTGGTGTTTTATTTTTCTTTTCAAATCAAGTAATTCTGATTTCTTTTACAAACAAGATATTTGAAAAAAAAAGGTGCAAATCTGATTAAAATCTTACATTTTGACAGGAGAATTTTTTTCCATTACTGTTTTTTTCCATTACTGCCTGAGTAAAGAAATTGAAGAGATGAAAACTGAGAGATAAAAAAATCTACTGAATGTAACAATCCAAAAACTCTGGGCTTCATTTCTAACTCTACCCATAACTTGGAGGGAAAATTCAGATATTCTCAAGTTCTTCAGTATTCCAGCATCTGCATTTCTCATTGGGAAACCTTTGTGATCTCTCCAGGTACTGTCATGGATTTGTACATTGTTCGGAACAATGGAATCTGTCCTCTAGGTGGCACACATCAATACATCAATAAACCATATCAATAATTAATAATTAACCACATGTATAAGTGCTGAAGTTTAAAGGGCACAGACTTGCTTTTTTTTGGTTTTTGTTTTCCTTGTGTTTCTTCAAGCTGGATTTAACTTCTGTCTTATTCTCTGTCTGGGTTTCTGTCTCTGACAGAGCTTTGCAGCCTCGGGAAGAGAAATATCCCGAATATCCCCCCTGAGAAATGACCAAGAAACAGAGACCTGGGACAGATGTAAGCTGCTGGCTACATAAACCCTACTTGCTTAGACGGGACTTAAACCATATGTGTTGTAGACTCGTAGAGTCATGGAGTGGTTTGGGTTACCCATAAAGCCCATCCAGATCCACCCCCTGCCATGGGCAGGGACACCTCCCGCTGGATCAGGGGCTCCAAGCCCCATCCAACCTGGCCTGGAACCCCTCCAGGGATGGAACAGCCACCACTGCTCTGGGCAGCCTGGGCCAGGGCCTCCCCACCCTCATAGTGAAGAATTTCTTCCTAATGTCTAATCTAAATCTTCTCCCTTCTAACTTAAAGCCATTCCCCCTTGTCCTATCACTCCATGCCCTTGTAAAACGTCCCTTCCCAGCTTTCCTGAAGCTGCTTGAGGTACTAGAAGGCTACTATAAGTTCTCCCTGGAGCCTTCTCTTCTCCAGGCTGAACAAGCCCAACTCTCTAAGCCTGCTCTTGTATGGGAGGTGCTCCAGCCATCGGATCATCTTCGTGGCCTCCTCTGGACCCATTCCAACTGTTCCACATGCCTCTTATGTTTGATTCCAGAACTGGACACAACACTCAAGGTGGGTTCTCATGGAGTGGAGCAGAGGGAATCTGTCATCTGCTGGTGTGAAGACTGAATATTGCTGTGTTTGCAGCCTGGAACACCTTTGCAATTGCAAAAAGCAGCTGCTGCAGGCAGGGGTATTCACACCTCTCCGGGTGGTAGGAACCCCACTGAACTTGTCTCAGCTGGAAATTGCTGTGTTACACAAGCTGTTTTCAATGCACTTGCTGCAAAGGATTGGTATCATAAAGCAGTTTGCGATTGAAGACAGCTCCAAGGTGGTGATTAATTACATTACACCTATTGTAATTATAAATTCCAGGTCACTCATCATTCTGGAAAACTGAAGGAGTTCAACCATCAGGGTGGAGTAAATACAGACATCCATATTGAAGTGTTCCAATGAACACCCAACGTACATGGAATGTCTCCATGGGGCTGCCTAAACACACACTGCGCTCCTCTTTTCTTGCCCTTTGGGCACAGAAAATATGTAATCAGACAGGCACACAGGACAGACCTGTAACTGTCATTAACTTAACTCTATAAAAAAATGTTCTTACCTGCAAATGTTCCCCTTTGTGCAAATTTTCCATCCACAGAAAAGGAGTGAACACGCTTTGCTTAGTGAGGGAGGAATCGGATGAGTTCACAGCCTTTGGAGCCCTTTCGTTTTTGAAAGAAGGAATAGCTTGTGCTGAAAATATTCAGCAAATCTCTTGGTGGGGGAGAGCTGCAAGTTTTTACTGGTGCCTCTCTGCAAGAGCTCCCAGATCAGCACGAAAGGGTGTCATCAGGAGCATATTATTATGGCTTTCAAATAACTGCAAAACCAGACTAGATCAGGTCTGTGGTCTGTGGTAGCAACCAGCAAAAGAGGCTGAAGAGGGAAGCAGACAAGTCTTGTCATGAGGGATCATGTATGGCCTGCTCCTCCAGGTTGAATATAACAGGACAGCCCTGACGCTTGAACCATAGGATCATAGCATGGTTTGGGTTGGAAGGGACCTTAAAGCCCATCCAGTTCCACCCCCTGCTATGGGCAGGGACACCTCCCACTGGATCAGGGGCTCCAAGCCCCATCCAACCTGGCCTGGAACACCTCCAGGGTTGGGGCAGCCACCATTTCTCCGGGCAACCTGGGCCAGAGAAGAATTTCTTCCTAATGTCTGGTCTAAATCCTCCCCCTTCCAATTTAAAGCCATTCCCCTTTGTCCTGTCACTCCATGCCCTTGTAAAAAGCCCCTCCTCAGCTTTCCTGGAGCCCTTTTCAGTCCTGGAAGCTCTCTAAGGTCTCCCCGCAGCCTTTTATTCTCCAGGCTGAACAACCTCAACTCTCTCAGCCTGTCCTCATAGCAGAGCTGCTCCAGCCCTTGTATCATCTCCTGAACAATCCCTGAAGTCGAATGGCCCTTCCAAGGGTGATCACACTTCCATATATTCACAGTCTCCCCAGTTTAACCAGTGTCTTACCGGATTTAAATCAAACCGGTGTCCTAGAGGAAAATCTGATCACACCCCCCCCCCGCCTTTTATTTTATGAAAGGACTTACTACTTTTCTATAGAGTTAATTACACTTGTTGCAATCACCTTAGACTACAGATATTGTACATGTCAAAGGTCTCTGAGACATTCAACTCATTTTCTCCCCTTTGAAACTATCCAAGAATCACACCTCCCTTTCCCTGCCTTCCAGTTTTCTGTCGCAGCTTCCCCAACACCAGCCTTGCAGAGGCCTCTTTCTGCCTGACAGGCAACCCATCATCACTATGACCCCTCTGAGACCAAACCTGCTCTGCTCAAGTGACTTTCAAGACCTCCAGTTAAAGCTGAGAAGCTCTACAGAAAGGGAGCGTGGTTGCGCTTGATACCTTCCCTCTCCCTTTTCTGTCTCATAGTCACTTGTGGCCACTGTAAATTTAAACTCTCAGGCAGGTAAGTGCCCCCATGGCCTAGAGAACAAAGCCTACGACTTTGTCTCTTCTGCACGTATTCCAAGATAATTCACTCCTGCAGATTGCTAGTAAGGATGCCAGGCAAACATCAGCCTTGTTGAAACAGGCTGCTGCAAAGCATAGTCCAGGTCGGCAAAGGGCAGCATCTTACCAGTGATATCGTAGGGACAGATGCTCCCTGGGTGATCATAGAATCACAGAACAGTTAGGGTTGGAAGGGACCTTAAAGATAATCTAGTTCCAACCCCCCTGCCCAGGGACATCCCACTGGCTCAGGCTGCCCAAGCCCCATCCAACCTGGCCTTGAACACCTCCAGGGATGGGGCAGCCACAACTTCCCTGGACAATCTGGGCCAGTGTCTCACCACTCTCGTAGTGAAGAAATTCTTCCTAATATCCAGTCTAAATCTGCCCCTCTCCAGTTTATACCTGTTCCCCCCTGTCCTATCCCCACAAGCCTTTGGAACAGCCCCTCTCCAGCTTTCCCGTAGCCCCTTCAGGTACTGGAAGGTCACTATAAGATCTCCTCTGAACAAGCCCAACTCTCTCAGCCTGTCCTCATAGGGAATGTGCTCCAGCCCTCCGACCATCTTTGTAGCCTCCTCTGGACCCGTTCCAACAGCTCCATCTCCTTCTTATGTTGAGGATTCCAGAACTGGACACAACATTCCAGATGAGGTCTCACAAAAGAGGAATAGAGGGGCAGGTTGTGATGCTACAACCACGCCGGTTCTCCTGGATGTGAGGTGGTCCCTGCAAAGTTCAGCTACTGCCACCTGTCCCGTTTGCACTTCACTGGAAAAGACAGACATGGCAAGCCCCAAATTGCAAAGCAGCCCTTCCTGTCTGACCCCACCTTCTCACCACTTTCCTGAGGAGATTTCTGCCTCTACAACACCATCTCTCACTTGGGGAGACAGAGGCAGAAGGACAGCTTTAGTGGTTTTGGATGGCAGTCCCAGTGCCTAGAGCCAAGCTACCTCTCCTCATGTCGGTGTGGGACACTGAGTTTCTCTGGAAAATCCTAAGATGGGGAAAACACACAAAGATCTGGAAACAGATCAGAGTAAACAATGTTTCATGGTATATTCAGGCGGTGATAATGCGAACCACAGACAAACATAGAACAGGGACCAATCTGTTATCAGTAAACCATACAAACACTCGTGTCTTAATGCTTCATTTCTTTAGGGCTGCCATTTCACGACTGGCTTAGACTCACTGAACTCCTTTTTGCTGTTAAAACAGCAATCCCACGGCCAGCTTAGCCAAGCAGTCTCCCCTCCTCATCGTACAAACAGCAACCTTCATGTAACAGAATAAAGGTGTCAGCCCAGAGGTGGTGTGATCCACAGAGAAGCTGATCGGGGTCTTGTAGAGCAAATCTCAGAACGGTGAGAGCAGTCTGGAAATAGAACAGTCTGCCCAGGGAAGCGGTGGAGTCACCATCCCTGGAGGTGTTTAAAAGATGTGTACCTGCGGTGTTAAGGACATTGGTTTAGTGGTGGACTTGGCAATGTTGGGTTTTCAGTTGGACTGGATGATCTTAAAGGCCTTTTCCAATCTAAATGATTCTGTGATCCTGTTTGATTCAGTAGCAGCCCAATTCTGATTAAAAGCCATCACAACCTGTGAGGACTGCCTGGCTATCCCAGTCCTCTCCTGTCAAAAGAAAGAAGCAAAGAGGAATTCAAGAACTGCCTCAGAAAATGCCTGGGTGTTGCAAGTGAAGCTCAGGTCACTCTCCACAGAGCTAACTTGAAGAAAAATTAAGAAAGAGAACGAGCTAAATCACTCGGTCTGTTCAGCCTGGAGAAAAGGAGACTGAGGGGAGACCTCATCTTGGTCTGCAGCTTCCTCACAAGGGGAAGGAAGCAGGAGCAGGCACTGAGCTCTTCTCTCTGGTGACCAATGACGGGACCCGAGGGGATGGCAGGAAGACACCAGGGGAGGGTTAGGTTGGATATTAGGAAAATGTCCTTCCCTGAGAGGCTGGTGGAGCCCTGGAACAGCTCCCAGGGAAGCAGTCACGGCACCAAGCCTCATAATATTCCAGAAGCATCTGGCCAATGCCCTCAGCCCCATGGTGTAAACATTGGGGTTGTCCCGTGCAGGGATGGAGTTGGACTTGTGAGTCCTCTCCAGCTCAGGATAGTCTATGATTCTATATTGCTGATGTCATTTAGTAGCCTTTAACTTGGTTGAAATCCTCCAAAAACCACTGTTAGTGCAAGATTTTGTCTCCTAAGCTCCTTCCTATTCTCAGCACCTTTGAAACTGCAAGGATGATGTTCCATGCTGATGCTGCGCCGGCTCAAAGCCCTGGATAGGTACTGAGACTTCTGCCTCTTGTGTGCACCCTTCTTCACTGTGTGAAATACATCCTCTGTGCTCAGACTCCCGGCACCACCACTGGAATTCCTCAGAGTCAGCAGAAAGCAGTGATTTATAACAACCAATGTGTTGATCGGGGGGGTGGCAGGGCGACACATCTCCCAAAAGAAACTTCCCCTGACAATGTCTCTTTCCTAAACTTCCTAACAGGGACTTGGTGGGGGGTGACCAACTGTGGAAAAATGTTGCTAATGTCCCAGGACAAGAATTATGATTTATTTGCTGGGCTTCCATCCACCATGGGGAATTCTGTCTCGTGACATCACCCTATTGTTCCTGCCAGTGCCAAGAACATGCTGGGATCCCGTCTTCTCAAAGGTTAAAGTGCTTTCCTGTTTGCTCGTTCCTTGTTTCCAAACAGCGCATTTCATGAATGCTGCACGGAACATCTCTTTTTTCTTGAGCTGTTTTGTCCCTTTCGTCATGTCTGCCTGGAACTCTTCACAATGAAGTGAACAATGTATTCCTACAGTCAGAAACAAAAGGGAAAAAATAACTGCAGGAGGCAAAGCCCATCTCTGGCATTTGGGACTCTGTGTATGACTTTGTTCCTTCTTTGGAAGCTGTGTTTGTGTAGCACGGACCCGTCCCCCTGCTCCAGCCAGTTGTTTTCCTTAGTGCGGTGATAACGGCAGAAGCATTGGCTCTGGGAAGCAGTGGCCCCGCTCTTTATCAGGGGTACAGGGATGGTTTCAGGAGCAGAGCAGCTTCTTTGTATCTAGAAGGTCAAGAACCACTGCTTCCCGGTTCAGGCTGGACCCTCCAACTCATACTATGAAGAGGGATTGAATACTCATAGGATCATAGAATGGTTTGAGTCAGAAAGGACCTTAAAGTCCACTTTTGCCACAAAGGGCTTTGAGCTTTCTGTATTGCTCTTCTCTGGAATTTGGGATTTTCAGGTGCTCCAGAAGCACCTATGAGGGTCCTGAGGGGTGCAGGCATCTACAGAGTCACAGAATGATTTGGGTTGGAAGAGACCTTAATGCCCATCCAGTTCCAACCCCCAAGCCATGGGCAGGGACACCTCCCACTGGATCAGGTTGAGTAATGAGTAGCTACTCTTGAACCCACCATAGACACCAGAACAATACTCTGCGGGGATGGTTGATGCTGAGAGCTCCTTCACCCTGCATCTGAACATTCTTCTTTGCAAGCCTAAAGGCAAATTGCTTTTGAAAAAAGTCATTGGGTCTTTTTTTCACACAGAAATCCTGTAGCTCTGGACAAAGCAGGGTCAGTTCAAAGCAGTCAATGCAATCCCAACCCCACCTCTTCTCTGCAGGGTTCCTAAATCCCTGCAACAAACAGACTTGCGTCCATACCCCACATCCTTTAAAACCTTTGAAATGCTGGTGCCAAACATCCATCTGTGTGCTGGTCAGGTTGATGCCTGCTCCACACAGCAGGGTATTTCCTGGAGACAAAAATATGTTCTAACTCCATTCCGTAGGCACATATGAACAAGAGGGTGTAACGTTTGTTCCATTTTCTGCGACAGGGTAAATCTCTTGGGATTTACGAGAAATAAAGAAAACAAGTGAGGAATCTTGGATGAAAGGTCTGGTTTGTACAGATGTTTTTGTACCTGGCTGTGAAGGCAAATACTTCGCAGGTATGTGGGCACTTGTCTTCTTCTAGCAACACTAAGAGATCTTTACAGACAGTTACACGGAGCTGCAGGACTTCTTGGAAATTTAAGTGAAGGGACAAAGCTATTGCCGAAAAAGGAGTCTGGGAAAGGAAATAGCTTGGACAAAGAGCTCCAAAACCTCAGGATAACTTGACAGTCTTCTTCATAGAATCACAAATGATTTTGGTTGGGATGGACTTTTGCAGGTCATCCTGTTCAGTCCCCTCTGGACATCTTTAACCAGATCAGATTACCCAAAGCCCCATCCAAACTGACCTTGAATGCTCCCAGGAATGGGGCCTCCACCACCTCCGCGGGCAACCTGTGCCAGTGCCTCACCATCCCCACTGTAAAAACTTCTTCCTCACATTCAGTCTAAATCTCCTCTCCCTTAGTTTAAAACCATTTCTTCTTTCCTGGAGACATGAGATGTCTTCATGTTACAAAGTTCTCTGCTGCTCCTTTCAGTCAGGGAATCCTGGAAGGTCATATTGCTGTGGCACTGTCTCATACCTCAAACAACCGGTAGCACCTTTTCTAAGAAAGAGGCCCTTCTTTAAGCAAAATGATGTCATTTACTCCCCAACACTTCCTCTGTGTGGTAACTACTGCTGCGTTGCCTTCCCCACGTCGAGGATATCATCTTTCACCCTCCGGTGACCAGAATAAGGATCAAAGAAACAGGAGCCAAGGGAGATTTATTATATCATTGAATTGGCATCTGGAATGTCACAAAGAATCCAAGCTCTGACATAACTCTGAAACTTGGCACAATTGGAACATGGGCTGTGACAGGTAATGCTGCTATTGTACGTTTCTATTGTCTCTAGAGAGTCTTGCATTGGCACAGAGGTTAAGAACTTCCCTCTATGTGTTTGCCTCTCACCCTGAAGCTTTATTTTATCAGATATATCTTTATATTAAAATAATATATTCACTATTCCTGATTTGCTGTGCTTAAAATCTCCTCTACCCTGCAGTTCTGGCTCCATTCTGAGATATACGTTTTTCATAGAATCACAGAATCGTTTGTGTTGGAAGGGACCTCAAAGGCCATCCAGTTCCAAATCCCCCTGCCATGTGCAGCAACACTTCCCACTGGACCAGGGTGCCCAAAGGTCCATCCAACCTGGCCTTGAACCCCTCCATGGATGGGGCAGCCACCATTTCTTTGGGCAACCTGGGCCAGGGCCTCCCCACCCTCATCGTGAAGAATTTCTTTCCTAATGTTTAATTTAAATCTTCCCTCTTCCAATTTAAAGCCATTCCCCCTCATCCTATCACTCCAGGCGCTTGTAAAAAGTCCCCCCACCAGCTTTCCTGTAGTCCCTTTCAGCACTGGAAGCTGCTCTAAGGTCTCCCTGGAGCCTTCTCTTCTCCAGGCTGAACAACCCCAACTCTCTCAGCCTGTCCTCAGAGCAGAGGTGCTCCAGCCCTCGCATCATCTCCGTAGCCTCCTCTGGACCCATTCTAACAGCTCCATATCCTTCTTATGTTATGGATTCCAGAACTGGACACAGGACTCCAGGTGTTGGGGTCTCATGAGAGAGGAGCAGAGGGGCAGGATCCCCTCCATCTCTCTGCTGCCCACACTTCTTTTGACACAGTTGGCCTTCTGGGCTGCGAGCGCACATTGCCAGCTCATGTCAAGCTTTTCACCAAACAGCACTCCAAGTCCTTCTCCTCGGGGCTGCTCTCAATCACATCTTCCCCCATCCTGTATTGAAACCAGGGATTGCCCCGACCCAGGTGTAGGACCTTGCACTTGGCCTTGTTGAACCTCATGAGGTTCACACAGCTCCACTCCTCCAGCCTGTCCAGGTCCCTCTGGATGAAGTCCTGTCCTTCTGGTGTGTCAACTGCACCACTGAGGTTCTTGTCACCTGCAAACTTGCTGAGGGTGCCCTCGATCTCACTGTCTGTGTCGCCAATGAAAATATTAGACAGCACCACCTCTGGCCTCCTACGCCCCCTCACTTCATTCCCGCTCGTGAAGTGGAGCTTGTGTCAGTTATCTGTGCTTTCATGCACCATCATAGCCAGACCTGTTTGGTGAACGGAGCAATACTTTCCCCCGAGCATGCTTTTTTTTGACCCCACTATGGGTTTTCCCTGCATTCTGCATGCGTTTTGCAAGAAAACAGAGGTGGGATTCACACTCTTGCTGGCTCTGAGTGAGTGTTAAAGCCCCTTGTCGTTGCTTGTAGGAACGCGATCATAACTCGTCTCACTTCCATGTGATGCTGTGAGCAGAAGCTCAGATGAAAGCACTTTTCCACACTCTGGCTCACTGCATTTTCTCTTATTTCTCTTTCCATTCCCCACACACGTGCTACGCTTTGCATGAGACCTCACACTGCTTCACTGTAATTGCCATCATTTTGCATCTGTTCATGACAACAGTGCAATAAAACTCTAAACTGCTCCATGTAAACAAATAAAAATACACTCTCTTTCCGAAGAAGCCTTTAAAAACATCTCCAGAAAGTCAAGTGCAGGAGGTCTTTGTTGGCTTTTCTAACCTGCTCGAGCTCTGAGGATCACTTTGCTCCCAAGATTTACTCGAGACGTGTGAAGCCAGGAGCTGCCCCTCAGAGACAGAGTGGGAATACCACCAGAGATACGGAGTGTCTGGAAGCCCTTATCCATCGCTGTGGTGGGCAGGACCCAGCGCTTCCCAGTTCCCTACCTCTGCATGGCCACACAACAGGCCAGATGAAGCTGCTTTGCCTCTCTCCTTGTGCATCCCAGGAACCCACTTGTGTATTTTACATTCTTTGCA